>NC_083345.1:9874361-10474361 GCF_019175385.1 Lycium barbarum | reverse complement strand
TTTAACTGACGGAATTTATTCCAAACACCTTTTTGTGACACAACTTTTTACAAACTACACCAAAAGCATATCCAAAACCAAAAAGCACCTTAAAAGTTACAATTACTAAATTTTATGAAAATATCAGCAAAAAAGAATTTTATAAAAGGAACCAAAAAAAAAAAGATAGCAATGAACCGTGTAATGTACGGATGTAATGGAAGGGAGAAAAAAGAAGAGATCTTTTAAATGGAAGTACACTCGCAACTTTACACTACGCAAAGCATATTGTTATTTTATTTAATTAAACAATATTTAGTGGCCAAACAGTTGTCTAAAAGCAATTAAGGTACTGAAAGTGGAGAAATCTTAATTATTGGCCTTCTCTTCTTACACTAATCATCTTTTATGCCTCTAATTTCCAATTATTATTTTTTGGGGATTGTGTCACTTCAAGGGGGATATGGATAAGACGCTTGGAATTTATTAAGTTTAAGAGCCCGTTTGGATTGGCTTATAAGTTGGCTTATAAGCTGTTTTCAGTTTTTTTGAGTGTTTGACTGGTCAGCTTAAAGTCATTTTATGCTTAAAATAAGCTCAAAAAAATAATTGGACCCATTTAACTTAGTTTATCTAAAGCAGCTTATAAGCTGAAAACAGCTTATAAGCCAAAAAAAATAAGTTGGACTACCCTAACTTATTTTTTTCAGCTTATAAGCTGCAAACAGCTCTAAGCTGTAAGCCAATCCAAACGGGCAGTAAATCACTTTTGTTTTGCTTAAGCTCAAGGGAATATTGGGACATGCCGTTAATTAAAGATTTGTCTAGAAGAATTAAACTTTCATTTTCTCAAGTGTGCGTATGTATGTATATATATTAATTGAGTTTAAATTATATATACCGATAATATAAAAGAATTTTACACAATCAGATTACTTAAAAAATAATTACATGTAGTCGTTCATAAAAAATGAGATTATTAACCTAGGAAAATAAGGAAAGGTAGATATTATAACATGTATAAATGGTATAATAATTCATTGCACTGTTAGTGAATATATATAATTAAGTTATGTCCTATTAATTTATTTGATATTAGCCAAGTCACTGGATTTGCAGAATCTTTAACTATAAAGAATAGTCCAGTGAGGATTTTAAGCTGGATTTCTATCCTAGGTTTTTGTCTCGCTTTAATAAGGTTGTTTTTTCTTTTTATTTTCGTTTAATACATAGTATCTGATCTTTGATCATGATTGTCTCCTTTCATAAGGTTAATTCCTGTAAATTATTTAATTATCCTTTTTTTAACGTGCCATCATTAAACTGTCGTCCCTTCAACTTGCACCCACTGCCAGTAGTTAATTCTCAAAGTGTTAAATGGTAAATTATGTAAGATATGATAAGAGTTAGTAAAAGGACTTCCATTTCCTATTTATTATTATTTTTTTCATCTATCAAATCACATATAATCTCAAGAAGATATTTCATTGTCTAAGAATCCTAGCTATACATATCAAAGAAGATATTTAGTACAATATTATATGTGATTGAATTAACCTTGTTGCTAAATACTTGGAAAAGATCGCCTAAAATACTGAATCAACTGAACAGACGGTAAAAATCTGTCACGCATCAGGTCTTTACACCAAAGTAATAGATGGATATATATAGTATGTGTTTGCACGTCGTACATTTTGCTCACTTAACCATGATTAATAAATATGTATATTTTCACCTCATTAAATTATTTAATCATAAAGAATTAAGGTAAAAATTTATATGCATTAGATGTTTACATCAAACCAATAGATTTATTACATGTATTGCACATAGACTTCTTTTACTTAACTATATATATGGTCAATTAGCATGTATTCTCATATCATAAAATCACTTAATTATAGTTAGTTAATATTATTTAGTATAAATATCAGGTGTGTGGATAAATATTTACTGTTATGTAATATGGTGTGATGTTAACCTGAGATGTTAAAGATATACACTGTTTCCATCCTATTTGTGTAAAGAATGTTCAAAGTGTTCTACAGTACTGATTTTGCACTACCACTAATTCTATTGAATGCCTAAGTTCTTTCATAATATGTTACTTTATTCTTTTTTGGCCTTATATCGATATATAATATGTGTTCTTTAAAAAAAAAAAAAAGAGACAACAAAAAGAAAAAAGAAAAGAAAATAATAAAGCAAAATCATAATCCAATAGTACAATCTCCTAGATGGGAGGATATTAATTTGCACTCGACTTGCATCAATGGCATGGGCAAGTGGCACTTAATTAATGTTAAAAAAAGGTGTGGAGGACAAGGTTTTTATGCTTTTGTTCCATTTTCTGTGACAGTATTTTATGTTGATTTGATTTACTTAATATATTAAAGTAAAATTTTGAAATGATTATTCAAGTTTAAAAAAATTATGACGTTTTATTTTATTTTGTCTCAATAAAGTCACTCAACTTATACATTATGTCTTAGAAAATCACTATTATCGGGTTATGAATTAGATTCGTCACAAATTCTTGTTGGCATTTTAAATTGTAATTTATATTCCACATAGGAATCCAACTAGTAGCCTAATAAAAGATTTACTTAAAACATTTATTTGGGATCATTTTCGATCTCATCAAAACTAAAAAGTTTTGTCCACCCGAGAAGTTGTGTATTCATCGGAAAATCACAACTCAAAACACAGAATTGTATTAGAAAACGTAATTAAATTATTTCTTCTTTCTCTATTTGATAATGATAAGATAGAACACTTGATTATGTTTTCAATGAAACTGCTTGGCCACCCTACACAATTTCTATCCTTTTTACATCATTGTTAAATAGAGAAAGACGAAAAACTTAATTATGTTTTCAAATATAACTCTACGTGTTGAGTTGTGATTTTCTTATTAACTTAATTAAGTTCTCAAATTCAACACTCTGTTTTGGATTGCGATCTTTTTATTAGTAACTTCCTCAGTAGACAAGCATTTTCTAACTTTAATGAGATAAAAAATGAACCAAAAAATGATCTCAAGTAAATATTTCAGTAGATTTTATTACTAGGCTACTAGTTGGGTCCACGTGAAATATAAACTAGAATTTAAATGCCAATGAAGATTTTTTCAGTGAATCTAGTTAATAATTCGGCAATGTTGTTTTTTAAGATATAACGTAGTGATGGAATACAGGCATAAGCAGCGGAAGCAAATAATCAGGATCGAACTTGCACAACACATAATTAAGATATTAATTAAATGTAAAATTGATACTTATCTCTTGAAACGTGACCGCGACCAAGAATCGAATTTTCAACCACGAACACACACCATCCACGAGATAGTCATCCTTTAGTTCCACAGTCTTATGCTGTGTAACCCGAATAATACCAGAATTTTTGAAATTTGTGTGGGCGAATTTCTATGGAAAAAGTGTAGAAACTTGTAAAACCCTTGGCCTCTTTATGGAATAAGACTCCTATTTTATAACTATAGGTTTTAGGGTTTTCACCCTTTTTCAAAACCTGCTGGGCCTTTATTTTCCACAAAGAAATAATATTTCATTTAATTCTTTATTGTTCGGGCACAACAGAGACCACGAAATTTAATTAACGAGGCTATTAATTAGAAATATCTGAATTAATCCTACCATAATAACAAGGTTTTAGGGTTTTCACCCTTTATTGTTCAATTTCGAAATCTTTCATTAAATCTTATTTAACTCTCCATGTTAAGATTACAGACACCAATCAAATAAATTAAATTATTGACAATTTAATTCATTGACTAATTGAATCCTTTATATTTCCGCTTAACTTATATCATGTGACAGATACAAAATCCACCTGCAGGGTTTTCACATGAGACTTATAAGCATTTATAAAGGGGTATCATCAATCTCAAAGTTGAGACATGGATTCTATCAACTAATTATTATTTCACAAATGTATTTTGCCATTATCCAATAATCCAGGAATATATAGACCCGCAATTGAGTCGTACCTTTTAATAAATCAAAGTAATGAACAAATCACATTGATCATAATAATTATATCAAGATTAAGAGTATAAGTACGTTTAATGAACTAGAGAATTTGTATTATATATTCAGTATAAAAATATTTATCTCTACTTGGTCCGTTCAATACATACAAAAGGCACTAGCATAAGAAGACGGAACTATATCGTTCCCATTATGAAGATACATTATATTAATCTTGTGCTACAATCATACCGATGGCTTTGTCCAAACTCCATCTTAGATTGTGAACCTAAACTTTATACTTATAAGAACCGATGATTTAATCTTCCGTGTATAAGCCAAACTCTATACACTAAATCATCTACTATATAAGTAAAGGACGCACATACTAGTACATGATCTATTTAACTCTTTATTAAAAATTGAATAAATAATTGTTCTATTATAAATACTATATCCAAACGCATGGTTAATAGTATATATCCCAACACATAAAAGTTTAATACTTTATTGATACAAAATAAATAAAATGACTTTGTTTCATAATTTTCTTAACTTGAGAACCATTTAAAAAAATTGCTCTAATATATTGGTGATAGCAGAACGAAATATTAAAGTTTGTGATTGAAAAATGAAAAAGTTTGATAAACAACATCACATCCGTCAAATTTGGGTAAATAATGAATTTCAGTTCTTCAAAATTGTGAGACTAGAATAATACTAGTACTATTAATGAAAATTGAAAGTAACAAATATGATGAACATCCTTGAACAAAAAAGTGGAGTAGAATTTTTGACCAATGAAATAGTTAAAAAGAGTTACCAAATGATCAAAGACAAAAAAGAACGAATAATACCCTAGTATATTAATAAGGTATTGGACGATTTAAGAAAACGAATACTAATTTGTATTTGTTTTCCTCACTCCATTTTAGTTGTTGCTTTTCCTTTTTTCACACTGTTAAAAAATATAAATTAAAATAATTCATAATTTTTTAATTTCAATGTAACACTCCTTCCGTGCCAAATTAAATTGTCATGTTTTGCTCTTGAGATCAAAGTGTTTGAACTTTGACTAACATTTTAAAATGTATTTTTCATCAAATTGACACGAGAAAAGTTGTAATGTGTAGTACTTTTCGTATAACTTTTGAATAACTAATTTTAATCGTAAAATTTCAAGTTGACCTAATTCATTTAGCTTCGAAGATTAGTCAAACACTCTAGAAATAGTGATTCTTCCCGTTGACATTCAGTGAAAAATTTGTGCTATAAAACATGATTTTTCCCACCTCATTTCCACCAAACCAATTCATTGAGAAAACGCATGGTGGGAAACATGTTTCCGTTGAAATATTGAGAAACTTCATGATTTTTTGTGTGAAAACACTACTTTAGATTTTTCCCATCAACATTTAGTGGGAAATTAGCACTGAATTTTTTCTAGAGAGAAATCTGTGAGAAAATAGAGATTTTTTAGTAGTGAAATTGATCCTCTCGAGAAGCGTAACATGACAACTAATTGGAGATAGAGGGAATATTATTTTTCCTTTGAACACGTTAATATATTTCCACATTTCTTGTCGATTTAACATTGTGATAAAGTAACAGTTCAGTCCATAAGTGAGTTTAATTTAAGATTGTGAAAGTTTTATTTCTTGAAATAAATTGATAGTTCATAGATATTATTTCTAAAATACTTATCAATTTGACACCCTTTACTATAAGGTGTCTTCTCCATTATTAAATTCCAAAACCCCAAGAAAAAAATCGAATGAATTAGGGGGATCACAAAAAGACTTCTTGAGTCATCCTCCATTGTCTCCTTAAAAATGACCTTTTACTTGACCCCACAAAAGAACATTCCATACTAGTTGCTTAATTCCACAACCGCAGTAAAGCACTCAATTCCAACAGTCTAATTTCTTGGCTGGAATCACAAAACACCTTAATTTAGGTAGGTACATAGGATACTGAACCAATCATCCAAATTTTGTATCATTATTTGATATTCAAAGGTCATTAACCTGGTTAATTTGAATTCGCTCGTGTAAATGTTTACCATCTAGAAGTGCTTCATTCTCATGACTCGAATTCAATTTCTTTTTTATTAAGAAAGGAAAGATTTCAATCATTCCACCACGCTTTGTGCTCCTGGGGTCTTCGAGCCTTGACATTTCAAATCTCGTTGAATGGATGTATGTGGTTGCAGTCTGGAGTCGCCAGTTGACGTTATGTTCACAAATCAGAGACTTATCTCCACAATAAGCTCCTTAAATTGACTCGATCTGTCACGCATAGATGAATATTGACTCATCAATCCGCTTTTACTGCTTGGGGGTATCAATCGGTCGGTGCTGAGGGCACTATTGGAACTCTATTTGTTATTCTACCCACACCCTGTGAACTAGTACTTCCATTCTTACGCGAACTAAATTTCGGTATAGCTTTTGACATACTTTATCATCTTGTAATTATGAGTCAGAGATTTATGAATATATTCATTTTTCTGTAAAAACAGATTCTTTATTTGTACATCGCTCTTCTAGCAGGTTTGTGGGTCGGTCAATAAGCTACCTTGTGGGGTGGGTACTAGAATAATGATTGCTAAGAAAAGTTAATGCAACGCTAATTAGTTTCCACCGATTATAGTCGCGAGTACTGAGTACTTTAATTAATAGTTTGCAGGATTTTTATAGTAATCAATCATCCATTCATCTCCTATGGTTTCAACTTTGAAGTCCAATACACACGTTCAAGAACATTTTTGAACTGCGATTTTCCTTTGACTAAAGCATTTTCCCAAATACCCTTTTAGATGTTACAATCACGGAAGGTAAAAAGAAAACTAAATACTAGCAAATTTCACGTTAACGGTAATTCATATTAAACTTAATATGTTACAATATCATACACAAGTTGGCCTCAAAGATTAGATAAGTTTTTAACTCTCAATTTCCATTAAGTTGCTGCAATTCTGAAACGTCTTTTCCGCATACTGAAACAGTGAAACTAAGTAGATGACATCAAGGTAGTCACTCAAAAAAGGGATTTTATCTGTCACTTCTTCCCCTTAAATTATGACTGATTCTTAGTGCTCTATTATTATTCTTTTAGAAATGGTACTCTATTATTCATCATGAAAGTAAAACGTATTATTTTTTAATCATGTGGTATCCGAAACTCATTAGTTCGATAAATTCAGATTCATTATGTAAGGTCCATTTAAGGAAAAACACTCTCCATAAAAAAATTCTCCTATTCATAGGTCAAACCTGACGCTGGCATATTTGATTAAGAATAGAGGAATTCCTAGCTAATTCTTCTATCCAGGAACACAATTATATACCGGAACCTGCTTTCAATTGTAGCTTATAAGGTTTATCTTTCAATTTTTATGTCACTATCCAAATAAAAGTTTATCCACATTTAATACGGTATTTACATCAAATCATATCAAATAACAAATTAGTAAGGATGTATATCACTCAACTATGATCAGCTAATAATATTATATATAAAGACACATGTCATGTATCTATCCGATTGGTGTAAGCACCAGCCTAATCTTACCTCAATAAGGACTAAAACCAGAGACTACTTAGCTAAAAAAGCTGTACACAACACTAAATAGGTCAATTAGCCACAAGCCTATTGGCTGCAAGCCTTAATAATAATGTTGATTGAAAGGGAAATACAACATTAATATTGAGCATAAATTAGGATCTTATATAGTTAATTACGTGTTTTTGTATTTTATAAGCCCCAACCAATTGTGGCTTAGGTCGGCTTGACATTACCTGTCATTAATTAGTGACTGAAAATTTAACAATTTAGCAGGAATCTGGCTAACCATACATGCTTCAAGCCACATTCTCAAAATGTTCTTTGAAGAATTAACTAAGTCATCGATCAGGAGATACTAATTACGTAGGATTGTAATTAAAATAATGTTAAAGTAGTAAGCACGCAACATAAAGTGGAAGACTTTGGTTGCATTTCTATCCGCAATCAAAAGTGATTGTGTCTTTTACGGGTGTACAAAGAAAATCGATAAATCGCACCAAACATATAATCCGAATCAATTCGAGAAAAAATTCGATTAGTGGTTTGGTATTGGAAAAAAATCCGATCATAATTGGTTTGGTTTTGTTTTAACTTAAAAAAGTAAAACCGAACCAAACCAACCCGACATTACATGTATACAATTTTTTAAAAAAAAATATTTTGAACATAAAAGGTTATTTGAAATGTAATTTATAAATATTTTTAAAAAAATTTCATAGTTTTGGTCTTTTAACTTATTATTTCAAACTTAAACTTAGAATCTTGAATGGCCAAATAAGTTTATGGTCTATAGATGTTAGTAACTCAAATAAAACTCAAATCAAAACCAAAATGCTGATAAAAGATCCACTTCTTGTCGTTTGAATAATCATTCATAATCACACGAAATCCATTCACTCTTTAAATCTGTTTTGGGTCTTTCTTTACAAAAATATTTTTCTCTGCGATGTCGAGATAGGAAAAAGCTAAACCACATTGGCCATATGGGCTACATCATGCCTGACCTTTCAAAATATAAAATATACCAAAGATTAAATTGGAACAATTACATTAATTACTGTAAAATTTGGCTGTAACATTTCAAAAATAAAAATATTGAACTCATGCGAGCACTCAAGGGAAACATGACTCACATGATCTTTTGGGATTTCATTACTAAAATATACCAAAGATTAAATTGGAACAATTACATTAATTACTGTAAAATTTGGCTGTAACATTTCAAAAATAAAAATATTGAACTCATGCGAGCACTCAAGGGAAACATGACTCACATGATCTTTTGGGATTTCATTACTTTCTTGTTGAATATTTTAGTATAATGTCATCACTCATCTCACATTTTATGTTATTTTCTTAAAACACATCGTATTAGATAGTTGTATCTTACTACGACTAAAGAAATATTTGAAACACACAAGTTATATGTTTTGTATGAAGACTTTATCGAAAAAACTGATAAAACCCGAGGTTAAAAATGACACGCCCCGAACCATGGCCTGGGCGTAACACGGCACTCGGGCCTTGCTTGCATGTGTCCGAGCGAACCTCATGGCTTGCTTGTAAACATGGGCATCAAAACAATATAATCTATATGATGCAATTTAAATAAATCATGAAAATGTAATTTGCGGAATAAAGTCTTGAAATTATCTCATAGCATGAAATATCATGGAAACACAATAGTTTGCAAACATAAAAGCATAACTGACTCTGTAAACTAACATATGTCTATGAAACCTCTAAAATATGTCTGAATACTAACTACCAGGACATGGCCCTGGACTATCATAAACTGAATACTAATGCAGACTCCATGTTGAATCCCGAGAGAAGTGGGGCTCACCAATAAGCTGATATCTGAAGTGATCCTACTGCGCAGATGTATGCACCTGAAAACCGGTATCTGCACCGTGAAGTGCAGGCCCCGGGCAAAAGGGACGTTAGTACATGGTGAATAGTACTAGTATGTAAAACCTGCTGAAATGAAGAACATGGCACAACATAGATATAGGATATGAACTGAAACTGAATGTAACTTGAACATGAACATGAAACGTGAGTGAAGTCTTAAAACAGTAATCAATAGAAATACTTGTATGTAAAATTACTTGTAACGTGGGGAATGCTATAGTATAACCGACAACATGGTCTGGTACTTGCGTCCTACCAGCAGAACACTCACAACCTTTCCAGGGATATGAGATTTAAGTAATAATAAGCATGTAAGGATCCAAACTGCATAATGAAGGTGTTGCCTCCTTGCTGACAACCCTTATCCTACGGTGGCTACGTAGTTTCAGGCTATCTGAGCCTTCTCGGTTAACTAAGAAATTCCCAAAACATGAACATAATATAGTTGGCTAAGAAGCCCATGATTTTCGTGAAATAACTTGTAATCATGATTTCACGAAATAACTTGTAACTTGGTTTCATGAAATATCTTGTAATAGTCTTGCAAACATGTTCTTGATTCATGAGTAATAACAATAGTTCATAAAATATATATATATATATATATAATTGACTTGAAAACATGCTTGTAACTTGCTATATAAAATCATAAAGTTTCATATAAACATAATGAGAACACATGAGGAAGAATTCATGATTCATGGATTAAGCTAGGGTTCCTAATAACCGTAATGGAAGATTAGGAATACAATAACGAATATAGATACAAAATTCATGTACATAAATACATAAATACGGGCTACCAATATGTTGGGTTTAATGCCCTAGGGTTTGAACTTCATGGATATCAAGAAACGGAGCATGGGGAAGAACGTAGAGATTCCCACATGTGGATGGAAGTTCTACATACCTTAATTGCTCCAAAACTTGAATTAAAGACTTGAGCTTTGAAGAAGATTTCCAAAATCTAGAATTCTTGAACCTTGAGATGGGTTTTCTTGAAAACCCTAATTTTAGAATGATAATTTCTTGTTTAGATTACAAGGATAGGTATTAAAATTGAGTTGGAATAATTAGGGTAGGCTTACCTTGGTGTTCTTGATGATGGAAGAGGGTAGGAAGTCGTTCTAGGGCTTGAAGGAATGAAAAATAATGACTTGAACTGGTATGGACGAATATATACTGTCCTGTGAAATTGCAATTTACGTCCAGCACAGTGCTGGCCGTATTTTGCAATACGGACTGCACTGCGTCTCTTCAGTAAAATGGCCATTACTCTTTGCACAGATGTCCGTTTGACCCCCATAATATACCGTTGGAAAGGTATTTCAAAGCTCTACAACTTTAATCAAGGAAGTTTTCCCAAATTCTAAATACGTTTTGAAATACGGGCCGTAAATCAAAATACGGTCCGTATTTAACCATGTGACATCAAAATGCCAAATTCCAGAATGTTCAAGAATTCTTGGTTTCAGTTTACGATCATTGTTCATGGGCGTAAACTGAAATACGATCACTGTTCATGGGCATAAACCACCATCTTACAACTAAACAGAGAAATTCTAACTCTCACATTCTTTATCTGATTTTCTAAGTTTAGGATCATGATCAAAGTTCAACTTAAAGGTACGGGGTGTTACAAAAAAAACCCGACTTTTATTGGTTTGGTTTAATTTATAAATTTTGAAAACCCGACACAATTGATTTGGTTTGGTGTTTGAAAAACTCAAACCAACCCGGTCCATGTACACCCCTAGTGTCTTTTATGGAGGCTGAGAAAAGGGGGGCTCTACGCTAAACTTAAATTTTATGTTGTACTATTATAATTAGTAATCAAATTTTTTACAATAATTTTCCAAATTATTTTAGTTTTGACAATAATTTCCAAATTATTTTAGTAAGTGTTATTTCAAAAATGGTAATATAATGCCTCTTAATTCTTAAGTTGTTTGTGTGCGTTTGGGGGTGCGTGGGGTTGGGGTTGTATAAAAATAAAATCGAAAAGTACATACTCTGATCAGAATCTCATCATTTTTAAACTTTCGGGAGGAAGGGAGTAAAATTCAAGTGCACGCAAGGGTGTGTTTGGTAGGAAGGAAATTATTTTTCTGGAAGATATTTCTTTTTATCTTTACTGATTTTTTGGTGTTTTAGTAAGCATAATATATTCCCCAGTACATTTACATATAATTTAGGCAAGAGATGGATCCAGGAATTTAAGTTTATAGATTATAGACCATAATATTATTTTTTTTACTAGGTTCCGGATAAATAACACTTTTAGTCCCTGTGTTACTGCGTTATTCCTGTTTTAGTCCTTGAGACATGTAGCTAAGCACATCTTACCGCCAATTAAGCAATGTGTTTGGTTTTAGTCCTTACACTAGCTAAGCACATCTAACCTCCAATTAAGCAATGTGTTTGGTTTTAGTCCTTACACTAACCGAACCCAAATAAATCAACGAAAGGTTAAATATTAATGAGGACAATTATGTAATTACATTAATTTCAATGTGGACCCCAAACTTTTATACGTTCTTCCTCCTTCAAACGGCTCAATCTCTGCAAAAATGTTGGAAAAAGTAAAGAGAAAAACCCCCCAATAAAATAGGCAAAAATGATTGCAGAAAAGAGAAACTTTCTATTTTATTGCTTCATTCTTTCCTTTTTCCCCGATATGTTTCCTCAAGTGCAAACCTAGTTTTTTTTTTTTTTTAACAAATTAGATGAAAATACTTTAAGAGAAGCCCAAGGTACTCATCAAGCTTTTGTTATGCATGGGGTCCAGGGAAACATCACACCACGTTAGGTTTATTGTACATACTGATCTTTTTGTATATTTCTATAAGAGGTCTACACTAGGGGTGGGCACGGTATGGTATATACCGAATATCATATCGATACCGAAGTTTTTAATACCGCGGTTTTAGTATTATGGTATTTGGTATGAATTTAAATTTTCTTTGGTATTCGGTATGGTATTTGGTATTTATAAAATGGATACCGAAATACCGTATACCATACCGAAGTTTATACTACATATATACAATCCATATATATTATATTTACTACTGCTAAATATATAGACTAGTTTTCGTATAAAAAATTACATCACATCTCATTTAATGCCAATTTGTATCTAATAGAAAATTGTACCATCAAAGCTAACTTTTTATCCAATATTTTCATGCTTTTAGTCTTTCACATATGTTGAGGCCTAAAACCAGCCTTTAATTTGTCTCTGCTATTTTTCCAATACATTAAGACTTGAAATGGTGGAAATGGCCTATTCTCTCTACTGCTGAATGAAATTTTTTGGTGTAAAATTGTTTAGGACCGAAGATTATGCTTAATTTTGGCTAATGTTATTTAGACTTTGAAACTTTGACTACTCTATCGTGATTCAAATGTCCGTTGTGCAATTGATTAACGAAGAAAATTGCTTGTACTTTCTTTTAAATACGTCTATTTGTGTATGGCGTTAGTTTAATATAATTGAGAAATCTAGAAGTCATAATCCTTTATTACATGAGTATATACGTAAGTCGAAGTCAAATAAACTATGGTTACCGAATTACCGTACCGTGAAATACCGAAACCGAACTTAAAAATACCGAACCGTACCGAATTAATTTGGTATGGTAATGGTATCGTATTTTTAAAAACCGAATACCGAAGTTACCGAACCGAAGTTTCAAATACCGTACCATGCCCACCCCTAGTCTACACTGGTGATCTCCTAAAAATGTTGAGCCCACATCAGTGTGGGAGGTGTAATTTAGTCTTCTTATACGATCTGGGAGAATTCTCATTATATGAGCTAAGGTTGGGATTGACCTAGACCCAAGGTCCAACTTTTATCATGATATTAGAGTCGAGTCCATTTCAATTTTTTATTTACCGGCCAATGTTATGTTGTGGCCTCATTTATAGCATTTGCACTCTAGATATCCAAACCTGAATGTTTAGAGTGGGTGTCAAGTCCCACATTGCGTGGAAGGTATAATTTGGTGTGTTTATATGATATTAGACAATTCTCATTACATGAGCTACACTTTAAAATAAAGTCAAGACTCGAGATCCATTTCTTATCAAAACATACAAAGAGAAGTCGTATTGTCGCGTCAAAGCTAAGCTTCCCTTCAACACATTTAAATATTATCCCGTCATAAAAGGTGACATATATCTATTATTTTGGATTTGTAATATTGCAATGAATGCTATTAGAGTTGTATGCAGTGAATGATTGAAACAACAGATAAAGAATAGGTGAAAATACTGCCGTCCAAATCCAAGAAGTTAGGCATACAAGGAATTATGTCACTAGTATCATTTTTGGGAACCATACTTTTCACAATATAACACAGGCTTGGTCGGGTTGTCTTGCACTATGGAATTGAAATGATTCATCCACAAGTTTTTTTAAGCAATGTTATCCATAGTTCAACTCAAAAGACCTTTGACCCTATCCCTAACTATGAAGAGAAAATATCTTGTATTTATTCTTAATGGATAGAGTATTTAAAGGCTTCTTTTTACCACCCTTTTTGTTGTCTTTTTAGGTTTGCATTTGAGATATTATAGTATCTTTTGGTGAATTGTTAAGTGATTTCAAAGGACAACGACGTTCTCTTGATTAATTTGCTAGTCAAAAGTGAAACTTTGACCTGGTCAACCATCAAAATTTCATCCAAAGTGTAGAGAGAAAACTCAAGAAGATGAGAATGTAAAAGGAGGGAGCATATATATGCATATTAATCCTCCTGTCCATTAACTATGGACGTATAATGTGATTACATGTCTAAATGAAAATGTAATTGGACGAGAATTTTATAAGCATTAGTAATTACGTTAAACCAATGAATGCAAGAGCATGTCTTGTATATGACCGTTTATCGATCGCTTGATACAATTTAAAGGGAGGGAATGAGTGATATGTATTCTTTAGCAATGTTTTCTTTCGCAACAAGAAAAAATTGAATTAGCCTCGGAGAGCTGAACTATCCTGATCTGGTCAATATCTAGTACTCACAGAAGATCAATACAAGTCCACTCTTAATTTAGGTCAAACTCCAGGGGAACCTCTTCACTAAGAAGGAAGTGAAGGTGCATGTGCCTCCCGAGAGAGCATCCAAATCTATAACATTTGGTCTCAAGTCTCAACAACTCATTCCCTCTTTTCGTAGAGGAAAGATAAGAAAAATCAAAGATATAATAATCGTGCCAAAATATGCGGTGCGTGGAGTACTGAGATCACTACCACGCCTTTTTGTTTTATCTAGTGATGATAATTACACGATTCAAACAATTTCAAATTTACCTCAAATAAAAAATGGAAGTCCATAATTGAAGTGCTTATTAACACCTTTGATCTAAAAACTCAAAAACGACCTACCATTAGGTGATGGCGTATAATTGTGCAAAACAGAGTGAGTTATGTGCATGAGCAACTAGGGGTGTTCAAGGTCCGGTTTGACTCAATTTTTGGTTAAAATCAAACCAAATCAATTATGTCGGTTTTTTTAATATTCAAACCAAATCAAACCATTATACTATAAATTCTATTGGTTTAGGTATTATCGGTTTGATTCGATTTTTGTAGTTTTTTCCGAGTTTTAAGAATGTATTTTATAATGCAAAGAAATTGATACAAGCGAGGTAAGATAACCCAAAATGCAAGCAAATACTACACAAATTTACCTCATTATCTTTATTGGAGAAAAAATAGCTTCATTCCCCTAAAAATAAATGGGGGAACAAAACAAGAATGACACTCAAGAATATATTTTTCTTTTTCCAAGAATTCAAAAGGAAGTCAACATATTGGAAGATCATGCTCTTGGTGGGCAGTTTTTTCGGAATACTTATAGGATATGGCAAGTTGGTCAATCAATTCCTAACACATAATCGAGTTCACTCATCACTCAAAATTTCCCAAATTCTTCTTCCTTTCTCCACCTAATAAGATATAGCATCAGTAGATTAATCAAGGAGTGTGCTAATTGGTAAGAAATAGCCTCATCAACAAAAAGTTCAATTTCAATCACGTAATCAAATTCACCTATACAAAGCTCATCTTTCTAGGAATTTTGAGCAAGATCTTTTCTAACATAAACATTCTATAATTAAAAAAATTAAAAGAAGGAGGGTACTGACTAACGAAAAGGGTTCGCGATAGAATTCATTTCTAAGCTAGACTTTTCTTTCCAGTCAGTATTTGAATAAGTATTGGACTTGGAAGGACCCAAAATTATGAAGAAGATAGATAAAATTTAATTAATGTCATATATAAATATATCGGTTTAGTTCGACCTTTTTTTTTTTTTTTTTAATTATTTAACACCAAACTTAACCAAATGATATCGGTTTCTTTAAATTTTAAACCAAATGGAATCGAACCGGGCCGGTTTTTGGTTTATTAAGTCAGTTGGACTTGATTTACCGATTCGGATCGATTTTTCGGTCTTATTTGAACACCCCTATGAGCAACTTTAGTACTCCGTAGTAAGACTCAAGAATGTTTCAGCTAGACTTAAGATTAATTTATGTGTATCATCAGTAATAGTAAAAGGAAAGGGAACGGATAACCACTTCGATTATGAAATCAGGGAGAAAAAAAAAACAAAGAGTGTCATATGTAATCTACCTTGCCTTTGTTTGGTTCACAAATAAAATAAAATTTAAAAAATAACTCGTCCAATTAAGCTCTAATGAGTCTCCACGGGATGACAGAGATCCCGAGTTAGATTTTTTGACTGCGACACTGAATGTTTGTATATATACGTGCAGGTTTGTAGCAAACTTTGCAATGAATCGATTGTAATATATGTCAGTTGACTCAGATATCACTATCATGAAAATATTGAAGAAGAAACAAAATCCGAAGTTATGGAAGAAACAAAATCTGAAGTTATGGAGCCCAATTCTTTAGAAAATTGGCCAAGACAAAATTCACGGTAACTGGCCAGTGAATTACCATACAGTAATGTTCGATATAGTCTTTGATTCATGATAACTGGCCAAGACAAAATTCACGGCTGAGATTAATTTATTATTAAAAATTAAAAAGACAAACAATCATAAAGAATAATGAAAAGCAATCGGCAACTACACAGTTTACATACCATTTCATTTTACTTGCACAGCTCCATTCTGCAGCAAGTAGGACCCAGTGGAGGTTAAAAGATGAACTTTTGAAAGAGAAAAAAATGGACGGCCAAAAAAAAAAAAAAAAACATGAGGGCAGTGTATAAGATTTCATCTATTTCAATATGTATACTGTCTTTTCATTTAAATTTTTTAAGATATAACCTTTTCCTATATAAAATACTTATTTATAATATTTTTATTCAATATGATTACTACTAAAAGCATAATCTAAATGATTACTAGAAAATAGTTTTTAAAAAAAAGTTATGTCTGTATATAACTTTGTTGTTGTGTTTTTCGAATTCCCTTGTTAGAATTTCAATATTGAAATTATCTTAACATTTCAATATTATTAAAGATGAATAAAAATATTAGAAATATTTCCAGTTATCGATTTTTCTCTTTTAAAAGTTAGTTTTTTTAACCTTCGGTGGGTCCTACGTGCTGCAGAATGGAGCTTTGCAAGTAAATGAATTGATTTTTTTAATTCATTAAATTTGTATTAGTGTCTTTTTAATTTTCTAGTAATAAATTAATCTCAGCCATGAATTCTATTTTGGTCAGTTGTCATGAACCAAAGAGTGCATCGAACATTACTGGACGGTAATTCACTGGAGCGGATACGCTCCCACATTTTACCATGATAAAAATAATCATATCCTTTGAAGATAATTGAAACGAAAAAACAGTGCAGTCCGTTGTTCCTCTTTCAATCTTCCTTTACCTAATGAATCTATCACATCTATGCATCGATCCAACTACATACCAACGGAAAGCCATTACGGGCGGTCGTATCCCATCGTATTCACGTATCAATGCGTGCCAATCTCGAAACAAAAAAGAAAACTTATTGCAACTACGAACGGATCTAAATACCAGAAAATTGTACTCCAAATCCGGTCTTCAATGGATTACACAAGGGATGAAAAGTTCAATCTGGATCAATCGCACAGAAAAGCCCAATCAATTTATTAAGGGGCAATTTGCTGGATTGTCCTCCGCTAGGGGTGGTCTTTAATTTTTGTCCCTCAAATTGGTGGTCTTTAACTTTTGGCCTTCGCTAAAAAAAATTTTAGAAGGCGGACTTTGACCCTTAAGGCAGAATTCTGCCCATGCAAATTCTGCCTTACATGGCTAGATTTGCAAAATTCTGGCTTGCTGTGATTTTTTTTTTTACTGAGCTGGAATCTGAACCCACAATCTCGAGATATTAGGCGAAGGACAAAATTTAAAGACCACTAATTTGAAGGACAAAAATTAAAAACCACCCCAAATGAAGGTCAATCCGCGCAAAAAAAAAAAAAAAAGTTCATTAAGTCGAAAAATCCTCAAGAAGTTTGCTAAGTCCAGTTAAACTTTTAGGCCCAAACTATCATGGGATGATTTGCACGAATGAGCTGATTCTATGTCATTAAATTATGGTAAACTTACAGGAATAGCTACCCTTTAGTAGGTTCTTACCTCTAGTAACTAACTACCTTTTCAATATTACCAACTATAGCTACTATTTAATGAACATATGTATTTTAACAAGTATATTTATTTGTTTTCAAATACATAGTGATCTTTTCTTCTTTTTTTTTGCTTTGATATATTTCAGTGATTTTTTTTGCTATAATCTATTTCCGTGTCTTTTTTTTTTTTATGCATTTTAGTGATTTTTTTTTTGATGTATTTTAGTGATTTTTTATTTTATTTTTGATGTATTTCAGTGGCTTTTTTTATGTATTTCTTTGATGTATTTCAAATACATTGTGTGTATTCCAACTACATATGAAGTCAAATACATTCAAATTTTCATGTATTTGAATGGATTTCAACAAATACATTCATATACAAGACAAAAAAAATTCAAATACATGATAAATACATTTAAAAACAGTGTGTTTGGCTTTTAACAAAATACACTCAAAAAATACAAACACAAATACATTAAAAAATAGTGTATTTATGAGATGTAGATTTTTTGAATGTATTTGTATTTGACTTTTAATAAATACACACAAAAAAAACAAAAAATACACACGGCCGGATCTGAGACACCACCACCAGCAAAAACCCTAATCTCTCCACCACCACCAAAACCCTAATCTCTCCACCTCCATGTCATCTTCTCCGCCGCCATCTCAAAATCAGTGCCATCCAAAATCAGTGCCATCCAAAGAGCACGGATTAGTGATTGAACACGGTTGTGAAGGTTAAGACGTGGGCCCACTAATGCTGACGTGGTATCGGGGAGACAGAATCGGGGGTCGTCAGGGGAAAGGGGGCCTCTAGGGAGGGGGTCACGACGGAGAGAGTTGATTGGTGGTTCGATACGGAGGCGGCATTTGCGACGGCGGCGTTTGGTGGCGGCTTCTTCGGCGGAGAAGAAAGCGAATGAGCGGTGAGGGAGATGGAAGTTAGGGTTTGGCAGTGGATGAGGGTGAAGGGGGGATGTTGTTATGGTTTGGGTGATGGAGGAAGAACGGCGGAAAGAGCGGAGGAGTAAGGCATAGAGTGCCATGGTGATGGCAGTGAGGTTCTAGGTGAAAGTGGAAATGACTGGGTTTAAACCCTAGAGGTTGAGTTTTGCAGAGAAGAGATGATGAGAGGACGAGGTTTAACTAACACTCTGTTTGGATGATGAGAGAGATTTTTTAGGGTTTTGAGAAATAAAAAATCTGAAATGGGTAGTAATTGAAAAAAAAGAAAGATATATATATATATATATATATATATATATATATGGGTATGTATTTTTGATATAGCTACCAATTGTAATTTAGAAAAGTTAATTAGCTACTAAATATAATTAAATAAAAGGGTAGTTAATATTAATAATTAGGTCTTAAAAGAAGTTACAATGAGTAAAAATTCCTTAAATTATGTTGTTAGTCTGTATTAGATTTAGGCACATAATTCTTTTTTTTTTTTTGTGCGGATTGCACTGGAAGGCACTAGTCTTTAATTTTTGGCCCTCAAATTGGTGGTCTTTAATTTTTATCCTTCACCTAATACCTCGATGTTCTGGTTCGAACTCCAGCTCAGTAAAACACAAAAAAAAAAAAAAAAAAAAGGAAATTCGCAAGACAGAGTTTTGCATTCAAAACTCTTCCTGAGGCATAATTTTGGCCCTAATAGGCTTAACTTTGCTACGAAACTCTAGCTTACGATTTTATTTTATTTTTACTGATTCGAAATTCGAACCTCAAACCTCATGATATTAAATGAAGGCCAAAAATTAAAGACCACTAATTTGAAGGACAAATGTCAACAAATAATAATTTACTAAATATTAAAAAGACTAGCAATTTATGCCCGTGCGATGCACTGGCCGAACATGTTTATTACTTTAATTAGCTAGTCTTTAAGATTTGTATTTTGTAAATAACTTTTAAAAATATTCTAGTTATTATATATAGCAACATATACAAAATGTATTTTATGTACCATCACTTTAGTTATAATTAAAAAATGGAGTTTAAAAATTAAAAACATATGATGGAATTAAGTCTTTGAGATGGAAAGAGTCGGATTTTTTTTCTCATTATCATGATAATGAAAGTTGTTCATTAATGTGGAAAAAAAAATTAGTAAGAATATGAGGAAAAATTAATATATTGATTCTAGATTTTTTCTTTTAAATCCTTTAATATCTTATATGTATATCGATAGGTTGATAGACATCTCAATTAACTAACTGTTCAGATCCAAACATAAGAACCACTGTCGTATATATTCGATTTTTTTTTAAAAGCAAAACTAATAAAATATTTTTGTTAAATTAATTAAAAAATATGTTAATAAGGGGTAAATTAGTTACATTATAATTTTTTATATTAACTATTATAGATAAAAGGAATTGTTACAGAAGAAATCAAAATTAGAAAGATATATGTTATATGGTAAATCATCAAATTTTAATTCCGAAATGAAAATATAAAGTAATATATTCTATAAATCTAAAGAAATAATAATTAGAAAATGGAAAGGAGAGTAAAATAAGTAAAATAGTGACAAAGAAGGAAAATGGGAATAAAAGTCACTCCTTCCCTTCACTTTTACTTGTCCACGTTAACATATCAAGAGAAAGAATTTTTTTCTGCTTCTTATTTCATCCTTCACAGTAATTATTCATTTTCAAATCATTTTCTAAGGCTATTGAGACTATAATATGGATATTGTGAAAAAAAAATATATACTTCATTTTATTAATTCTTAAAGAACGTGAAAAGTCAAAAGTGCACAAGTAAAAGTGCACGGAGGGAATAAATATGTATAGGAGAATTAAAATTAAAGTGCATACGTATATACATGAGAAGAGAATAAATACTCAGCACTATGACATATGTCCAAATGAGATAAAAAAAAAGTAGTTAGTTAAAGTGTACAATTTATATAACTTTTGGTGCAAATTTGCAATGCTATTGTTCGTCCTCTCTTCACATTTAAAGTATTGGCAAAGAAGGAAAACGGGAATAAAAGTCACTCCCTCCGTTCACTTTTACTTGTCCACGTTAACATATCAAGAAAAAACAAAATTTCTTCTTATTATTAATTTTACCCTTCACATTAATTACTCATTTTCAAACCATTTTACAAGGCTATTGAAACTTACACTAATAAATATGAATATTATGGTAAAATATATACTCCCTTCGTACCATATTACTTGTCACCTTTCCTTTTGGACGCCTCTTAAAAAATCATAAATAAAAGATATAATTTACTATCTTATCCCTATCTCTCTCCAATAAATACATTCTAATCAAAATTGACTATTTTCAAGAACATTTATTACTAAGGGAAGATGGGAAAGATTTAATTAATTTTATGTTGAAAAGTTACAGAATTACACAAGCCGCAGGTTAAATCATCCACCGGAATGTGCAACTTTTGCAATCTATCTTTTGTGAGCAATCTTCCTTTAACTGCCAACCACATAATAAACCTATGTTTAGGTTGTGCAACACTGCTCCAAATCAGTTCAGCAGCATCCATTTTCCTTGAAACCCCAACAATTGCCAAATAACTCTTAGTAATAAAGTTTTGCCTTGCGAAATTATATTGTTTTTTTGACTGGGTTGAAATTCGAACTCAGAACCTCGAGGTATTAATGCGAAGGGCAAAAATTAAAGACCACCCTAATAGAAGGTCAATCCGTCTAAAAGATTGATTCAAATCCATGTCTTTACTATGAAAGGTAATTTAGATAAAATGTTCTTGTGATTAAAGTTATTAGATATTCTTCTCAATGTACCCTTTTAAAAGACGGACAATATAAATTGAAGTATCAATTTGCAACGGCAAAGTGGAAATCAGCATGTAACTCCTTAATAAATATATAAATAAAGTATCTTGTTTAAACAAAAAAAAAAAAACTGCAAAGTGGAAAACATTAGTCCTGCTTTGGGAATTATCGAAGTATCAATTTGCAACGGCAAAGTGGAAACCAGCATGTAACTCCTTAATATATATATAAATAAAGTATCTTGTTTAAACAAAACAAAAAAAAAAACTGCAAAGTGGAAAACATTAGTCCTGCTTTGGGAATTATCGAATGATGTTCATATAATACGTATATTTTTACGGCTAATAAATGAAGTAACTGGTACTAATTTCTTATTTTATTAAAATTGAATTACTGACCATTTTACTTAATCGTGCAATAGTTATTTAACACCTCAATTTGTTTGGACTTGCTCGTGTTTAAGAAGAAACATGCTAATAATCAGAAGTACTTCAATGGTTACTACGTTAAGCAATTTGGAAGTTGAGTACTGTGGTCCTGCTTTCATCAAGATTTAAGAGTAGATCAGTGTTCAAAGAAAATTGACTTCAAACCAAAAACTTACCAAACCTTACTTTTTGGTTTGATTTTTAAAAGATAAGAAATTGAAAATAATCAAATCAAACGCACAAATATATGCTCAAAATCTATAACTCCTATAGGCTATAGTCTGAATCTTTACATCAAATACTGCTCTTTAAGCTATGAAAGATCCCAACTGTGAATGTTTAAAGAGATTTAACACTTAGTCTGAAGTGAAAATAAAGAAAATTATAGCGAAATACAAGACACGGAAAGTGACAGCTAAAACTGATAAATTTGAATAAAACAGTCAAACCGATAAGAAATGACAGTTAAAACCAATAAATTTGTATTGTATTTGATTTGATTCAAACATTTTGAAAACCAGCAATCCTTGGCCATAGAATCTGTTACATTCTGTATACTAGTATATAAATCCGTGCGATACGCAGTCATTATTAATTAAAATTTAATCATTTAAAGTTAAAGCCAAAAAAACATATGAAAAACTTATGGTTTATATGAAAATGTACTTCGTACGAATGAAATTATGTTTTTGAGTTGAGATGAGTCGTAAGTATTATTTACTGGAAAAATCTTTAATGTGGTAATTTTACCTTTGTCATTTTCAAACTTGTGAGTATTGAAGAAATAATTTTTTTTTTTTTAAATTCAAGCATAAAATTGTTAGGGAAAGTAAACTTTGTTGAGTACGGAACTATAATCTCGTAAAATTTGTTATTATTTTATTTTTGTTATAAAATAATAAAGCAAGCAAGAACAATATTGTAGAGAAAAAGAGGAGAGGAGATATCTTTGTTTCTCTTGTTAGGATGTATTTACAATGAAGGAAAATCCCTGTATTTATAGGGGAAAACTGACTTGATCCCAAAGTCACTAACCCTACTTTTTTTCCTAAAGATAGACATTCACAATATATGGATAACTATTCATAACATTCCCCCTTGGATGTCTCTTTGATAGATGATGTGTCTCGTTAAAACCTTACTAGAAAAAACACGGTGGGAAAAAAATCTAGTGAAGGAAAAAGAGTACACATTTCTAATAATACGCTATTTGGTTGCCTCATTAAAAACCTTACAAGGAAAAACCCAGTGGGACAAAAACCTCGAAAGGGAAAAAGAGTACAACGCGTATTAACTCCCCCTGATGAGAACTTCAATCCAAAAACTTGAATCTTCACATCTTCACTCGAAAGTTGCAGTTGGTATAGACTTGGTGAATATATCAGCCATATTGTACCAAAGATATCATCGACGATATATCATTTGTATCGGTTCGCAATGTGACATAACTTATTAAGATCTCATCACTGTCATTATTTTAGGTACCTAAACCTCTCATGAGGTTTCATGAAGTGTTATGTCGTATGTTCTTCAAGAGCACATCACCTCCTTATTATGACCATTTTGATCATTTGCTCCTATCCCTTTTCAAGGGTTATTTCATTTGGAACCGATTGATCTCTCATGCTTCATGCATATTGTACACTTTGTCCTTCAGGGACATTAATATTAATGGGAGCATTTTAGAGCTGAAATATGAAACTAGTTTTGGGTTAGCAAATGCTTCTAGCATTTAACTTGAATTACTTTTTGAATGAGGATCATACTAATGATAATTCATAACATATTTCCTAGCTAATTATTCTCTCCCCCTTATGTTAGAAAAACTAACATATATCCCATCTTCTTTGGGGGAATCCATCTTTGTGCATCATGGTAGATTAATTAATCATATACCACACATAAAAAATTGTTAGATGGACCCCTAACCCTGAACCAATTGAGAGGAGAGAATTTATCACAATTTATTAGTCTGAAGCATAGAAGTGATGTTGTATACAATACATCATATCTTAGACCAGCATATGAAGCTTTGTTCTCATAAGTAATGGTTTAGCTATTTATCAGAGGCATTCAACGCTAAACCAGCTTTGATATAAACCAACATTAACAAGATGAATTATCTTGATTACATAATCTGAAAATTGTGCTCTCAACTCAATTATTTTGAGCAAGTAACTTTGCATATGTCAAACTGCGGGTTGACAATAAACACACATGTGACCGTCTTATCGATGCATCTATTTAAGACATCACATAACAGGTGAACGGGCCCATATTCACCTTTTATATTTTTTTTCCAGAATTTAGGGATTTCAATCCCAACATTAGCCAGTATAATCAACTTATGATCATGAGAACAAGCAACAAAGATAAATTTTTGAAGAATCTTCTAGTTCTTCAATATATGTCAAATACTCAATCATATTTGAATCGGGATAGCCGAACCGCTCATGCCGACTAATAAAATTATTTATACTAGTAAACTTCAAGTTTACCATGCCATGTGCTATTTGTTTAGTAAACTTCTGGTTTACTATGACATGAATTATTTTTTGTATCAATAAACTTCTGGTTTACCGTAACATGTGATTTCATCATAGTTATATTTGTGTAGTACAATTTGGAGAATAAAGAGGGTAACCATTCACAAACATATTTCTTACCTAGTATGATTTTGAAAATATTTAATCCTCCAATCATTTATAGCTTCAATATGATAGCCATTTACTTTAGTAAACTTCGGGTTTACTACAACTTGCGTGTCGGTCATAACACCTTTGTATATTTCAATTTAGAACGAATGACATATAGGCTCTTCTGGAGCCTTTAGTTTATTCTCCATAATCACATTTTCTTTGGACACTACTAGTGTCATGATCTTGTAGATGAGTAGTTAACTCTTCTGGAGCCTTTAATTGATTTTGCACTATATATATATATATATATATATATATATATATATATATATATATATATAAGCATGAAGACATGAAATAAATTACAACTTCTGGTGGTTACAGGCATAAATAAATTTAATCATATATAGTGAAACTCACAAAATTTCGCCACTACTGATGGCAATATATTTCTTGCAACTCGTTGGAGGTCCATTGGACCTAATTCAGATTATCATCATGAAGATAAACACCAAAAATAGCTACTGCATATTAACATATATATATATTGCACGTAACCTAGCAAGTGATGGTGAAGATATCTAAACCAAGAGTATGCGAAAGATTCAAATTGCTTAATTACTTGTGATGATCACCTTAGTAGTTTGCCATTATTATTATAATATAACTTACTACATACACAAACCTCGTGAAGAGGTGTAAATATACTTGATTTATCTACACCGCCGTGCACCGTTCTCCATTAGAGGATTCAGCAACCATAAATAATAATTATTTTGTCCCTTGTCACATTCACGTTTATTCATACGGACACAATAATTTTTTTGTCATCTTTCAGACTTATCATGTATTGCTACCACATTTACTTCAGGAAATGGAGCAAATTCAGTGAGACGGATTTCATAATTTTTTTTTTTCAAAAGCACTTTAATTTGCTCAGTCATCATTGTATCATCAATATAGTGCATCGGGACTTAAACCCAACCTCTTATTCATATAAAGGCGTTTTAGGCCGCAATGCAATGGGACTTGAACCCAATATCTTATATTATCATCATAGTGCACCGAGACTCCCCGGATGTCTTACCCTCTTGGTGCGGAGGACTTGAATCCACCTTCTTATGTTCAACCAGTGGCATAATAGGCCAAAGGGCATAAGTGAATTAAATTTCAGCAAGATATATAATATATAATCATTCCAGGAGACTTTTTTTTTATTCTTCATATATTTATAAAAACTATAGGAGAGTTCAAGTGAGCCAATCAATGTCCAACATCTTCAATGGTAATTATATCAAGCCTATGAAAATATTACTAAATTCTTATAATCATAGGTCAAAATCCATCCAAGTTATTACATCAAACTTTTGTGACATAAGATATATAATGGGAGGAGCAGTCCTTGAAATAGCTCAAACTAATGTCAGTTTTATATTTCAGCATGCTCGTACAATAACAAAATTGCAAGACACTGTATTATGACAGAAAAATTAGTAATTATCAAGTTAAGGTAATAATTACACTTCATAAAGCAAGATCAATATGTCAACTCCAAAATAGATTCTCTAGTGAAGTGTGTCATCTAAAAATACTCCCTTACAATCCATACTTAGTTTTAACAAATTGAGATACTTAACTTGAACCTCAAAATATCATTACTGTTGCTTATTTTTTTTCTTCCTATGTTATCAAACAATACTCCCAACAAATAAAATAAAGAACTTTCCATTTGTCCCATTTAATATTTTGTTTTGAAATCCAAACTTGCAGTTACCGCGATAGCAAATAAAAATATTTTTTCCAGCTACACAGTCATATCATCGGTTAAAATCATAATTTTACCCATAAATCTTAACACGCAAGAAAAACAATTAATCAACGTTCATAAACCAACAAGAGTCGTGATAACTTCACAATCAAACATGCGTCCGTCTTTATAAACTTTATTACATACTGTCACATTCACTTCAAGGAATGGATATGTATTTGTAACATTTATCAAAAGTTTTCATTCTTCAGGAATAGAACAAAATCATCTCTACGTGTTCTGAGCATATCAAATTATGATAGCTTAATACCTCTTTTAAGATGTTGCTACTTCGGGAGCAAATCAAGGTATCCACATAACGTAGAGTATTTTTCTCTAACATATCTTCAATTGTAATCACAATATGCTTATGATAATATTATCACTTCATGTGACATAGGCATAAATTAAAAATTATCATAAAAAACATGATTAAGCTAATTTAAATATTACATATCTGGATCATTACAAACTAAACTTCCGTGTTGTCCAGTAGTTAAAATTCCATGATTAACAAGAATAGATACAGATTGAAGTCCTTGATATATATAATAACATAATCAATAAATCTACCAGACTTATTTGAGGTATATATAGCCATAAATTTACGTGACAGAAAAGTACTTACATCTCAATTACTTACCTTTGAGGTTGAGTAATAAAGCTACGAATTCAAAGTGCAAACTTTCCTCATCAAGGTTTTCGTAGACAGAGTGTTCGGATCAGTAGCATACCCCAATCAAAAGAGCAACTCGTCAATCTATTGGAATCCAATTAATAGCGGTAGAGTCTCGTGCTGATAACGTGTTATAAAATAATAAAACAAGCAAGAACAATATTGTAGAGAAAAAGAGAAGAGAGGAGATATCTTTATTTCTCTTGTTCGGATGTATTTACAATGAAGGAGAACCTCTGTATTTATAGGGGAGAACTGACTTAATCCCAAAGTCACTAACCCTACTTTTTCTCCTAAAGATAAACATCCACAATATATGGATAACTATTCATAACAATTTTAAGAAATAGGGGATGGAATATTAGAATAAGATCCTTTAATTGGTGAAGGATCTTATTTATTACATTTGATCTTGTTCAAATATATTCATTCAAAGATGTAACCATCTATTTATAGTTTTCTGATTTCTTTATTACATTTGTTTTTCCGTTTGGGGTAATCTTATTATATTTTGCTAATCTGGTAAAGAAAGTGAGTCTGTCGGGTATCAATAACCATGCTAGTATTCAAATATGAATATTGAAATTACCAAAAAGGATTCAAGTCTCATCATAGTTCCAATATTTCTTACATTTTGTAGAAAAAAACAATATTACATGTTGATTTAATACAATTTCTGACTTTTCTCGTAAGCATCCAACTCTTTTTCCACATTTTCTTTCATTGAATCCTCTCCGATCTTTCTGTCTTATGAACATCTCTTTCTAATGGGCCTTTTTGTTTTGTAAGATACCTAGTTAAAGTAAAAAAAAATTGCACGGTTTGTCCTTCAAATGGGTTGGTCTTTAATTTTTGGCCTGTAAATGGAACTTATGCCTTTTGGGACATAAGTTGTTTAAGGCATCTGGTACAGTTGTATGACTTGTATCCTTAAAGAACTTATGCCTCAGAAGGCATAAGTTCCATTTGAGAGACAAAAATTAAAGACCAGCACAAAATAGGGCCAAACGTGCAAATGACCCAATTGGCCTTAACATATTTGTTGACTTCAATTTGTTCACCAGCCAAATGTTGCGCTTCAATAACTTATAACATTAGGACATGTGTAGAAAATATATAAGCAAATATGTATCAATATTTTGAAAAAAGAACTATGAAAAAATATGAGAAGTATGCAGAGTTAAAGTTGGCCTTAACATACAATTCTACTTCAATTTCTTCACCAACCATATGTTGCACTTCAATAACCTATAACATTAGAACGTGTGTAGAAAATGTATAAGCAAATATGTATCAATATTTGGATAAAAAGCTACGAAAGAATCTGAGAAGTATAAACTTGTTTGTTGTTACACCACGATGAAATGGTTCACCAAGAGTGTAGGACATATACCATAACCATTCATTTTTTTTGCACGGATTGCCCTTCTTTTGGGGTGATCTTTAAATTTTGCCCCTCATATTTGTGTTCTTTAAGTTTTGCCCTTCGCTTGGATACCTTGGATACCTGAGGTTTTGGGTTCGAACCCCCGCTCAGGCATAAAATAAAATAAAAAAATCGCAAGGCAGGGCTGGGGGGAGTGTATGCCGGATCCGGCATACAATCCTTAAGGAAAAACTAAAGTTACGCCGGAAGGGGCAGACTTTGCCTTGAGACATATATATTTTTTTTTATTTTACTTTTCAAGGCAAACTTTTAATTATGCCCAAGGAAAAGTTCCGCCTTATGGGGCATACTTTTAGTTATGCCTTAGCTAAAAGTGTGTCCCATAAAATATAACTAAAAGTTCTGCCTTATGAGGCATACTTTTGGTTATGCCTTAATTAAAAGTCTGCCCCATAAGGCATAGTTCCTTAAGAAAAAGTTTTGCCCATAAGGCATAACTAAACTATGCCTTGAAGAAAAGTTATGCCCCCTCCGACATAACTTCAGTTTTCCTTAAGGATTGTATGTCGGATCCGGCTTTGCCTTGAGACATATATATATATATATATATATATATATTTACTTTTCAAGGCAAACTTTTAATTATGCCTTAAGGAAAAGTTCCACCTTATGGGGCATACTTTTAGTTATGTTAGTTAAGGCATAACTAAAAGTATGCCCCATAAGGTGGAACTTTTCCTTAAAGCATAATTAAAAGTTTGCCTTAACTAACAAGGCAAAGTCTGCCCCCTTCTGCCTTATGAGGCATACTTTTGGCTATGCCTTAATTAAAAGTCTGCCCCATAAGGCATAGTTCCTTAAGGAAATGTTTTGCCCCATAAGGCATAACTAAACTATGCCTTGAGGAAAAGTTATGCCCCCTCCGGCATAACTTTAGTTTTTCCTTAAGGACTTTATGCCTGATCCGGCATACAATCCTTAAGGAAAAACTAAAATTATGCCGGAAGGGGTAGACTTTGCCTTGAGACATATATATATATATATATATATATATATATATATATATATATTACTTTTCAAGGCAAACTTTTAATTATGCCTTAAGGAAAAGTTCCGCCTTATGGAGCATACTTTTAGTTATGTCTTAACTAAAAGTGTGCCCCATAAAATATAACTAAAAGTATGCCCCATAAGGCGGAACTTTTCCTTAAAGCATAACTAAAAGTTTACCTTAAGGAAAAGTTCGCCTTATGAGGCATACTTTTGGTTATGCCTTAATTAAAAGTCTATCTCATAAGGCATAGTTCCTTAAGGAAAAATTTTGCCCCATAAGGCATAACTAAACTATGCCTTGAGGAAAAGCTATGCCCCCTCCGGCATAACTTTAGTTTTTCCTTAAGGATTTTATGCCGGATCCGACATACAATACTTAAGGAAAAAATAAAGTTAAGCCGGAGGGGGCAGACTTTGCCTTAAGACATATATTTTTTTTTAAAACTTTTCAAGGCAAACTTTTAATTATGCCTTAAGGAAAAGTTCCGCCTTATGGGGCATACCTTTAGTGATGCCTTAACTAAAAGTGTGCCCCATAAAATATAACTAAAAGTATGTCCCATAAGGCGGAACTTTTCCTTAAGGCATAACTAAAAGTTTGCCTTAAGGAAAAATTCTGTTTTATGAGGCATACTTTTGGTTATGCCTTAATTAAAAGTCTGCCTCATAAGGCATAGTTCCTTAAGGAAAAGTTTTGCCCCATAAGGCATAACTAAACTATGCCTTGAGGAAAAGTTATGCCCCCTCCGACATAACTTTAGTTTTTCCTTAAGAACTTTATGCCGGATCGGCATAAAGTACTTAAGGAAAAAATAAAGTTATGCCGGAGGGGGCAGACTTTGCCTTAAGACATATATATTTTTTTTTTTAACTTTTCAAGGCAAACTTTTAATTATGCCTTAAGGAAAAGTTCCGCCTTATGGACATACTTTTAGTTATGCCTCAGTTATTAAATACGCATTTTCAGGATGTTTGTTGCCATCCCCCACAGTGAATGCTTACAACAGAAAATATTTAAGAAAAAGCATTGCTCTATCAAAAATATTTATTATAATACCGAAAAAAATCTTGGCTCTTTCAATAATTTACTCTTCATCTACCAAAAATATGACTAAATAGTTGACTGGTTGGCTGTTGAGATCACTACTTGTATAAAACCAACTCGATCCAATTAAGGCACAAATAGATATAAAAGCAAAGACCAGGGTCTCATTTAAGCTGCATATCACGAGCAAACAATAGCATCAATGGCAATCATATAAGTCGAAAGATATAGCGGATATTTCAGCATTCTTTGAGTATTTTACTCACTATATATTGATTATTCTCTATCAATGATATTATTTGTTTTGTAATATTGGTATTAGTTCAGCAAATTAGAGAATAAATGACAACTATAGGAAGTTGCTTACTTTATAATCTGTAAAAGCTTTTGCAACACTCTTTTCCTCATAAATATCTTGTCGGTGCTTGTTCCTGCATCATTTGGAAATTGAAGATCTTTACTGGCCCCTTGTTCTTTAATGTTACACTTTCAAGCTAATGCAGTTGAATTACATACACACAATTTCTAAATGAAGAAAAAGAATTTAAATACGGTGATATCTACCTTTCCATAAAAGCTACAAATAGTAACTAAAACGGTCATCATAATCTTACTCTTCACGTAAGGTAACCTAATTTCCGCGAGATTTTAATTTTTTAGGTCAAAAGCAAAATAGGATAGTTCGTACATCTTACATGTAATGTTTTTTCCTCTTTCTATTCACAACTTCGGCTAGTTCCTGTAACCAAAAACAATAAATATAATTGATTCTAACTGCTACAGATATAGTACTACAATTCAGGATAGTATAATAATCTTATAATAACTTTTCATTAGAAATGGAGCTCTAGAAAGGAAGCAGATTTATAGGCTATTTACAAAATGAATTAGAGTAAATCAGATTATAGCCAAATATCAGTAAAAAGATGGAGAGTGAATGCATATTAAACTCATTTTTCAAAACATAATGTCTAATCACAAAAACAAATATGAGTTTGGCGAAATAATTTCAGAGCAAGCCTTCACAAAACAAAAAACTATTCAAGATTGAAGACGTACCATCTTCTTAAATAGTAGCCAAAAAAGGTAGTAAGTTTATCAATGAGAGAATTACTTTGAATTTAAGTTTATCAATGAGAGATTTACTTTTCAATTCAAATTGCAGATAAGTACAAAAATGATTAATAGTTTAAAAGACATTCATCTTCAATTTCTGGTGTAAGAGTTGGAAAATTACTTTAGAATCAGATTTGCTGATACCAAGATGACTCACTGAGTTCCATTTCCACCATTCTAAACCTTGCGAAGTATGCTCTCCATACGTCAAGCTTCACAATCCGCGTGAACCTTTCCACACCCTCAGGTACAACCATATTCCAGAAACCTTCACCAATATGAAATACTTCAATGGTCTTTCTGACCAGATTGTCTCTATTCATGCAATCCTCAAAGAAATCAAAAAGCACACTATAAAAGAAAAGTGTCTCAACAAAACGGTTAAATAAAGAAGGTGAAGTTTTCTTGGTGTCCAACAACAGTTATCTTCATAAGCTCAATTGGACGTCACGTTGTTCACCAAGAGCTTGCATCAAGCCCGTACACTGAATCTGATATATAAATCAACTAAATGAATCTTGGTTGCACCTTCAACATTTTCAATTATTGCTTGAACTCCTGCAAATTGCATCATTGAGTGAGGGAATTACTTGGTGGCAGCTTAAGGCTTCTGGTGTGGTACCTAATGTCAGAGTACTTAAAAACCTTAATTTTCTTTCAAAACTTGGGGACCTTTGTATTTCTCAATGTATCCTCTCTTGTAAAGCTTCACCAAAATAGAAACAAAGTCTCTGGACTGGATCACTTGTTCAAGATATAATTAAGTAAATAAAAGTGTACCCTTTCTAATATCATAAACTATTAGATAAAATGATCACACATAGTTCAACATTACCTGTAAAAGATGCCTTCCATATGCAAGGTGCGATGGATTGGCTAGCCAGATGAAGTTGTTTTTTTGGATGAAGTAAGTGGTATTAATCAAAGGCATCAAGAAGATGCAATAATTGCAAGATATAGCATTTGAGCTTACAGAAAAAGACTGGCCGGCTGTACAACAAATATCTAAGCCAGAACTAATGAGCTAGTAAAATCCAAAAGTTGTTCTGCATTACCTACAAGGACCAATTTGGTCCAACTAAACAATACACCTTGCTTTCAAAAGACCTAAAGGTGTTGACACCCCCTGAAAACATCTCCTATTCCTTTCTAACCAGATACACCAAAATATACAAGCTGATACCATGTTCCAGACCAAAATATACAAGCTGGTACCATGTTCCAGATCTTCGTGATGGCTTTGTCAACTTTCCATAGATTCCAGCTCTCATAAGCTTCCTTTATTGAGAGGGGGATGGTCCAATTAACACCAAAGAGGCAAAAAAACAGATTCCAGATTTCTGAGGCCACTTCACAGTGGAGGAAAAGAAGATGCCTGGTAGTTTCAACCTCCTTTCTGCACATATGACCATCTGCTTGGAAGCTGAGTGTTCCTTTTCATCATGTTGTCTTGAGTAAGACAAGCCTCATATAGAGCTGTCCAAGTGAAGCATATGACTTTAAGAGATAGTTTTGTTCTACAAATGAGCTTCCAGGGCCAATTGTCTATGAATGGGTTTCTAGAGCACATTTGATGGTACCCTTCCTTGACTGTGTAGATTCCCCCACTGTGTTGCTCCCATTTGAGTTTATCCGCTGCCTGGGGATTGATGTGACATTGTTGAAGTCTCGAAAAAAGGTCTAGCAACTCATTCACTTCCCACTCATACATGTTTTTTTTTTTTGAAAGACGGGTCCCAAATGTTCCCTTCTCTGTTAGCAGCAATAACAGAGTTGGGATCTTGAGCTATTCTGAACAAATTTGGAAAGTCATCCTAAAGACTGGTACTTTTAACCCATTTGTCCTTCCAGAATCTTAAGAGTGAGCCATTGCCCACTTCAAAATGAGACTGTTGAACGAAGGTGTCCCACAATCTTCTAATACCCTTCCAGAGACCCACTCCATAAGGAAGATTAGAGGTCTTTGTGCACCAATGCTCCAATATTCCATGTTTAGCTATCACAACATCTTTCCATAACCCTGCATCCTCCAGGTTGAATCTCCAAAGCCACTTCATCATCATGCTTTTGTTATGAGCTGCAAGGTCCTTGATTCCAAGACCTCCTTGAAATTTTGGTTGAGTCACCTTCTCCCACTTGATGAGATGGTATTTGTGGTCCTCACTGTTGCCTTCCCAGATAAAATCTCTCCTTAACTTGTCAATCTGCTCCAGAACATCAGTTGGAATTTGAAACAGGGCCATATAGTAAGTAGGTAAGCTGTCAAGAACACTGTTGATCAGTGTCAGCCTGCCACCAAATGAAAGATACTGCATTTGCCATGTTGCCAATTTCTTTTCAAACTTTTCAATAATTCCTGTCCAGATTTCAGTAGATTTGTATTTAGCACCCAAAGGAAGACCCAAGTAAGTGGAAGGAAATGATCCAATCTTGCAAGTTGTTGTTGATCCACTTCTTCTGCAGCAGCTAGAAGGATGATGAGATGCCTACTTTTCTCCATTTTTTTTTTCTTTTTGACAACTTGCTCCCTCGTTCACTGTTTTTTGTTTCCACATGAAATGTACTGCTGCATAAAATTCATATAAGAGAACCTAACAACAGTTAATTATAGAATTAGCTTAGTAACACAGCACATAATACACAGTACTTCCTCTAGTTTGACCTGCTAAACCTAAAGCCAAATTCAATCAGAAACAACCACTAAATTTGACACCCAATACAGAAGAATCATTCAAAGGAACAAACTTAGCAACATCTTATAAGCAAGTTGGCATAATCTCACACACAAATCCTCAGATAAATCTGCAAAGCCAATTCATACAGTACCAACCACTAAATTTGACAGCCAATAAAGGAGCATGCATTTAAAGATACAAACTTAGCAAAATCTTAAACAGCAAGTTCGCCAAAAGTTACAGTGTATTCTACATAAGTTCAACAATTGCTTTATAATAACCTATTCCTAATAGGACAATATACTATTTTGAATTACTTTGATTTGATATAACTCAATCAAATATAAAAAAGTAAGAACACTCACCTATAGACCTCAGTCTGAGTAGAAACAGCTCCCCATGCATTCACTTTATCCTGACGATACTTCGTTAAATTAACAGACAATATAACACATTATCAAGTTTCTTTTTTTTTTTTTTTTTTTTACGAGGACAACTACTAGCTTTAGAATACATGCCAGATTGGCAAAGCAGTAAATTTGCAGTTTAATATCATAAAAAGACATGATTCTGAAGCGATATTCCTTCTAAAGGACATTTCTAAGCATTGTCTGCAAGCATCTCCTTTCGCTTCAACTCCAATGCCAAACGTTCATTCTCAAGTTTTATCCTCTCATTTTCCGTTCTCATAACTTCCAATTCAATGTCCTTTTTCCTACTAAATCTTTGCCAATTGAAACGCTCTTTCTCCAATTCCAACATTTGTGCCTGAATATGCAGCTTCTGTTCTTGTAGCTGAAGCGAGCGGTGATCCATCCACTGATTCTGTAGAATATCAGCTTTGTTGCCTTCAGTGTGAGGCTGAGAAATGAGTGTCCTCCTATTAGAATCGAGATTAACAGTTTCATGACCCTGGCATTGTTTTATTCTCTTTGAAAAGCCTCCTCCACTATGATTGTCTTCATACTCATCTTCGTGATCAGCTTCTTCATCATCTTCATCTTGGAGGTGCTTATTATTGTCATCATCTCTATTTTGAAGAGCAAAACGCAATGAACGCTGCAACTCAGGGTCTGGTGGGAGATGTAAGCGGTTGCCATTATGGTAGGAGCACATCTCTTCATAATGCAGATGTTTTGAACTTAGAATCTTCCTAACTTCCTCCTTTCCTTTGTCTGAAACGTGATCGAGGACATCCAAAAGAGCAGGCTTTTCAACAACCTCACATGAAGTACCTCTACCAAGAATCTCATTGAGTCTCTTGTACCTCTTGTTAAGGTCATTGAATTTATCCTCGCACTGTTGAGGTGAAACAAAATGAGCCCTTTCAGCCATGACTTTTGAGACAGACTTCCATTTGCCTTTCTTAGAACATTTCCTTGTTCCACCATATTCTTCTTCTTCCCCTATATAAGAAACAGCAGTAATCAACAGCCTCACCATCTCATCTGTCCATTTCACACGCTGCCATTGTGGGATTCCCCCCTTTTTCCCTTCAGCTTCATCTTCATCACTTGCACATTTACCCAAACAAATATCCTTAGGGAAATGAGAATGATAATGTTGAACATTAGCCCTCGTCGAACCTTGCAAATCAAAACCACTATTCCCTCCCATCATATTTCCTGATGATAAATTGCATTCCATTATAATTTACTGATACAAAAATACAAGAACCATTTCCAGTAATTCAAACCCTTTTCCCAAAAACCCTTAAGACAAGCAAATCAAACCATATCCGACAACTGAATCCCAAAAAAGGGAATAAACCCAATATAAGGCCTGCTATGGAAAAATTAAAAAAAAAAGTAAATTTAATACAGAGATACATGAACCAACGGAAGATGAAATTTTTGGATTGTCGGGTTCAAACACATACTTAAATTATTAGAGTCTTTTACGTTTCGATTTTAGATAAGATACAAAGACAAAAACATAATAGTATTAGTGTTGATCTAAAGAAAAATACCTGCAATGAATCTCTTTTGTGGCTGAGCGTAGTTGAAGAGAATCTTAGAGATCAGTTATGGATCTGTAAGGAACCGATCAAGCTGGGGGTTAAAATCGATTTAGGGATTTAATTTTGCCAATTGGGAATTTTGGGTTATAAAGGGAGTCTGTGGAGCTGGACACGTGGCAGCATCAGGGAATAAGTGTGCCTTTTAATCCTACCGTGTAGATCTATCTAATCGCCTCAATAAAAATCCAGCGGCTGAGATTACTTCTTATCCAACGTCTGAGATTACTTCTTCTGTTATTAAATAAGCCAATATAAAGGCATCATAGATCAACACACTCCTTCCCAATTGGGCCAGTAATAGCAGAACCTGCAGCAGCCAAAAGCAGCTCATCAATACATGGAGAAATTTTTGAAAATTTCAATTCTTGATATACGGCTAAACAAAGAATTAAACCATGCAACTATGCCAATCCATCTTTCACGGGAAATGTATATCATGCATGATACAACAAAAACTGTGTCGAAGATTTTATTTTGAAGTTTTGATCAGGCATTCCAATGCATAAGGTTAGATAGATCTTCTTGATGGAGATTAAGCTCACCTTTCATTTCTCCTTTGGGATTCACAATGACACCAGCATTATCTGCAAAAGCATACAAGACATATGTTATAATCACACTGCACTTCGGAGAAATTTGTGCTTGAGAAGTAGAAAACACAACTACTAAAACAAATTCGACCCCCCTTGCAAACTTCAAATATGTGAAATGTATGCTTAACATGCTTATTTTTTAATCAAGTATTACTAGCAAATATATGCTTATTTTTTTAATAAAGTATATATAATTAACATGCTACAATTCTTGGAAGGTGGTAGTGAGGATGGGTACTCTTTAGTTTATAAGTTCCTGTTTTGTTAATGGTAATATTCACATTGGTTGCCAAAAAAAACTTGAAGAGTACATATGTAGAGTCCAAATGGAGCAGATGTGATCATTAAAGGAATTAACACATATGTAACGATGGACTCTAACATTTACCAGCCATGTAACTGTATTAACCACTATAATAAGGTTGTTACCTGACTAATGTCTGTCTGGATATGTTTTTTAAGTTATACACCACAATAACAAGAATGCATTGAAATCGATTTATGTAAAGACACTATATATGCTTAACATATTACCATTCGATAATGTATGTAGAGTCCAAATGGAGCACATATGAGCATAAAAGGAATTAACACATCTGTAATGGTGGACACTTCCATTTACCAGACATGTAACTGTATCAACTACAATATAAGAGGTTGCTACCTGTCTAATGGCTGGATATGTCTAAGTTATACACCATAATAACACGAAAATCTAGAAATCATATTATGTAAAGCCGCTAACTAATTGTATTCGGAATGCAAGAAATAGGGTACTTCATGTTGGGCCCATATGGAGCAGAAGGTGCTTGAATGGTATAAGCACATCTGTAATGATAGACAACATTAATTTCCCAGTTTATGCTGGAATGCTAGACCTAAACCATCAAGTGTTGTGGATTTTTTTTTTATGTTTGTTTACTCCAAATTTGGTGTGGATAAAGGTTTCCTTACTTATGGCATAAAGCTTTGGACACACACTCCAAATCTGAGAAAGCTCTTTAAAGAGCGGAAGCAAAGCATAAATAGTGTTAATACAACTAATTGGTGGCTTGAGCATTACATTGGCTCACACATCTGCGATTGGTTCAACACTGGACAGGGAATACAGGTTTGTCGGTTCTTCTTAGGTGTATTAGTCCGCAAGACCTTGATAATACATGACAAATGTGGTAGAGTAGGGGAGGCTCAGTTTGTCTTCAAAAAGTTATCGGAGAAATTCACTGTAAGATGGAATGTAGCTGTTGGTTATGCTCTTTATGGTTGTAGCTATTCTGATATGTTGTAGACTGTATCGTGATTTAAAGATCTCATTCTTTCTCTCCATCACTCTTCTTCAGAAATTAGTCTTTTTATTGAGAATTTTGGAGTGTTGCTGCAAGGTGCTAACAGACTCACTATAAGTCTTGATTGTTTTTTATTTGTATGGATATCTTGATAAAGGAACTCTGGATGGAGGAATGTTTTCTGTGAGTGAAGAGTTCAAGAAGGAAATTCAACTTGTCCTAGAAAATGCTACAACTGCAATGCTCCTAGGGAATGCAGCAAACATTGTTGAGATTGGAAGCTCAACTAGCAATTCCTTAATAGCTGGGGTAGTTGACACAAATGGAACTATCATTATTGAACGTTGTGACACAATCAGTTTACAAAGTAATTTCAACATTACTGTTGTCTTAAAGAAATTGGGAGCAAAAGTTGCTTGGATATGGAACTACCTCAAAGTAAAAGGACCATCAAGGAGTTCTTCTGGTCGGAAACAATTGTTTGCTAATAACTTTGTTACTGCAATTATTTATGGTCACTACCCAGTGTAATCCCACAATAGTGGGGTCTGGGGAGGGTAAGATGTACGCAGCCTTACCCCTACCTGGGTAGGGAGGCTGTTTCCGATTGACCCTCGGCAACCCTCCTCCTTTATCCGGGCTTGGGACCGGCAATGTGAGCCAATTATTTATATTCACCACTAAAGTCTAGAAGCAGTAGTTCACTGTGGCATTAAAGCTCTTGGTAATGGAAATTATAGAAGAGGCAGCTTGGAAGGCAAAACAGCTCTAGTATTTGATCCAGGAGGATTGGATTATACCATTACATGCCTTAACATCGAAGTTTTTCGTGCTCCTAATCAAAACATATATAGAAGTTTTGTTTGCGTCGGAAAAACTTAATGCAGACCTTTACAGTAGGGCTTTCAAATTCTGTTTTGGGGATCCCAAGGAAATATTGGAGGACGAAGAAAAACTTATGAAAATCGTGAAGCTTTTGTCGGAGTGGGAAAGGCAGCAAAATTGTGAGGAGGTTCGAAGCGTCGTGCGAAGTAAAATTTGTTTGCGGGATACCCTTCTAGATTGGAACGGTTAGTTTTCAAATCTATTACTCTCAGATTTCTGTTATTGTCAAATTTTACCCTCCAAGTATGGTTTATAGTTTAAATTTGTCCTCCGTCAAAGTTTGGGATCAAATTTGCCCTCCCCGTTAGAATGCTTGTTATATTTGCCCTTCTGTGGATAAAAATGTGACTTGGACTCCACAACACAAAAAAATTAACCACATACACTCCCAAACTCAATTATTTTAATCCATGGCCCGTGACCCGTTTACCCATCATATAAAATAATACAACCCTAGTTAACACATTTGGTTCATTTTTGTTAGATGTAAATGTATACTTGTACCCATTTCGTTTGGTTCATTAACCACTACATTGCGACTTATCCCAAAAGAAAAACTCTTTGTTGGTTTGGTTTCATAGATATTGTTGGTTTGGTTTTAGCTTAAACTCACAATTGATATGCATTAGGCCAAGATCAACTGGGCACCAAAGAGGTATAGCAGTTCCAAAAGCAAATATTAGTGTAACTGAAGGTAAAAACCACAAAATTCTGAGCTAAATCAAGAACGAACCCCACAACAAAAATGGAAGTAAATAGCAGCACCAAGAAGCAAAAAAGGTACAGTAAAGATAAGAACTAAAGAATTCCGAACTGAATCAAGAACCCCACAACAAAACTGGCCTAATGCATATCAATTAGGTAAGAACCATAGAATTTTGAACTAGATCAATAACCCCACAACAAAAGGGGTAAAAGAGAAACTCCACACAACCATAGAGTTGTATTATTTTATATGATGGGTAAACGAGTCAAGGGTCATGCGTTAAAATAATTGGGTTTGAGAGTTTACGTGGCTAATTTTTTTGTGTTATGGAGTCTAAGTCACATTTTCATCCACAAAAGGGCAAATATAACAAGTATCCTAACGGAGGGGGCAAATTTGATCCCAAATTTTGACGGAGGGCAAATTTAAACTATAAACCATACTTGGAGGGTAAATTTGACCTTTTTCCCGATATAAAATGGTATCTCAATATTTCATTTACTTTTAACAATATTCTCTTCGTTTACATAATAAATAAAATTTGAAATATAGCATTCCGTTTAAATTGATTTTAATTTTTTTTCACGAGGATGTTAATTATTACTCCCTCTATTCCAATTGACGTGATCCAGTTTGGATTTCGAGAGTCAAACTTCTTTGTTTTGATCATAAATTCGGACATACAATCTTTGAACACCTCCGTTTCAATTTATGTGATATAGTTTGACTGGGCACGAAGTTTAAGTAATAAAGAAAAATTTTGAATCTTGTGGTTTAAAAAAAGTCAAAGATATTTGTGTGGCTATAAATCATCTCGTTAACCGTAAAAAATAAAATTTAAAGTTAATTATTGTCAAATAAGGGAATATATCATTCTCTTTGGGACAGATTAAAAAGGAAGTATATCACATAAATTGGGACAGGGAGAGTAAGTTTTTTGAAAAATAATTTATATATTTAGAAACTACATAAAAAATAAGTCACAATAGTTAACAATTTAAAATACTTAGAGAGCATACGAATAAATCACGATCAACAAGGTTTTATGGCCCACTTTAGCCTACATTCAGTTTCATTAACGTATTCATAGGCTCAACAAGGCAAATATTTAGAGCCTGTTTGGAAAGCCACCTGGTAATTGGAATTGGTGTAATTACTAACCTAGTAATTACACAGCCTAGTAATTACACAGTATTGTAATTACAACGACCTATTTGTTTGCCATAATGTAATTACAGTGTAATTACAAGAGGTGTTGTTTGGTTGCACAAATGTAATTACACAGTTAGTTTAATTTAAAAATAAAATGTAATTATAAAATATTTAAAATTAATATTTAAAAAATATGTGTATTTATAAATGATATTAAATTAGTTATTTACTAATACATTGTTTCTTGAAAATATGTTAATTAATAATCATATATTTGTAACTAATATTGTAAAAAATAATTGATATATAATTTCAAATTAATAATATTTTAATTTTAATTGATTATAAAAATTAAAAGCAAACTTTTTTTGTGAGAACATCATGGGATTGGATGTTTGACAAAAAAATAATATTTATAAATATAATGCCATAACACTATTCAAATGTTTGACAATAATTCTATCAATTGTAAGTGAAAAATAAACAACATGCAATGTGAAATAACAAGTCAATAGTACTAAAGCAAATATTTTTAAAATTGAAAATATAACCTAAATTCAAAATCTGAAAGAATATTTTTAACATAATACTCTTACGTCAAAGTCTAACATTACATAAGTAAGTTTCAACGTAACATAAGTAAATACTCCTATAATTCAAAAGAAAGGGAAAATACAAGTCAATAACCTCATTTACAACGAAATTCTACTTTAATAAGTTCACTTTTTATATGTCAAGTTTGCTAATGACTCATTCTTTCTAATATTAAGAGATGTAGTTTCAAAAATTAGAATATTAACACAGTTATGCTAAATGAATAAAATAAAAAACAAAAAAAAATACGAACAATTGCATGAAACCACAAGAAGTAAAGGTTGGGAATGAGAAGAAAAGAAATGAAATATAAATTCTATAAAAAGAAAAATATATTTTAAAAATACAAATAATTAAAAAGTAAAAATAAAAAATAAATTAAATAATAGAAATAAAAATAAATTAAAAAGTAACCCTGTAATTACAGGGTGTAATTATACCCTCTCAATTACACCCAATTTCCACCTAACTGTGTAATTACCTGATCAAACAAACATGCTAAACTGTGTAATTACATCCAATTATAGCCAATTCCAAACCTGGGTGATTTTCCAAACAGGCCCTTACACTTTTGTTTTTGGGTTTTGTGAGAATGTCATGTCTCTCTCTTGTGTAACTAACTATTAATAATGAGTATAACTAATTATACCAATAATTTTGTAAGTATAATCATAATATGAGATGTATATTACTAATTATATTAGTAGTTAGTTAGAGTTATTTATTACTAATTATGCTAGTATATATATTTGGTATAATTTATATATATTTTACAGAAAAAAATATATCATATGTATTGTCTATATAGTTAAAAGGTATATTGTTTATATACATTTAATATTTTAGTAAAATCATTATTTATTGACAGTTTGCCACCATAACTGAAAGAGAGAGAAAGTAAGATTACATTTATTAATGATTTAATATTATTTATGGCAAAGTCATACTTTGGAAGAGAGACAAAAAGTAAGGAAAACTCATTTGTTGAGTTTGAGCGTGAAATTAGCATAACATTCCCTAAAATTTTAGAACAGGAATTCTCTTATGAAATGCAACTGTTACGAAATGTTAAACAAATAATATTGCTACAATTTTGTAAATATTTTCTAAATATTGTGCATTTATGTTTTTTTTTAATGAAAATGGTGGCGTAAAATGGGTGCTAATTATTTACATGTCCCCGACAACTATTCCCTCCATCTAGTTTTACTTGTAAGCTATGCTAAAAATAGTTGACCAATTTTAATTGTCCACTTTAAAAATCAAAATATAATATACCATTTTTTTCTATTTTATTCTTAATATTAATAAATCAAGCTTTCCAATTCCTTTTTTCAACACTTGAAATTATACCAGTCAAACGTGAAATTTTCCAAAACTATTTTTTTTATGGAGAATATGTGTATCGCTGGAATCCATTACTCATTTTTTTTTAGATTTAATAAATTTTATTATTAGTTAATTAGCAATAATTAGCGGAACATGATAAATTTTTTATTCTATTTTTAGCTCGCACCAAGTCAATATGTGACAAGTAAAACTGAAACAATCGTGCAAATTATTTACAACAATTTTGCCGGTATAAAATTTACCAATACATTTTTGTACTTTAACATTCGATCCAAAAACAAAATGTTTCATCTCTAGAGCTCTTCTGCAAAATTCCACATTATGATTAAGAGATTAACTTACCAATTCCGTATATCGGATAAAAACTACCAGCAAATTAACAAAATCTAATCAATTAAATGCCTGGCATGTCATGCATGAAAAAAGACTCACAAAGAGTGCATGAAAAAAGACTCACAAAGAGTGATATACTTCCATCAATCATATGCCTGACATGTCATGCATGAAAAAGGACTCGCAAAGAGTGATTAATGTCTTTAGGTAGGAAAATAACTCGACTCCAAATTAAAAAGCAAACCAACCACACATCACAATGTTCACATTTAAAAGCACAATAAAACATCCAAATAAATACTTTAACAAACATAGTTCAGTACCCAAAAGAGCCCAAATCTAAACACTATAATATCCAGCTTACACAAAATTCTCACGACGTACAAACATGAACTTAAACTAGAACCAAACTACACCCTAGCTCCGGTGTAACCGGTACCCTTGTCTCCTACTCCGGCTCCGCCATGTGGTGCACCGACGCCGTACTCGTTATCCCTGTAGCCTGGACCGTAGGTACTGTTGAACCATCCAGCATGAAGCATGAGAACATAAAGTAGTTCAGTGATTCCAAGAACTATAGTAAAACCTTCAAGAACTCTTAGCCTCCATCCTCTCCATCCTCCTATGTTTATCTGCTTGCATGCCAATCTACCAAAAAAAAAAAAAAAATTACCAATATCACTCATATAATAAAAGTAACAATTGTTCAGAATTTAACTTCCATACCGGATTAGTTTGACTTGAATAGGCATGAACTGGGAAGAGTCCTAAAATTACACTGTATAACAAAATCAATTCTTTTTAAGTATAATCTCGCTAATTAATTTATGACTTTACTTCTATTTTGGATCTTCTTTACCTAACTTAGTCTTCCTTTAAATATATTCTAAAAAGGTGACATTTTTAATATTTATTAGGAGTAACTCTTCCATTGAAATAACCCGCAGGACAGGAAGATTCATAAGATATTTAGTACAAACCTTTTAAGTTATTATAAGACTCAAAAAGTCCCTTACTTTGCTAAATTCCACAAAATAATTAATAAGACACGAGAAATAGAACGAAGAAAGTTCTATTTAAAATGTGTGTAGCTGTAAAATATTTTAGCATTTTTTAAAAACATGACCAAACAACAGTTCAAAAATGTTTTTTAACATTTTGATTAAACCAACATGAATTGTCTCTACTGATTGCGTTTCAAAAATGCTAATTGATTAGCCAAACATACATCGCCTTTCACCAAAGTTTTTTTTTTTTTTTTTTTTAAAAAGGTTCAAAAATAAACTGATTTTGAAGAAGCTTATAAGTGGACCTGATTATCTGGAGAGAACAAAAAGAGTCAACCAACACGTTAAATTACACTGATCAGTGTCAAATATTTTCTACACCGTCCAAGTTAGATCTGTTCATATGAAATAAAGGATAGTAAAGTTACCCGAATGCAAGTGCAGTTACAGCCCATGCTATTATAGCAGAGGAACCAGCTGCAGCAAGACTGTCATTTCTCCATGCCCTTAGATGATTTGCACCTAGCAGCTTCGATATTATTCCCAACACCGATGCTAATATCGCGAATATTAGGAAGAACATTGTCGCTCCGTTTCCTCCGAAACCTGATAATGTTTTTATATACTTAAACATCAAATCAAATTTACCTTAATGAACACAAAAATCAAACTTCTAATAAAAAGTTATCCAAGTTGTGACCGGAAAATATACTAATCAGGTTAGGTTGTCCATCAACTTAAGAGTTCGAAATAAACTTCCGACTTTGTTTAAAAAGTTCAAAATAAAGTTTCTCATCACATTATTGCAACAAAAAAAAAAAATATCAACTATCTTTCAAATTTAAAATTGTACTTTGTTTTTACCCTTTTCAGCCTAAGTTCAAATGTAACTCAAATATCAACCAATTTGTGCCCAAACTAAATCCCTCTACAATTTTTAGTTTCTGAGCAGGTAAAAATCCATTAACTTTAATTCACACACATTCAAGTTTTGATATTCGCCTCCGTTACATTTTAAATTGTAGCATTTGATGACGGAATAGGAGATCTAAGAAAAGAGCTTTTGAAACATGTTAATTTTATGCACCATGATATTTCATGACTGAACACACAGTCTAAAGAAAAAAGACCCCTAGAATATGTGATTTGCAAGGTACCATGATATTTTTGGCCTATAAATTCTTGTCACAATAAATGTAAAATTTAAGTAAATTGCTGCCGGACATAAAAATAAGTTTTATACTTTAAGATATTATATGAGAAGGAAAAGGAGACAAAAGCATGACGTGATGACAAAAATGAAATTAAAAATCAGAATTCAAAAACTGCCAATGTGTAATTACAACAAAAAACGAAATTAAACAAAAACACTAAAAACTGCCACTTTAAAAACTGTCAAAGTGTAACCAGCAGAAAAACGAAATTAAAAAAATAAGAAAAGAAAAACTGCCTATTTGAAAACTAATAAAGCGTAATCACCATAATAAAAAGCCACATGATTTTTTTCATTTTTAAAAGGAAAAATAAAAACGAAAAGGATTAAAAAAAAAAACCTAAACCAAAGCCCTTGCCACGTATGTTAACTCCCCCCGCAGTTTTGAAAAAATGAAATATTTCCTTTCGTATGGACCTGTTCATTGTTCATAATCTTTTTTCCCTTTCTCACCCAAGAAAGGATCTTTTCATTGTTCTTAATATCTTTGTGAAGCTACTTCAAGAACTTGTGTTTTCCAACATGGAAGAACATGTATGAGGAATCCTTTCAAGTAGAAACTGACCGGGGAAGACGTCGCACAGGTCAGATCCGAAGCTTTTTTTTTATGGCATTAGAATATCTATTTGTTCTTTCTTTTCTCCCGATAGAATAACCTTACATAGAAATATTAGAAATTAAATACCCCAAAACATACCTTGAAAGTTGAAAGGGGTAAAGGAAAACGAGGAAAAAAATAGAGATACGTTGACTATTAAATGAAAAAAATATAATTGATTAAATACAAGAACATACCCACTGTTAACATCATACCCATAGAAAGATGTTATTTTTTGAGTATTGATTAAAAGGAAAAGAATGTCACAGAAATTGGGACGGAAAAAGTATGAGATAAAGCTAAAAGAAAAACAAATTGAATAATGAAAGAATTCTACACAACAAGTTAAGATATAAAATTGAAACTCTTCTGTAGGTATATTCAATAATTAAAATTATAAATCAAAATTTTATAATAATACTAAAGAGTGAAAATATTTAACAATGACAAATTTCGAAACAACATATTAAAATATAATAAAATTTCGCATGTATGAAATCAAATGATAATAATTCAAGTTTAATTGCAAATTGTATAAAATATTGTGAATTGAAATATTTTATAATATTATGATGGGGCATGGACATAAGTCATTTAACTAATTTGATTTTTAATTTTATAAAAGCAAGATACAGAGTTGCTATAATTGATTTTTTTTTTGTTCAGCTCACATCGCGCGGCTTCTAATAGTAGTAAATTATAATACAGGAAAACCGGAGTAACCCACTGTTGTAATACTGCTGTATATTACGGAGTACTTAATTTATTTGAATGGTGTATGCAAATGAGACCTCTTGTGTACCCCTTTAAACGCCAAAAAAAAAAAGAAAAAAAAAAAGAACATGTACAATTATTCAAAAGAATGAGAAAAAGAAGCGAGAAATGAAAAACTTACTAGGATGATTGGTTTGGCCATTGATAAATTTGTTGAGACACCAACTAGCAAAACCCAAAGTGATGAGATACATTAGTAAGTTTAAAAACAACAAAGGTCCTGCTAAGCTTCTTGCCACTGTCCTTGCCATTTTTCCTTCTTACTTTTTTCTTCTCAATGCCTTAAACAATTCTTCTATTCTTTCTTCCAACTGATAATAAAATATATATAGAAACTTTGAGCTATTCTTTTCTCTTTCTTTTGATCCGTATTTATCTCTAAGCTGTGGGAAGAATGATTTATATAAAGAAAGAAGGACTTTGAAGTACGTGTCAAGATTATTGCTTAGTTGCTTAAACAGCGAACAGGTGGAGGGACACGAGGCACTTGCTCGTTAATTTTCCTTACTCCTTTGGGATTTGCACTTTTCAAGTAAGCAGTATGCCTATCCATAACAATAAAGAAAATATTCTTCTCAAGTTGAAGACCGTTTTATCTGACGTTTTGTGTTTCTTTGTTGGTGTCACGGCTATATTGGAGTTACTGCACGAAACATCCAGATACTTCTTTTCTTCTTTTAACATATAAATGTTAATGGATTCGAAATTTAATGGTCTGATTATAAGTTAAATATAAGATTCGTCACTTTTTATCAGAAACTTTTTCATTCGAAATCTCTAATTAAGAATTAAAAAAATCATCACACAAAGACCGAGTCATTATTATGTAATTCTAAATGTAAAATCAAGATTTGCATAGTGACAGTCATTCAACAATTACCACAACCCCCAAAAAATTGGTAGATGATGGCAAAGTAAACGACAAGAAGCGATAGGATTTGAAGTTTTTGAATTTGAGATTCTAATTTTTTGAAGTTATTGAGTTATAAATTAATAATTTACACACACAAAATTTAGATTAAGGGCCCATTTGGCTTAGCCTAAAAAAAGCAGCTTATAAGCCAAAAAAAAAATTGAGCTGCGCCAACTTATTTTTTTAGGCTTATTTTAAGCATAAAATGGCTTATAAGCTGAAAAGTCAAACACTCAAAAAAACTGAAACTAGCTTATAAGTTGTTTTTAGCAACTTATAAGCAGGGGCGGATCCACCTTTAGGGTGCGGGGTGGCATGGCAGCCCCTAGATTGATTATTTTTTTATATACCTATGTTGCAATTTGCTTAAACTAGGTGAAATAATTGATCGTGCCACCCCCAGTCGCAAATCAGACAAAGGTGTCATGGCTGGTAGACACAAGTTTGAATTTATCTTAAACATTTCTGACTCCCGTTTTTCTTTGTGCTTTTTAGTTCCTTTGTACCAGTAATTCCCTTTTCGGCTCTCCCAATTTTCTATTTATCTTTTTATTTTGTCTTTCCTCTATTCTATTATGTTATCTGTGATCTCTAGCGAGAACACGCAAATAGAAATTTCAAAATCCCTTAAATTAAGCATTTTTCTTAATCTTAAATCTGTGAGTATTTAAATCGAAAAACTTGGTCTCAATAGGAATTTTGGATTGAGATCAAAATTCAATTTATTTTTATTTTTTATAATTTCTTTTGTTTATTTGTCACGACCCAACCGGAGGGCCGCGACGGGCACCCCTTAGCGTACTTTTACACTTACATCTAGGTGAGCCACATATAAAATTATACATTTCTATTCATCAATAGAACTAGTCCCATTGGACAACAATACCTTTATATCAACATTAACGACTAAGCCCATATCAATGTACATAAGTCGACGAGGCTAACAAAATGATATCTAAAATATAGGCCGACAAGGCCAAACACATCTAACTATATACACATGTCTACGAGCCTTTAAGAAGAGTGTGTCATATCATATAGGCGGGACAGGACCCCGCTATGCCCATAATTATGTACACAAAAGAATAAGTACCAAAAGCTTTAGCTCCGAAAGAAATGGAGCTCTGTTATATATGTAGTCCCTGAGTAATGAAGCTATGTATCAAGTTTGTCTCCCTGGGCACCTGCGGGCATGACGTAGCGTCCACAAACAAAAGGACGTCAGTACGAAGAATGTACTGAGTATGTAAAGCATGATCAATATCAATATAGAAGCATAATAAGCAACATGAGAAATAGCATAAGATGGGAGATAGTAGAATCATCGTCATAAGCACTTACTTGCTTTTCATAGGGACTTTCCATTTCTAATGCGAGGTTGTGTACATACATCCGTATTCGTATCCGTACTCATTTACATTTCGTATCCATACTCGTATCCATATACATAGTCTTATTCATATCCGTATCATATTCGTATTCATACTCATATCTATACCATATACATAACCATATCATATACATAGCATGCCCGACCACGAAAGTTTGGTGTTTCATACATACTTGGCCAACCAAGGCTCAAGGTTACACATACCTGGCCCTACCAAGGCTTCAGGGTTATCCGTACCAACTGTAGAGGTGTGCGTGCGTTACATAAATATATACATATTCTACCCGGCCTTATAAGTTCGGGGTTCCATAATAGTCATACATAGATACATATACATAATAGCTCATAAGTATCTTTACCATTATCATCACTATCATTATCGTCATCGCTATTAGCGTCGCTATCGTTATCGTTGTCACTATCATCGTCGTTCATTACATCTATCCTTATAGGATTACTCGTCATATGAGGAACTTAGTACAATCGTATCATATCGAAAATCATAAGCTTAGTAACTTTTGAAGATAGAGTCATTTGGAGGACATCATAGACTTATAGAAGATTTAGATGATTGGCCAAAGAACCATGCCTTTTGAAAGAAGGGTTAGCCTTACATACCTTTCCGTTCAACTATTTTACCACTTGCACGTTCTCCTTCAACGCTCACGTTTCTACCTTCATTAAAGTCACACTATCATTAGAAACCGATAGCTAGCATACATGACTAGGGGTAGAGAAAATCGGACAGCATCTCCTTTATTTTTACGACATTCCTCCATACCATATATCAACTCCCAAACGTCAATAATACATTCACAATATCATAACAATAGTCTTCATTCATCCACATTATCTATATTTCTCAATTCACTCCCAATCACCCATATCCATGGTCATAACACATATTTACATTCATTCATATACAATGTCTATCTCATGTTCTTAACATCATTTATAACATGTCAATATCATAACACATCAAGAATCATGACTCAATTCAAGCTATTACTCAAAATGGCACTATTCCACATTCATGACCCATTTTTCTATATCCTTCTACAATCCAAGTATTTCAACTTTCAAATACCTTAAACAACATGAAAATACCATAAATCTTACCTTAGATGTTGTAGGAACAAGCTTTGGATGGAAATACTTCACTTGAGCAAAAACCCTAGTTCATCTCTAATGAGATTTCTTGACTTGGATGATATTTAATGGGTTTCTTACACTTGATTCACTTAGTTTATGTTGTTGATCACTAATACCTCTTGAATTCTTATGGAAGAAATGTAGAGAGATGTTTTAGAGAGAAGGGGTGTGATATGGAAATGAAATGAAATGAAACTTGGATCCCTTATTTAATGAACCAATCTGTCCCCGACCAGATATACGAACCAACATACAGTCCGTACATTTTATACGGGCCGTATGTTTGGTCCAGCGAAGTGTGTCGTTTTGGGATGATTATACGGTCCAACATACGGACCGTATGTTTTATACGGCCAGTATGTTTGGCCGTATAATCCCCAGTGTTCCGAAGTTCGATTTCGTCGACTCGTTTGATCTCCAATCCTTATGGAACCTTCTTAGCACTTGTTTAACACCTCAATACCAATCTAAGGGACGTTATCACTCTTCTCCAAGACATCATTAAATCCTCATTAACTCGTTACTCGTAATTCCTTTCTGATACCTATCGTAAGCCTTGCCTTCTCTTGGCAATCTTTCTCCCCCTATCTCGAACATCTTTGAAATCTTAATTAGGGTCATCAAATGTCATTCCTTACTTATCGAAATACCGTATACTTCGTGCTCTTCGTTAGTCTATTTACTGTGCATCAACGGAAAATTTTCCGAGGTGTAACATTATTACTCCCTCCGTCCATGTTTACTTATTTATATTTGACTTGGGACACTCTTAATAAGCAATATAAAATGAGAAATGAGTTGAAGTACTTAATAATAAGGGTAAAATAGGTATAAAATGGTAAATTATGTCTTGATTTTTCAAACTATACAACTTACAAGTAAAAGTGGACATATATTTTTAGTATAGTGGACAAATAAAAAAGGACAGAGGGAGTGTATTATAAATGTTTTTGCTATTCTACAAATTTTAAATTCAATTTAAATTACTTTACTACTTAAATTGTGCTGGAAATTTCACAAGCATTGCTTAGAAAAAACATGAAATTTATTATTTATTTTTGAGAACTTGTAGTTTATCTAATTCTACATTTACTTGTGGGATGTAATTACCTATTGAGGAGTTTTTCTATTATTTTTCTTATTTTGATTAATGTAATTCCCTTATTGAAGATATTATTTTACTTGTGCAAGTTCATTTTTTAATATACATAAAAGATGCAAGTTCCTTGGTGAAATGTTGATTTTACCTTGTTGTTAATGGGTGTGATTCCTTGTTTAAGATGTTATTATGTTCGTTTCTTGATTTTTGAGATGTAATTTTCATATTTGCAAATAAAAAAAAGCCTATTAAGTTGACCCGAATAAACTAAAAAGAGATGGATCCGACCCAACACGTTCTTAACAAGATGTATATTGAAGAAAACTATGGCACTCGACACCTTCAAATCCTAAATCCTCCTCTGCTTATAAGCCAATCCAAATGGGCTCTGAATTGAATTAGACTGAATCTATAAGTCATACAGTAAAATTTAGATTAAAATTGAATTCGACCGAATCTGTAAGCCATACAATAGCTTCTCCTCCGAGCACAATGGTTACAAGTTACAATCAATTGATGATGAGATCACTTTGTATTTTAGGCGACAGCTATTGCCTATTGCTAGTGTAAGATATGAGTTGGAACTTATGAAGAATTTGTATCCAAAATTTGTTGCCATTATCCAATGGATCATTCTAGTGAAAATTACGTAGATAGTTTCACGCTTAGCATAATGGGATATGTCAGATCAGTTTGCTTCTATATCATAAAACCTTCTTCTTCACACTAAAATCAAACATTTATTGATTATATGACATTGCATTCCCTTATTTAAATTAAGTTTCTAATAGCACATCATCCTCTTCATCATCACGCTATCTGTTTCATTATATAGGACATTATTTTATTAGATTTATACATTTCACCTTGTTTTAGGTATATAAAACTTTAACTTATACTTGACAACAAAATTTGGACTTGGACTTGAACAGGAAAGAATATAGCCCTCATCAAATTTGCTTCAACTGTTTGATTTGAAGCTTTGGATAAGAAATTTTCACCAATTGTACTTTTTTGGATAGTTGTTTTGTAAATGGACCTTTTTTATTTTTTTATAACTTATGGACCTTTTAGACGACGGATTAAAGATCTCTTTTTGAGCAACATATTCAAACGTTAGACTATGACGGTCTAATATTTTGCCCGTAAAATTGAGAAACATATGAACAAGACATTTTGCCTGACTCTAACATCATCTGAAATAACTTTTTAAGAGTTATATCTGCATAACTTTTTTAAATAGGGTTAAAATCTAGGAAAAAGGACACTGTGTGTCCACTCAGCCAAACTAATCCCCACTGTTTGGACTTAATTCCACTAGGTGTCCGTTCGGCCCAAAATAATGTCAAAAAAATGGCCGGTCAGCCCAAAATAATGCCAAGGTTGGCTGGCCCAACAGTTCAGGCGCTTAAAAAAAAAAGAGAGAGAGAGAGACTTTTTGTGGCAACTAAGTCGCCACTAAAGGGCTGCTACAGCATATATACATATGTTGGAATTATATATACACTTTATATACAAGAATTATACATTTTATATACATATGCTGGAATTAATCATACATTTATTTTACATAAATTATACGTTAATTATACATTTATTATACACATATTATGCAATAATGATATGACATTTTTTTTACATATACAATAGTGATACATATTATATACTACAATGATACGGTTTCTATTATACATTTTTTACACGTATGGTACACTTTCTATACAAGACTGATACAGTTTATATACACATGCTGGAATTATATATACACTTTATATACAAACAATGATACATATTATATACAAAAATGATACAATTTTCTATTTTATACAGGGTAGTTGCATTGTGCTGATACACATTATATACATAAATGATACATATTATATACAAAAATGATACATACCTTAGTGATTCATATTTTATACAGTTTCTATACATTACATATAGGTACTGATATATATTTTATACACAAATGACACATATTATATATAAAAATCGTCTCAAACATTTTTGTGTTTGAGTTTCTATTTGAAAATTGTCTTATTTAAGTTTTGACTAATGGATGAGATTAGTTTAGTGGGTATAATTTGAATTTAGAAAAATTGTGGCCAGCGGGTGGATTTAGTTTCACCCCACCGGCCAATTATGTCCTTTTCTCTAAAATCTAAAAGACACATTTGTGTAAATCGGCCTTTGAATAATGGCTCTGACTTAGCCAAGCCCAAATGCATCAGGCCCGTCGAAATATCCAATGTGGGTTAATCATCCAAGTTTAAGGGGAAACAACACAAAATATCCACAAAACCTAAACTAATTACCCGTTGATGCCCCCTCTAAAACTTATTATTACACCAATTTAGGTACAAACTAATTACCCGACCTGCACATGACACGGGCTGAATTGGGGAAGTTACATTCCTTACCCATTACGATAAAATGTGTCCCTTGCAGCTTTGACCTTTTTCATCTCCCTTTTAATTTGTTCTGTTTTCTTTCTTTTTTTTGTTTTTTTTTCCTCTTAATTTCTTTTTCCTTTTTGGGTTGCTTTGTCTTTTTTAATTTATTTTTTGTCCTTTTCTCTTGTTGTTTTTTCTTTTTATAAAATTTTACTAGTTAATTACTTTTAGAATAATAAAAATATAAAAAAAAATTAAATAATCTAACTACAGCAAGAAGTAATTAAAATAAATACTAAAGTCACTGGCTTATTTATTAAAACTTAAGTTAATATAAACATATTCTACAAAAAAAAATGCATAGGTAATCAAAATTTATATCTAAAATATGACTATTTTTTCTAATTTTTTCACAAGTAAAACTTCCTAAAAATGATATAAAAATAAAAATATCAAAATGAATCAGTCCGCTATGATACTCTATCACTATATGATATATATAAGGTTGGTATCATAGAGGTTAAGCTCTTTTTTTAAGGAATGAACAAGTTCTCTATGATACTCTGTCAGTATATGTATACACCATGTGAGTATCATAGAAGACTGAGAAATGTTTTTTTTTCTTACTTTTAAGAAATGAGTTGTATTTTTCTTGAAGGAATGAACCATTCCTCTATGATACTCTGTCAGTATATGAAATATGTCATGTGATGTGAGTGATATAAAGTACTAAGGAGTGTTTTCTTTTAAAGGAATGAACGAGTCATTTGTGATACTTTGACAGTATATAATATATACTATATGAGTATCATAAAGGATGGAGGAGGTTTTTTAGAGGAATGACCAGTTAATAATCTGTCAGTAAATATATACCGCGTGGGTATTAGAGGACTGAGAAGTTTTTTTAAAAAAAAAAAAAAAATTGAAGAAATGAGTTGTGTTTTTCTTGAAGAAATGAACCAGCTGTTCTATGATACTCTGTCAATATATGAATATACCATGTGCGTATCGTATAGGACTGATGAATGTTTTCTTTTGAAGGAATGAACAAGTCATTTATGATAACCTGTCAGTATATGATCTACTATGTGAGTATCGTAAAGGAGCGAGGAGCTTTTTTGATGAACCAGTCCTTTATGATACCTTATCAGTATATTATATATATCATGTGGGTATTATAGAGGACCGAGAAGTATCTTTCTTTCTTTCTTTTTTAATGTTTAGAAAACGAGTAGTGTTTTTCTTGAAGGAATGAATCAATTCTTTATGATACTCTGTCAGTATATAAAATATACCATGTTAGTATCACAGAGGATCGAGAAGTGTTTTCTTTTGAAGGAATGAACAAACCATTTATGATACCTCATTAGTATATATGATATATACCACCTTGGTATCATAGAGGACTCAGTATTTTTCTTGAAAGAATGAACTGCCAGTTCTCTATGATACCCAGGTTGGTATCAGAGAGGACTTATCAGTGTTTTTCTTGAAGGAATAAACTGCTAGTCCTCTATGATACCCTTTCAGTATATCATATACCATGTGGGTATCATAGCCCAAGGAATGAGTAAAACATCACCGAATACCCCTAAAGTATAAAATATTTACCCGCACATGCCCCCTTCCAAACTATTTTTGCTTCTACCGCCACCGGTTGAAAATGTTTACCCGACATACCCTTCGGCCAAATCCCTTCCTCTGTGATACCAGCGCATTATATTTATATACGATGGTATCATGTAGGACTAAGAGAAGGACTGAAACAGTCCTCCATGATACCATCTCAGTATATTATATACCATGAGAGAAAACACATCATTTGACCCTTGAACTTGGCACGAAAACTCAGTTTGACAACTATACTTAACTTGTATTTATTTACCCCCCTTAACAACTTTCATTTCAATTATTTACCACCCTAAAAAAATAATACCACTCTCACAATTGGAGGTGTATTACACTCGCGCCACGTCATTGCCATGTCAAAAATTACTAACCCTTCATTTTTTGTTTTTCTTTTATTATTTTTTCTCTTTCTTCTTCTTCTTTCTCCTCAACCCCCCCCCCCCCCCCCCCCCCCCCCCCCGCTGCCGCCGCCGCCGCCATGATTGAACATAGCTCAATTCGTCATCCTCACCACATCATTGCCATGTCAAAAATTACCAACTCTTCATTTTTTATTTTTCTCTTTCTTCTTCTTTCTCCCCATCCTACCATAACCACCAATTAAGAACAAGACCCACATCTTTAACCCACACCCACCACCACCACCATCATCACCCCACCAAATTTCATTCCATTCCTTCTCAAATTCGTCCAAATTGGTTATTTTGGTTGTTATTGTTGGCTATTATTATTATTATTATTAGCAACCCCATTTCTTCCATAATCATTATTTCATAACTTTATTTTTTAAAGAAAACAAAAATCAAAATCAAGAAACCAAAAAATGGTAAGAAAAGAATGATGAGAATATAGAGAGAAAGAGGAATTTGTGAAGAAGAAGATTGAGGAGGAAGGTGGTGGGGGAGGGGCTGTGACATAGGGTGGGGGGTTGTGAAGAAGAAGAAGGTGGTGGGGGCGGGGCTGTGGGGGTGGGGGTTGTGAAGAAGAAGATGGTGGCGGGGGCCGGGTTGTTTGGTGAAGAAGAGGGCGGGGGCTGTGGGGTGGGGTGGAGAGGAGCGGGTGGAGGTGGGGGGTGCATTTTGATTTTATTTTTTAATTATATATTATTTTGATTTTATTTCTTAATTATATATATATATATCAGCGGGCCCACCTTTTTATATTTTTCACTCTCTTAATTTTTTTTTTACTTTTTTTTGCCACGTCAGCATTTGAGGTTGTATTTAATTAAGATGAAAGTTGTTAAGGGGAGTAAATAAATACAAGTTAAGTTTAGTTGCCAAACTGAGTTTTCATGCCAAGTTCAAGGGTCAAATGATGTCTTTTCTCTATACCATGATAGTACCATAGTCCTGAGGAGTGTCTCATTGAAGGATTAAAGCAATCCTTCAGGATACCATCACGGTATATGTATATAAGACGATGATATCATGGAGGTTTTTTTTTCGAAAAAAGTGTGTTTTAGAATAAATGAACATGATCATCCATAATACCATCTCAGTATATTTACACACCATGATGGTATCATGAAGGACCAAGAGAAAGGACTTAATCATCTTCCATGATACCATCTCAGTATATTTATATACCACGATGGTATTACGGAGGACTAAGAGAAGGACTGAAGCATCTCCCATGATACCATCTCAGTATATTTATATACCATGTCGGTATCATAACTTGGGGGCATCTCGGGTATATATTTTTAATTTTTTCTGGGGGTATGGGCAGGTAATTATTTTGGTTTGAGGGGACATGTGTGATATTTTTCGGACCAATCTTCTATGATACCCTGTTAGTATATGATATATATTGTGTGAGTATCATAGTATATTACAAAAGTATACTTCAACTGCTACTGAGTATACTTTATGCTAGAATAAGTTAGTTTTTTTTATAATTGATATAGAATTTTTTTAAAAAATGTACTATATCAGTTATCTTTTTATTGATATGGAAAGAAAAAAATAAAAATATATTTTAGATATAAATTTATTTTATTTGCAAAAGAATAATAAAATTATAAAAATATTTCTTTGTTAATTTAGGTTTTTAATAAATAAGGTAGTAATCTTAGCATTTTTCTAAATTACTTCTTTTTGTAGTTTTTTTTTTTTTTTGTGTCTTATTAATCTAAAAATAGATACATATTATATTTATTTTGATATCTTAGATTTTGAATGTTTCAAGCCACAACCAAATCAATACTAATGCTAACAAAAGTAATTCAATCGTAACACTAGGAATGACAATAGTGTTGGATATCTAATGTTTACTTTTGCATTGTTAATTTAGACGATGAAAATACATAACATTATTTTATTTTATTTTCTTTGTCATGTAATTAATACTTATTAGCGATACTTATTTTACCATGACTTAGTATTTTAGATGATGATCATTTTCATTAGCGATGTTTAGTTTATGCTATTTCGTTATCTTTTTATTGAATATTTTATTACAATTTAATCACTCATTTCACATTTTTGTTATTTTCTAAAAAAACACATTAATTAATATAGTTGTATCTAACTAGGACTAAACAAATATTTGAAGTAAAAGCTATATTTTGTATGAAGATTTCTCGAGAAAAATCCGAGAAAATCGAAAAACCCGAGGTTGAAAAATCCGATTTTATTGGTTTGGTTTGGTTTATTAATTAAAAAATCCAACACAATTGATTTAGTTTGGTATTTGAAAAACTCGAACCCACCCGGTCCATGCACATTCCTAGTTCAAGTAACATGTTTTTGTAATTTATCGAAGATGGTTTTGTCACTGATTAAATATGATTAATTCGCTTGTTTAAGTTAGCTCGCAGTAGACCGGCCACCATATTTAAACCAATCATCATAACGACCCTGGACACCATTGCTGTAAAGGCTATTTGGTTGGTGGCTGCCTTATTAGCGGAAAATTGAGTAGTAACTAGTAACTGTTGAGTCCCACATTGATGGTGACGGGGTTTTGGTCATCTTAAACGGTCTTGACATTTATCTTACGAGATAGTTTTTGGGTTGAGTTAGACCTAAAATATTTTTGCCATTGTTTCTCTCTATTTGCCCAAAGTCTAATGATTTTGATTATTTTATTTTCTCTTCCCTTTTAAGTTGTTCACATGGTAAAAGCACGAAATATATAAGTTAGTAGTAAACTAATAAAAAGTGAGAAAATCATTATCGTTCGAAGTCTTGATAATACGTTTCGAATTATGTTCTTCAACGTTTGTCGTGTACTTTAAGGAGAGTAAATATCACTTGTTGTATACTTGTATTGAATGCCTCTTGTTCATTACTCAAATACGAGTCCTTGGGAAACTTTTGCCTATTGAGTAAATCAATTTTATTACAATTTATACCAGCATTCTTTTTTAACACATTAAACAGGAAAATCTACATAAACATAGGTGGAGAAAGTGACTAATAATTTAGATAAAAAGAAATTTACAACTAGAATAGTAAAAAGTGCCAGAAAATAAATAATTTTTTCTGAGTTTAGCGCCAAATCAGTAAATGAAATCCAATTGGAGGGCAACTGAAAATATTCCATGTTTAGCGGAAGATTTCGAACTTTGTGCCAAAAAGCACAAATTTTTAAGTACCCAGCTTTCCAAATATTAAAGCAGCACTGTTATTAACTTATTATACGTACCTCAAAACTTGAAAAGTTGAAAATGCCACTTTGATAAATTAGAATGTGAAAAACTGATGTAAGATATTATTGTAGCAAAATTACGTTTTTTCGAGACTAATAATATTTTAAAATGTAAGCTAACACAAAATGCAAACTGGGAAATCAATTTCATAACCTATTACGAATGTTATTTTATGTATAACATTTTTACGAGAGATCCGGAAAAATGATGTAAAATTATTTTTTTATTAAAATTGTAACCGACTATAGAAGATCATTTCCTCATTCACCACGTCATATTGATATGTGTAGCTATCTTTATGACTTTATTCAGATTTCTTGGTACTTGTGCATAGTGGGAGACAGCAAATTGAGTTGTGGGACCCATGTGATTGGACCATTTACCTAATTAACAACCATTCTGTATATTTTTAATCTGTTTCATTTTATATGATACTAACATTATTTAAGAAATAATATATTTTTAAATTTTATTGGTACCCAAATTTCTATAAATATGTAATTGGCCTTTATTTTACAATCTATGATATTCGGTTTAATCATTAAAAGAATTGCGTAACATGAAGTGTTGTTATTTCGCATCCATTCATTCTTTTGCGCTTGAGAATGACAAGCATCATGACTTGATAACTTTTTGTTTATATTTATTTCATCCAATTAAAAATGTTCACGCTATATTGAATTAGGTTTGCTGGATTTTGAGATTGCCTGCCTTTTAAAATTGTATATACATCGAAATTTAATTTTCTTCGTAATATTCTTTTGAGAGCCGCGTGAATAGACCATGCTTTTATATTTACAATTTATAAACAAATTGTATTTTATCTTAAGACTACTGATTTTATTTAAAATTTATTCTGTATTGTTATAATTTCAACTTTACTTAAATTCTTTTATCTCCTTAAAAAAAATTATTTGTTATTTTGAAAAGTGAATGTCAAATGTGTAAAAACACCCCTAGAAGAAGCTATACACAATAATTTATTTTCGAGCAAAATGATAATTAAACTTTGACAATAACATTTGAGTTGTGACCTCTTTATCTCATGAAAATTACATAGTGCGGTGACATATTTAATGAGAGTGGATCCTACATAAGGGTACTTGTCAATAGTGAAAGAGTTGTCACTTGTCATTTTGTTTAAATAGTAAAATAAAAATTCAATAACTTTTGAACAATTATGTTCTCTAGTGGGTGACGTGTGAATAACTTATCGATAATTCAAAGTATGTGAACTTTTTGAATGGTATGAGATGTGAATAACTTATAAATTTGAGCATGTTTAGAACAAATACGATCATCATGCCTCAATTTTAAGAAAGTTGATGTCGACTATGTGAATTCTTACCGAACATGTACTCCATTTAAGCTCATCTCTAACTAAACTGTTAAAAGTATCGTACCTAGCTAGAATTTGTAACATATGACGTCTTGAAGCAAGTATGAGCCACTTTTACCATATTTACCCCTATCTATGGAATAGAAATATAATATCGTCCTTATATAATGAAGCTCATTTGTATGAATATAAAGTTCCGTCTGTCCTTTATTGTTTCACATTGCAAAAAGAGTAGTTTGCCAAAAGCATAGCTACAGTATTGGATATAAATTCAGAGGATTTCAGTATTTTTTGCTTGGATTATATATTTGTATTACCGAATTCATTAAATACGTATGAATATTTAGTTGCGACCTAATAATTAAAATGAAATATGAATTCAGTGATAAATTTAAGACTTATAGACTTCAAATCTGGCCATGATCACTGCCAACTTCAACTGAAGTGAATTATGTCCAGGAGAAGACTCTATCAAGCAATAGGGATAGAATATAATGTGGACCTAACATGAAAGATAAGTTTTCAAAGCAAAACAAGTATAACAAATTGAGGAATGAAAAATGTGTTATATACAATTCTGTTTTACAAGAGTACGGCTGTTGCTATCATTAAAGATGTGGTAAGCATGAAAAATGATTGAAAACCATTTCTAGTTCTTTAACTATTTCTAACTAACTCCCCCCCCCCCCCCCCCCAACCCCCCAACCCTTTTATCTTTTTCAAAAGAATACTAATAGCAGCAGTACATAAGTGTTATTTTTTTTTTTTTAATATAAACATATGATATCCGATAGTTACTGACTCGATCGATACATATTTGCATCATGTACCCATTAGAAAGGGAAGTATTCCTTATCAAAAGATTTTTCATTCCCAAAAATTCGAATTTGAGACATCCGGAGACGAATGAAGATTCTTCATAGCCGGTACACCCATTAGAGGTGGGTTTGTATACTGAATTTATATGGATGCCTAGACTCTTATTTTAGGAGTTACTGTATTATAAGTATGACCCCCGTCAACTTTGCTTGGCACTCTATTCTTACTAAGCAGTTCAAACAAAAAATAAAGATGCATTTTTATATATATGTATACGGTAAAAATCGGATTTATGCTAGACCGGTGAGACAGGAAATTGAGGGAAGAAAGAAACAAGCACGAGCATGAAGACTTTCTTTCGAACCGGAGGTATTGCACTAGAAGTGGTTGATCAGAAGAAAGCGGAGGAAATCGTTTGGTCCGGTTTCTCCATGGCCGAGTTGATCGTGGCCTTAGTCCGGTTTCTCCATGGCCGAGTTGATCGTGGCCATTAGTTCGGGTGATCAGTTACAAAATTGCCACGCGTCAAGACCGTTCTGCCACATTGTACTGCCAATCGTACGGGTGTCAGACCGTACGGCCCAACCTTATCCTTTTAGGGTTTTCTTTATTCTAAAGGGGCTTTATGTTGTATACAAGACCCATAGGGCAAAACTATAAATTGGAGGCATTTCCCTACTTTTAAGGGTTAACTTTTTAAAAATCAAGAACATTGTAATAGAAAATATATTGAAGCTCTCTCTCTCTCTCTTTTGGTCCGGATCAGTGGCATTTTATGCTTATCCATTTAACATAGTTGGCTTAATCATAAACATCCATATCTTTATTTAAATCATTAGCGTATATATTCACGTATACATGCTATAGCACGCAAATCCATAATTGTATCTCATAAATCCAAAATAGATTAAAATTCATCCACATATCCTATACCTCACTTACAAATTCAATTGATTACCTAAATTTGGGGTAAACAATATAATTCATTAATGAGAATACTTTTAGAGCAACACAAAAATTATGATATATTTATGACTACACTTTTTTTTAAAAAAATCTTCCTTTCTTTTTATTAGCTCACAACATGAGTCCAGTAGTTGCGTGTTGCCTTCAGGTAAGATGCACTGTAGGTCGTCCTCGTCCTTTTTTGTTTTTGAAGTCTATTCCTGGCTTCACTTGCACGATTTCACTTGAATTTGATCTATTCTTTAAATTTGTGTGCCCAATCAAATTATACGAAATAAATCTCAAACAGATGGAGGGCAAATGAAAATTTCCGGCTTTGGCAGAAAATTCAAAGTGTTTTGACCTTTTTGCTGCCAAAAGAAAAAACAATAGAAATTTGAAAATTTCAAACTTTTACTTAAGGTCAGCACTCAGCAGGCACGTCATTATGCTATAAAAAAGTCGAAACTACCATTTGTCATAAATCGTATTCCCATTAGAACAAACTCAAAAGCTACCACTAAGGAGATAATTTACATACCTTTGGTATTTATATCAAATTACATAAATATATTGCTATGATTAATGATGAAGTGGATATATACATTATAAGTAATTATATTACGTAATAAATATATATATTAACTTTTTATGCATTTATTGATTTGATGTAAACGCTCAAAGGTGCATTACATATTAGTGTCATGACTTTGTCGGATTCCTTTGGACACTTGCATTGTGAAGGGCAACAAGTTGAGGTAGTGGGTTCCCATTAATTTATATATTTTACATTTATTGATTCGACGTAAACAGTGAAAGATACGTTTATGTACATATTATTTTTGACTTTGTCAAATTTATTGGGTCATGTGTATTATGGATGACAACAAGTTGAGGTAGTGGGTCCCATATAATGGTTCCTTCTACCTAAGCCACAACCACTAGCATTTGATTCTCTTTTTAGATTACTCCACTTCATTTTATATGATATTGATATTGTTTTAAAAGTTATCCCTTACCAGCACCATTATTTTTCTTACTAAATTTTCAATTATTTGTAAATATAACGACTTATGAGACATAATATTTTGTGTAATTTTTATCCAAAAGCTATCACTAAGGAAATAATTCATATACATCCGTTGTTTTTATCAAATAACTTAAATATATCATCATTAGAGGTGAAATAACGTGAAAATATATATTAATTATTATTTTAAATAATAAGTGTATATAAACGAAACGTTTCATGTATTTATTGATTTGATGTTAACGCCGAAAGAAAGTATAACCTCTGACTTTCTTGACGTTGACAAATTCATTGGGATGTTTGCTTTGTGGGTCCCATATAATGATGTCTTTTACCTAAACAACAACCATTGGGATAGCATTCTCTTTAGCTTTCGTCCATTTCATTTTATATGATATCAATATTGATTTAAAATAAAAAATTAATAAATGAAAATAAGAAAATAATAGGTTGTCTGTAAAGTTAAAGTATGTAAATGACTTTTTTGGACAACTTTATGGTGCAACTTATATATTTTTCTTATTTATTTCAAAATTTTCGATTTATTTGTAATCATTACAAATTATTAGTATTTATTATAATACTCTGTGTAACTTTTAAATACATAAAATTTATTTCAAGAGAGAAAAGTAAGAAATTGATGATTGAATTCCCATAAGAAGTTAGAAGTGTTGTCCTCGTATTAGCGTTTGGCCATTCTTTTGAGATTAATGATTACATTTCCAAATTTCAAATTGCCTATTTTATTAAATTATAGTAGTACTAGTTGCATGAGGCCCGTGTTAAGCCCGGGCCCAAACTCGAGATAGAAAAATAGTACGCTCTTCGTTTCAATTGATACGAAGATGTTACTATTTCGGGTGTTCTTTGATTATAATTTTCTCAAATTTTTTCAAAATATTTTGAATCATTAGTTATGTGGACTTGTAGTTTTAGAATATGTAAATTTTATTTTAAATTATTTAAACAATCTATACTCAAATTCATGGTCAAAATTAAGTGGATTGATCCTCGTACTCTAAACACCTTCGTGTAAATTTATCCTTTTTATTCGGTCAACTCCATGCCAATTCAATATATCTACCCAATCAACTCACTTAGTTTTGATTTTGATTTTGTTGTTGAAAATTAGTATTTTCCAAATTAATTTTTTGAACAATAATTACAAAAAAAAAAAGTTGTCATGGAAGTTTACGTTATCCCCAATTAGTTGTGGGATATTGAATTGATTTCTTTTGCGGCCTTGGACAATCCTTAACTCATGAGCTATTTTTAAATTTGTGATTGAGTTAGACTCAAAGATTTTTTTTTTATAATATGGTATCAATGCGTCCATCTCAATGCTTAATTAATTCGATGCCGGGAACACTTTAACTGACGCGCTTACGTGCGGTAGTGTTAAGTTGTCCGACATCGATTATGATATGTGAAATTAATTTCTTTAAATGTTGTTGGTCAATCCTCTCTCCATGAATTAAGATTCAGGATACATTTATTAACAAATACCTATTAGTTTCAAAATTTTCTCTAGAAGCATTGGTATTGTAATATATTATTAGTCGGCAATACCAAAAAAATAATAGAAAAGGGAATAAAATCAAGTGTTGGATAGAGTATATGTGAGGATCATGAAAGATGATACAAGTTATTTATTGTGATTATTTTCGTAATATTGAGATCATGAATCTTGGAGATCTACGATAAAATTAAATATTTAATTATTGATCATCTAATATTAGGTTATTAGGTGCTTCAATCACGTTTTAAGTTTGAGATCGAAAATCAATACATTACTTGAGTATATTTTTAAGTGTTGATCATAATATAAAGACACATAATTCAATTATTTTTCTACCGCATAATTAATTTAATAGTTTAGCACACCTCTTAATAAATTAACTCACCTCTAAAAAGTAAAAAGTATTTTTACTGAATTACACTTAATTAAATGGTATATATTTAGTATAATTTTTTTATTATGTAAAATTTCACTTATCAAAATAAGAGTAATTTTGAAATAAGAATATTAATACCTTCTTGATTATATAAAAAATTATTCATTTTAAACTAAATGTAAAAACTAAAATGATCATATAATATGATCCGGGTAAATAATCTAAAGAGGAGCAAGAGTAGATCCTTAAATATTCGCAGAATTGCCCTTCTTTTGGGGTGGTCTTTAAATTTTGCCCCTCATATTTGAAATCTTTAAATTTTGCCCTTCAGCTAAACCTCATGGGTTTCAGGTTCGAACCCCCACATAGTCAAAATTAAAAAAAAAAATCGCAAGGCAGAGTTTAAATTTCGCTATGCCCCCATCGGCATAAACTTGTGAAGGAATTACCAAAGTTATGCCCCAGCATAACTTTGGTAATTCCTTCACAAGTGTATGCCGGTGGGGGCATACTTTTAACAGGCAAACTTTTATAGTATGTCACATAAGGCGGAATTTTTCCTTAAGGTATAACTAAAAGTTTGCCTTATAAGGCAAAGTCTATACCTTAAGAAAAATTTATGTCTTATGGGGCATACTTTTGGTTATGCCTTAATTAAAAGTCTGCCCCATAAGACATAGTTCCTTAAGGAAAAGTTTTGCCCCATAAGGTATAACTAAACTATGCCTTGAGGAAAAGTTATGCCCCTTCCGGCATAACTTTAGTTTTTTCTTAAGGACTTTATACCGGATCCGGCATACACTCCCCCCAGCCCTGCCTTGCGAAATTATTTTTTTATTTTATGCCTGAGCAGGGATTTGAACCCAGAACCTTTGGTATCCAAGCGAAGAGCAAAATTTAAAGACCACAAATATAAGGGGCAAAATTTAAAGACCACCCCAAAAGAAGGGCAATCCGTGCAAAAAAATGAATAATTACACTACATCAATCATAAAAGGCCCAGTGGGCTCCATAATGAATAAAGGAAAAGATGATATACAGAAAAAAACCCATTGCAGCAACCACGTGTGATTAAAGGGTCCACCCTAAATCTATAAGTTGGTACAACTTTACACGTGTCACTCTTTCATTGTGAGATGTAAGGGATCAAAATGACAAAAACAGCCTGTGAGGACTACAAAAAACTCACATTCCCTCTTATATATATAGTTATAATGTTGAGAGTTTAATTATTCTTATTCTTATTTTAAGGCTTACAGTGACTTTTGTTATATTTTCAACTTTACTTAAATTTTTCATGGAGACAAAGTAAAGAGTAATTTAAGAACATTACTTGTTATTACACAGAAGTTGATGTTAATTGTAATAGCAACTCAGAACAAGTGATTGACAGTTCTTCATTTAAATAGACAATTATACTTTGACAATGGTGTTACATAATTAATTGAAGAAGAGGAAATTTAATAACAATAATAATAATAATAATAATAATAATAATAAAACTTAAAATTGTGATTTAAATTGTCAGTTCGTGACTCTATTTTTTATTTCACACACTGTATTCGATACCCATATTAAAACCCGGACTAATTTAAATTGTCAGTTGATGATTATTTGTGCAAAGATACTGTGCAAATATTTGAAATGAGACTTCTTTACCTCGTGAAAAGCACCTTGTTTACTGATGAATTCTTATTTGATATTTATAATATTTGATTAAGCGTATTTAATCTTTAATTAATTAAAATGTGTGTTTTTTGTCCCTATATAGGAAATAAGTGATTTTTTTAACCTAACACATTGCCAATTGAACGGTTTGACCCTTTATAATTCATTAAAGTTGTGAAGATTTACCATCAAAGGGATCAAAATTGCACATATTAATTAATTGAAGGTTAAATGTGCTTACCAAAAACCACACGAATCAATATCAGAATTTATCAGTACTTGATGAACAAACAATGCTAAAAAGAAAATTCTAAGACTTTTCCACAATTATATTTTCCAAGTGTGTTTTCTTCAATTTTGTGAATGAGGGATTGAATTTCTTATTCATGTTCCAAGGTCAAAGCATGGTTATTAAACGAAAAATCAGGCCCTCTTATTCAGAGGAAAAGTAGAAACCAATGTGCAAAGAGGGGGGGGGGGGGGGGGGGTGTGTTGTTGTGGACATGTTCTTTTAGGTTGTTCTAGAACAAGGAGAGAGAGGCGAATTTAATGTTCAAAGTTACAACAACAACAACAACAACAGCCCAGTGAAATTCCACATCTTGGGGTCTGGGGAGGGTATAATGTACGCAGACCTTACTCCTACCAAGGTAGGATGGCTGTTTCCGAGAGACCCTCGGCTCAATAGAAGCATAAAAAGGGGGTCAGATAAGGTTAAATGTTCAGAGTTAATGATTTCAAAATAAAATTATTTATTATATCTTTCTATTATTATTATTATTATCAAAATTTATTTGTACATGTGTAATTAAGTACGATTACACTGGGTATGTTGTTGTTATAAATTGAAAGTACTGAATTCAGTTGAACCGTTAAATTCGTTCTAGATCCATTGGAGGAGGAGGAAGAAGAGAAAAGAAAGTTAAAATATTTGCTTATATTTTTCATTTATTTAGAGCTTTAACAACTAGTACTACAATTCGTCCATAAATTGGAGTTTCCAATGAAAATTCATCAAAAACATTTTCGGACTAGCATATTTCTCACCTATTCGTAAGAAATATCTACTAGTGGTAATTCTCCTCAAAGTGAGTTATCCACATAAATAAAAATTAATGAGAGTATTGTTTCTCGGTAAAACTCAATAAGGATGAACTAAATTTACTCCAAAAGAAACCATTTTATGTAATTCAATAAACTATAGTCATTTATTTACTTTTTGAAGTGGTTATCTTATATTTCGGAATTATTTGTATTTTACTTATTTGTAGAATCAGGCAAATACATTATAAAATTATTTTAAGATTTTCATGGTGTGCTTAATAAGTTATTCTACTATCTATGATGGTAAAACTCTTATTCAAAACGCGAAAGCTTCTAAAACATTAACCCCGGGATGTTTAAACAAGAGGTTTGTAATTCTGACAAATTACAAATATTAAATCCAACCCAAAGTACATCAAGATCTACTATAGGATAATCCTCATATGCTTATTACATTCTAGAAGCTCCAAACGGTTAAAAGTACAAATCATTTCATGCGCTCCCCCTACTTCCATTACACAAGCATTACTTTAAACTCTAAGTGGTCGTTTGGTTTGAGGTATAAAATGGGTTATGCCAGTACTAATTTTTATACCACGTTTGGTATAAGGTATAGATTTATCCCGAGATTATTTTATACCTTGCACCAAACGTGGTATAAAAATTAGTGCTGGAATAACTCAACTTATACCTTCTTAACCCACTTATACTGGGATTATTTTATACCATCTTTCAGATGGTATAAAATAATACCAACTGATGGGATAAATTAGTCCCGGGATTGTAATCCCGGGACTATTTTGACTAGCAACCAAACGACCACTAAAGATTTTATCATAATCCACTAGCTTTTGTACTGTGTTTTTTTTTATATTATTAATTAATAACAGATTGTATATCACAACAAAGTCAAACTATATATTTGACTGTTATTAATACTTCCTTTGTTTTCACGCGACGTATTTTGACTGGACACCACTCCTTTCGGCTCATATAAGTGTCTATTTAGTCTTTTCATTTTTGTAAAAAATAAGTGTTCTTTTACATAATCAAGAAGATATTAATTATTTTTTAAATTTATTCCTATTTAGATAAGTGTATTTTTATGAAATCAAGAAACTATATTAAATAGGTATCATTTATTTAAGTGTAAGTTAGTCAAAAATATCTATTTTTTCTAGGAGTTAGTACTATTTTTACAGGAGTGTGCCAAAGTCTAAAAGAACACTAATAATTTACCGGAAGGACTAAGACTTTTGAAATATGTGATCTCAATGAGTCATAAATATTGATACGACGATAAATTATCTCATCAATGGTAAACTTAGAAGTATAAATTAAATTATTTTTAATTTAAACCCATATACGACCAACTTGTTCCCGAGTCCTACATTGGAGCCACTAGGCATAGAAGCGGGTAACCCATATGGGTTTTTTATTTAGTTGGGTCGGGTTTAAATGAAGCGAGTTTAAAAATGAATTCGGTTATTTTGTGGATTTCCGTTAAGACATGGGTATACTTGAAAACTTTAATGACGGAGGGATTTTTTGATCCAAATTTATAATGGAGGATGTTTTTAACTCTTTTTCCAAAGTAGAGGGGTATTTTTGACCCTTTCCCCTATTTGTAATTATTTATTTTATAATGTATGATATTTGGTTTAATCATCATTAAAAGAATTGCTTAAGATGAAGTGTTGTCATTTCTCATCCATTCATTGTTTTGCCCCTGAGAATTACAAGCATCGTGACTTGATACTTTTTGTTTATTTTTATTTTCATCCAATTAGAAATGTTCACGCTATATTGATAATTGAATTAGGTTTGCTGGATTTTGAGATTGCCTACCTTTTAAAATTGTATATACATCGAAATTTAACTTTCTTCGTAATATTCTTTTGATGAAAGCCGCACAAAAATATACCATGCTTTTATGTTTACAATTTAAAAACAAATTTGTATTTTATCTTAAGACTAATGACTTTTAAAATATATTATTGTTATAATTTCAACTTTACTTAAATTCTTTTATCTCCTTAAAATATTTTATTTGTTATTATGAAAAGTGAATGTCAAATGTGTAAAAACATCCCTAGAAGAGATTATACATAAGAGGATCGGGGGTAATTTAATTTCGAGCAAAATGATAATTAAACTTTGACAATAACATTTGAGTTGTGACTTGTGACCTCTGTACCTCATGAAAATCACATAGTGCGTAATATATTTTATGAGAGTGGATCCTACAAAAAGGGTATTTGTCAACCATGAAAAGAGTTCTCACTTGCCATTTTGTTTCAAATAGTAAAACTGAAAATTCAGTAACTTTCACACAATTATGTTCTCTATTGAGTATCGTGGCGGAGCCAGAATTTTAGTTAAGGGTGTGCAAAAAGGGTGTGTAGAATTAAATATATACGCATAATCGCTAAAATTCAACTTATGTACACCACGTAATTTTTCGGCGAAGGGTGTACACCTGACCACCCTTCTTCGAAATTAGTTTCGCCCCTGATTGGGTGGAGCGCATGTGAATAACTTACCTTCAAAGTATGTGAACTTTTTGAACGATATGAGATGTGAATAATTTATATATTTGAGCATGTTTCTACAACAAATACGATTATCATGCCTCAATTTTAAGAAAGTTGATGTCGATTATGTTAATTCTTACAGAACATTTGTTTAATTTAAGCGCATCTCTATTAAACTGTTAAAAGTATAGTACCTAGAATTTGAACATATGACGTCTCAAAAGCATGTATGAGTCACCTTTATCATATTTACCCCAAGCTATGGAACAAAAATATATTATCGTTTTGATCTTATGAAGCTCATTTGTATATGAGATTATGGGTTGTAAAGTTTTGTCTGTTCTTTATCTTATCGTTTCACATTGCAAAAAAAGTAATATATATGTCAGGGAAAGAGCTACAATATTAGATATAAATTCGGAGGAATTCAGTATCTTTTGCGTAGAATATATTTGTACAATCCAATTCATTAAATATGTAGAAGTATTTAATCGTGACTCAATAATTAAAATGAGATATGAATTCAGTGATAAACTTAAAACATATTAACTTCAAATTTGGCTATGATCACTGCCAACTTCAACTGAAGTGAATATGTCTAGGAGAAGACTCTATCAAGCACGTAATAGGGATAAAAGATAATGTGGACCTAACATGAAAGATGAGTTTTCAAGCAAAACAAGTAGTAACAAATTGAAGAATGAAAAATGAGTTAAATACAATTCTGTTTTACAAGAGTACGTTGTTGCTATCATGAAAGATGTGGTAAGCATGAAAAATGATTGAAAACCATATGTAGTTCTTTAACTATTTAAAACTAAATACCCCCCACCCCCAACCCGTTATTCAAACGAATACTAATAGTAGGCTAGCAGTAGTACATAAGTAGAGTGTTACTTTATTTTTTTTAATATAAACAAATGATATCTGATAGTTACTTACTCGATCAATGCATATTGCATCATGTACAACCCATTAGAAAGGAGAAGTGTTCCTTATCAAAAGATTTTTCATTCCCAGAAATTTAAATTTGAGACATCTGACGAAGAATGAAGATATTTTAAATGAAGATATTTTATCTCCCGATACACCCATTAGAGGTGGGTTTGTATTACTGAATTTATATGGATGCCTAGACTCTTATTTTACGAGTTACTGCATTATAAGTATGACCCCCCATCAACTTTGTTTGGTATTATTTTCTTACTAATCAGTTCAAACAAAAAATAAAGATGCTTTTATATATAATTCTTTAATGAGAATACTTTTAGAGCTATACAAATATTATGGTATATTCAACACTACACATTTTAAAAAATTCTTTCTTTCTTTCTTATTAGCTCACATTCAAAATTCTTCCAGCATGAGTCTAGTCGTCGTTTCTTCCCTTCGCATAAGACTCACCATAGTGTATACGGTAATAACCGGATGCGAGGCAAACCGGTGGAGCGAGGTGGCCGACTGATCTGCCTTCTTCGTCATTGGAACGACCAAGCCCGGTGACCCGAGCATTCGCGGCTGTTGGTTCGTGTGCCGTTGGTCCGAGTAGCCGTTGGTCCGTGTGGCCGTTGGTCCGAGTAGCCGTTGGTCCATGTGGCCGTTGGTCCGAGTAGCCGTTGGTCCGGGTGGCCGTTGCACGCGGGTCAAGCGCCAGTAACGTCCTGTGCTGGTCAACTACCCACCATGCGTGTGTCAGACGACGCCGTCAGTCTAATCCCACCAAATCCGTGCAGAGTTATCCTTATTGCTATTATTTTATTAGCTCACATCATATGAGACCCATGGAGGTCACACTATAAATAGAGCACATCCCCCTCCTTTGTAAGGGCTGGCTCCCTGGGATCAACAACATTTTTGTACTAGAAGATATATACGAATCTCTCTCTCAATATTAGATTTTGGTCCGGAATCATTGTGTTCATCTCTATTACTTGTTCAAACAAATAATACTTATATGTTAGTAGATGTATAAATCCACAGTGGTCCTCTAAGCATCATCGTTTTCTTCACATCTTAACCATACGAATCTTGTATCCATCAAATATATCGAGATTCAAACACATATCCTATACCCGCGTACAAATTCAATTGATTTACCAAATTCGGGTTAAACAGTTTGGCGCCCACCTTGGGGCTAGGATAATAGTGGTCTTTGATCTTGATCTCTATCTTACCCATCAAAATCGGAAACATCTGTTGTCCGTCTCGGAAGAAACGAACCAAATGGTTAACAGTGGGCAATCTGGTCACGTCAACAACAACGAGATCGTGGCCGAAAATGAAGGCAGCAGGCCGCGAGGATTGCCAAACCCCACTGACCCTTTAAATACTAACAATTCGATTACTTTGTCCGGGACACAAGTCCGGAAAGAACCGGATACCCCGAATGATAATATTGACTTGCGTTTAATTTTTGAAATGTTGCAGGAACAGAGAGCGGCGATTGCTGAACAGGGAATCGCAATAGCCCGGTTGCAAAATGGAGGAGATGAAGCGACCCCGGGGAAGACGAAGGGTGTTGTCGAAATCGGAAGAAACGAGCCACAGATGGTCGAGAGTAACGGTTTCGGAGCCGGTTCCTCCACCGAGGATCTAAAGATGCTCGAAACTTTGGCAAAACGGGTAGACTCGACCGAAAAGAGGGTCGAGACGTATAACTCCCGGGTGGATCAAATACCGGGGGCTCCACCTTTGCTAAAAGGGCCAAACTCGAAAAGGTACATTCAAAGGCCTTTTCCTCCGAGTGCGGCCTCGAGTTGTCCTTATTGCTATTATTTTATTAGCTCACATCATATGAGACCCATGGAGGTCACACTATAAATAGAGCACATCGCCCTTCTTTGTAAGGGCTGGCTCCCTGGGATCAACAACATTTTTGTACTAGAAGATATATACGAATCTCTCTCAATATTAGATTTTGGTCCGGAATCATTGTGTTCATCTCTATTACTTGTTCAAACAAATAATACTTATATGTTAGTAGATGTATAAATCCACAGTGGTCCTCTAAGCATCATCGTTTTCTTCACATCTTAACCATACGAATCTTGTATCCATCAAATATATCGAGATTCAAACACATATCCTATACCCGCGTACAAATTCAATTGATTACCAAATTCGGGGTAAACACATAGGCCATTCTCGTCCTTCATTTTTCAAGTCTTCCTGGCTTCACTTGCACAAATTCCGCTTGGGTTTGATTTATTCCTTAAATTTTGTGCCTAATCAAATTATACAAAATAAATCTCAAACAGATGGAGGGCAAATGAAAATTTCGGGCTTTGGCGGAAAATTCAAAGTTTTTTGACCTTTTTGCCACCGAAAAAAAAAAAAGGAAATTTGAAATTTCCGGCTTTTAGAACTCAAGGTCAGCAGGCACGTCATTATGTATGAATAGTCGAAACTACCATTTATCATAAATCGTACTTCCATAAGTGCCAGAACATTTTTGTTGCAGAACATTTTTGTTTACATCTTATAAATTAGATTTTGTTAAGAAAACTAAAAAAAAAAAAAAAAGTCCTGCAAAGTAAAAGGACTAAGACACAACTAGCATATAAACTTAGAACAAACTCAAAAGCCAACACCAAGGAGATAATTTACATACCTTTGGTGTTTATATCAAATTTACTTAAATATATTATGATTAATGATGAATTGAAGTGGATATATATGATAAATAATTATATTACATAATAAATAAATAAATTAAATTTTCATGTATTTATTAATTTGATGTAAACGTTAAAAGGCACGTTACACTTTACTGTTATGACTTTGTCGGATTCCTTGGAACACGTGCATTGTGGAGGATAAGAAGTTGAGGTAATGGGTTCCATTAGTTTATATATTTCATGCATTTATTGATTTGATGTAAATAGCTAAAGATACATGTAATGTACGTATTACTTTTTTAGCTTTATCAAATTTCTTGGGTCATGTGTAGTGTGGATGACAACAAGTTGAGGTAGTGGGTTCCATTCATATAATGTTACCTTCTACCTAAACTACAACCACTAACATTTGATTCTCTTTTTAGATTACTCCCCCTGTTTCATTTTATATGATATCAATATTGTTTTAAAGGTTACCAGTGCTATTATTTTTCTTATATTTTTTACTAATCAATTGTTTGTAATTATAATAACTTATGATATATAATATTTTGTGTAATTTTTATCCAAAAGCTATCACTAAGGAAATAATTCATATACATTCGTTGTTTTTATCAAATAACTTAAATATATCATCATTAGTGGTGAAGTAACGTGAAAATATATATTAATTGTTATTTTAAATAATAAGTGCATATAAACGAAACGTTTTATGCATTTATTGATTTGATGTTAACGTCAAAAGGAAGTATAATCTCTTACTTTCTTGACTTTGACAAATTCATTGGGATGAGTGCTTTGCGGGTCCCATATAATGATGTCTTTTACCTAAACAACAACCAGTGACATAGGATTCTCATAAGCTTCCATCCGTTTCATTTTATATGATATCAATATTGATTAAAATAAAAAATTAATAAATGAAAACAAGGAAATAATAGGTTGTCTGTAAAGTTAAAGTATGTAAATGACTTTTTTGGACAATTTTGTGGTGCATCTTATATACTTTTATTTATTTTTCTTATTTATTTCAAAATTTTCAATTTATTTGTAATCACTACAGGTTATTATTTGCTATAATACTTTGTGTAACTTTTAAATACATAAAATTTATTTCAAGAGAGAAAAGTAAGAAATTGATGATTGAATTCCCATAAGAAATTAGAAGTGTTGTCCTCGTATTAGCATTTGGCCATTGTTTTTGTGATTGATGATTACATTTCCAAATTTCAATTGCCTATTTTATTAAATTATAGTATGTTGAAAGTTAATTATTCTTATTCTTATTTTAAGGCTTACGATGACTTTTGCTATATTTTTAACTTTTACTTTAAATTTTTCATGGAGACAAAGTAAAGAGTTATTTAAGGATATTACTTGTTATTACACAGAAGTTGATGTCAATTGTATAAAAACAACTCACAACAAGTGATTGGTAGTTTTTCATTTAAATAGACAATTATACTTTTGAGAATTGTCTCTAGACGAGACTTTTTATTTTACAGAATTAATAGAAGAAGAGGAAATTTAATAACAATAATATTAATAATTAAAATTGTGAAATTGTCAGTTCATGATTTATTTATTTTTAATTTCACACACTGTATTTGATACCCATAGCAAAATCCGGACTAATTTAAATTGTCAGTTGATGATTATTTCTACAAAGATACTATTATAATAAATATTTGAAATGAGACTTGTTTGCCTCATGAGAAGCACTTAGAGGCGCATATTCTTATCAGTGGATCCTACAAATAGGCCAACTCTCAAGTGTAAAAGAAGGCTTAATACCCAATCCTTAAACTTGACATGTTTTTGTAAGATAGGCATATAAACTTATAAGGTGACCAGATAGACATTTAAACTTACTCAAAGTGTATTTTTCAAGTTTTTCAGTTGTTTTGAAAACAAAAACTATATTTTTCAAACACTCACAATTTTCATGGCCAAACAAGCCCTAAATATATCACAAAATATTTTTTTTAAAATGCAAAAATAAGGCAAACGCATATACATGAGACTATAAATGTGCACTTAAACTAATAAATACTCGCTAATCGCAATTTTGCAGCTTTCAATTAACTCGGATTTTTTTTTACACTTGAATAATTAAAAAACAATAACTTTAACCAATAAAAATCCTTAAAAAAAGAAATTTCAAATTAAGAAATTTCTTTTTTTTAAGGATTTTCTTCTCGGCTTTACAGTTTTCTTAATTTGAAATTTCTTTTACACTTGAAATACTGAACTTAGAAATTTCTTAATTTGAAATTTCTTTTTTTAAGGATTTTTATTGGTTAAAGTTATTGTTTTTTAATTATTCAAGTGTAAAAAAAAAAATAATTGAAAGCTGCAAAATTGCGATTAACGAGTATTTATTGGTTTAAGTGCACATTTATAATCTTATGTATATGCGTTTGCCTTATTTTTGCATTTTTAAAAAAAATATTTTGTGATATATTTAGGGCTTGTTTGGCCATGAAAATTGTGAGTGTTTGAAAAATATAGTTTTTGTTTTCAAAACAACTGAAAAACTTGAAAAATACACTTTGAGTAAGTTTAAGTGTCTATCTGGTCACCTTATAAGTTTATATGCCTATCTTACAAAACATGTCAAGTTTAAGGGTCCATCTAGGTATTAAGCCGTAAAAGAATTATCACTTTGTCTTTTATTTTTCAAATAAAAAAAAAAGGGATAATTGGACATTTGGTTCCTCGATTACTGATGAATTTTAATTTGATCGTTATAATATTTGAATAAGCGTATTTAATATTTAATTAATTAAAATGTGTGTTTTTTATTCCATATATATGAAATCAGTGATTTTTAACCTAACACATCGACAATCGAATGATTTTGCCCCTTAATAATTCATTAAAGTTGTGAAGATTCACGGTCAAAGGGATCAAAAGTGTACATATCAATTAATTGAAGTTTAAATGTACTTACGAAAAACCGCACGAATCATATCAAAATTTATCAATACTTGAAGGACAGAAAGTGCTAATTGCCCTAAAAAGAAAATTGTACGATTCCACAATTATATTTTCAAGTGTGTTTTCTTCAATTTTGTGAATGAGGGATCGAATTTCTTATTCATGTCAAGGTCAGAGCATGGTTATTAAAGGAAAAATCAGGCCCTCTTATTCAAAGGATTGCATAAACAATTGTGAAAAAGAGGGGGTGGGGGGTGGGGCGTGGGGGGTGGGGGGTGGGTGAGGATTGTGGACATGTGGCCTTTTGGGTTGTTCTAGAACAAGGGAGATAGATGCGAATTTAATGTTCAGAGTTGATTTCAAAATAAAACTATTGATTATATTTTTCTATTATTATTATCAAAATTTATTTGTGTCTCTGTAAATAAGTGTAATTACACTGGGTATGTTGTTGTTATAAGTCAAAAGTATTGAATTCAGTTGAACCCGTTAAATTCGTTATAGATCCATCGGAGGAGGAGGAAGAAGAGAGAAGAAAGTTAAAATATTTGTTTATAGTTTTCATTTATTTAGAGCTTTAACAACTAGTACTAAAAGTTGGCGGATTTTTCATGAATGGTCGTCTTATTAGAAAATTGTTGATAAATTGGAGTTTCCAATGAAAATTCATCAAAAACATTTTCTGACTAGCATATTTCTCACATATTTGTAAGAAATATCTACTAATGGTAATTCTCATCAAAGAGAGTTATCCATACAAATAAAACTAAATAAGAGAGTATTGTTTCTCGTTAAAACTCGATAAGGATGAATTGAATTCACTTCAAAAAAAACCATTTTATGTAATTCAATCAATTATAGTCTTTTATGTACTTTTTGAACTGGTTCTCTTATATTTCGGAATTATTTATATTTTAGTTATTTATAAAATCAAGCAAAGACATTATAACATTATTTTAAGATTTTCACATATGGTGTGCTTAATAAGTTTTTTTTACTATATATGATGGTAAAACTCTTATTCAAAACACAAAAGCTTCTAAAACATTAACCCCTTGGATGTTTAAACCAAAGATTTGCGATTCCGACAAATTACAAAAAGTAAACCCAAAGTAAATTAAGATCTACTATAGAAAATCCTTATAAGCTTATTATATTCTAAAAAATCAAAACAGTTAAAAGTACAAATCTCTTCATGCACTCCCCAAACTTCCTTTTATACATAAGCATTACTTTAAAGTTTAAACTCTTCAAATCTTTTCATGCACTCCCCGAACTGCCATTGCATAAGCATTACTCTAAATTAAACTCTTAGGTCCATTTGGAGAGCTTAAAGATTTTATCATAATCCACTAGCTTTGGTACTATATTTCTTTATTAAGTCGCGGATTGTATAACCCAACAAAGTCAAATTATACATTTGACTATTATTAGTAATTTCTTAGTTTCGATGCGATGCATTTTGACTGGATATGAAATTTAATTAAAAAAACAATCCTTTTGGTTCATAATAAGTGTCCATTTAATTTTTCCATTTTAGTCAAAATCAGTGTTCTTTTACATAATTAAGAAGGTATTAATTATTTTTTAAATTTACCTCTATTTAAATAAGCGTATTTTTATGATATCAAAAAATATATTAAATAGGTATCATTTATTTAAGAGTAAGTAAGTCAAAATACCTATTTTTCTAGAAGAACTTGTCACTACGTGTTTTTATACGAAATTGTACAATTTAATTTTGAAGTTACAAATTAAAATGTGTATACATATTATTTAATAACGATTAAAAAATAAAAAATAATTTGAAAGGCATATATCACGTATTTATTTATTAGTGCAACTATCAAAAAATTTCGAATATTTATTTATTTACGAAAGAACTGCCACTACGACATGTTTCAATCGAGTGACTGAGCACATGATAAAGTGTTCCTATTAAACACCTTCTGCTCATATTTTATGCGCGTATTCTCAAGCATTTATTACATAAATAAGTTAACCACATGAAAATACCATCTCCTTTAGTTAAACATACTGACCTTAATTGAAATATGTCTAAAGTTTTACGGCCAGTTAAAGTTAATATGTATAATTAAATTGATTAACTTAGTTATATAACAAACAGTTGAGGCATATAGTTCAAGTAGTTAAATGAAATTCATACAAATTTAAGGGGCTATCGATGTATTCCGCCGACAAAAAGGAGTTGAGGACATTTTTGTCCACAAATATAAATATTTTATATTTTATTCATTTACAATAGATTTTCATTATCTATTCTAAGTTGTTGTTGTTCTTCTTCTTCAACAACTTTTGTTCTTCACATACAGTCAGTCCCTTTGTTGCATTTTTCCATTAACAAAACCTCTGTCAAAACATCTCTACAAACCCCCTAATTTCTCTATCTCCTTTTGATGTTCTAAACAGCCAAAAAACCCCATTTTCATCTACCGAAAAAAATGGGTTCTCTTGTTCCGTTTCAAGACCTTAATCTTCAACCTGAATCAACAAATTTCACATCTTCTACAACCCCAAATCCAAGAATTATACCAAAAATTGAACCAAAACTTGAACCACTTGATGAACACACACAAGCTGATCTCCAAACAACACCATTTTTTTCCAACCCTAGTCCTAATTTTAACAACAACTCTAGTTCTAGTTCACCTTTTACCCGTAATAACAACAGCACACAACAACAATTACCTGAAATCCCACCTGGTTTGACTGAAGAAAACAATGTTTATTCCGAGTATAATCGCATTTCTGAACTCTTTAAAGAAGCTTTTGCTAAAAGAATGCAACGTTTCGGAGATATTGAGGTTGTTGAAAATAACGAGGTTGTCCAAGACCCTGATTCACGTGCCATTGTTCCTGTTAATAACAATGATAATCAGGTGTGATTTCATTCTTGAATTTAGCATATCTTTAAATTTCAGTGTTTTTTTTCGCTTCTGCATTATTTTCTTGTTAACCTGATTCTTATTACCAGGTTTCAGAGATTGTGGTTCCTAGAAAGAAGTATCCACAAAGATCATCTGAGTTGGTTAGAGTGACAGATCTTAAACCTGAAGATCAACGTTATTTTCGAGATGCTGTTAGGAAAACAAGAATGCTGTATGATTCTTTGCGTATTCTATCGATGGCGGAGGATGATAATACTCAGCATTTGGGTCCTCATAGAAGGACTAGAGGTGATTTGAAAGCTTGTCAGATATTGAGAGAACATGGGTTGTGGATGAATCGCGATAAGCGGATTGTTGGGGCGATTCCTGGTGTGCTTATTGGGGATGTGTTCTTTTTTAGAATGGAGCTTTGTGTTGTTGGATTACACGGGCAGGCTCAAGCTGGTATTGATTATGTACCTGCTAGTCAGAGTTCGAATAGGGAGCCGATTGCTACTAGTGTGATTGTTTCGGGTGGATATGAGGATGATCAAGATGGTGGAGATGTGATTATTTATACAGGGCACGGTGGACAGGATAAGTACTCGAGGCAATGTGTGCATCAGAAGCTCGAATGTGGGAATTTGGCGTTGGAGAGAAGTATGCATTACGGAATTGAGGTAAGGGTAATTCGTGGATTTAAATATGAAGGAAGTGGAAGTGCTAGTGGTAAAGTGTATGTGTATGATGGGTTGTATCGAATTGTTGAATGCTGGTTTGATATTGGAAGGTCTGGATTCGGAGTGTATAAATACAAGCTTGTTAGGATAGAGAATCAGGAAGAGATGGGAAGTGCCATTCTTCGTTTTGCACAGAATCTTAGGATTAGACCTTTGGTGGCAAGGCCTACTGGTTATGTTAGTCTCGATATATCAAGGAAAAAAGAAAACGTGCCAGTTTTTCTTTTCAACGATATCGATGATAATCACGATCCGATTTATTTTGATTATCTGGTGAAGACTGTTTATCCTCCATATGTCTATCAGAATGTGGGCAGTGGTAATGGCTGTGAGTGTGTTGATGGGTGTGGAGATAATTGTTTTTGTGCTTTGAGAAATGGTGGCCAATTTGCCTATGACTATAATGGGATATTGTTGAGAGGCAAACCGTTAGTTTTCGAATGTGGACCACATTGTCGATGTCCTCCGACTTGTCGGAATCGAGTGAGTCAGAAAGGTTTGAGGAACAGATTTGAAGTGTTTCGGTCTAGAGAGACTGGTTGGGGAGTTCGGTCACTGGACTTGATCCAAGCTGGGTCGTTTATCTGTGAATTTACTGGGGTTGTACTCACAAGAGAGCAAGCCCAAATTTTTACAATGAATGGTGATAGTTTAGTCTATCCAAATCGCTTTCCTGAGAGATGGGCAGAATGGGGAGATTTGTCTCAAATATATCCTAACTATGTGCGGCCAGCATACCCCTCCATTCCTCCTCTGGATTTTGCGATGGATGTTTCTAGAATGAGGAATGTAGCATGTTACATGAGTCACAGTTCAAGCCCCAATGTTATGGTGCAACCAGTGCTTTATGATCACAACCATGTATCTTTCCCCCACTTGATGGTCTTCGCAATGGAGAATATCCCCCCTCTAAAGGAGATCAGTATTGATTATGGTGTAGCAGATGAATGGACAGGGAAGCTTGCCATCTGTGATTGACTAACTTATACTAGTTTATCCAATTTTGAAAATGATGCGGCAGCCATTTCTGGCACATCATTTGCTGAGGTAATTAAAACATTCAAGTCAATTATTCCTGTTGAACTCAAATTTGTAATGGCATTCAGCATCATTTTTTATAAAGGGCTGAAATTGCTTTGTTGAGTTCTTTTCAACATACTATATGCAGTTTTAATGCATACTAACTGACTCGTTGAATGGATTTGAACTTCTTTTAATGTTGGTTAAGAAGAATTCCCCTTTCCCTCCTTGGTTTTCTTTTTAATGGTTTAGAGCATGATGTTGTTACTAACTAGTTGTGCTCTGCCCCTGATAGATCCCCTCTTATTTCATGTCAAAAGAGTTCTTTGCACAGCTGCTGAGAAGTAATTCCTTGTCCCATAACAGTTGTACGACCTTTTTTGACACCTAAGAAGGTGACCTGGCGGTCAGTGAAGCAGGTAAAAACCAAAGGAGAGTGGGGACTAAAACGATAGATGTTTTTCCTCATCTGCCTGTCTTGGTGGATAGAGTTACCTGTTGCTTGTGCTAGTAGAAATAGCAGGTATTCAGTGAAATAGTCGAAGTTTGCAAGTTGACCCAGAGATCGCTGTCAAATACTATGATTAGCTAGTAGATCTAGAGTCCTTTTTGTTTTGTTGATTAAAAGTAGCTGACAAACATCAAATACTGAAGTTGATTTTAAGAATAAGCAGTTACGTGGTTGATTAGCAGGGCTGAAACTGATAATAAGCATTTTTTCTGTTAAAATGATTGAAATGCCCTTAAAGATTTTACAGAAAATATAAACTTAAATGTAATTTTACATGGAATTGAGTGGGCGTTAGGGGTTTTATTTTAGAAATGGTACTTTGTTGATTACCAAAATATCTAGATAAAGTAGTAAAAGTGTTGTCTAGATTAGTACTCTTATAAGCTGAAAAGTGCTAGTGCTTATAAAGTAAGCTTACCGAACACCCTAGAGTATAATAAATTATCTTGAGTTGTAAATGGGGGGTAAAAAGTGAGGTTTTGAAATGTGAAAAAGTATAATAATTAGTTGCGAAGATGTTAAGAAGCTTGATATAATATTTAATTTATACAAATATAACCTCGTTCAAGGGGATGTTTTATTTTGGAAATGGACCTAAGACATGCTCTTATAAGAATTGACATTACATGTTGATAAGTACTCCCTTCGTCTAAAAATACTTGAAGTCCTTATGAATAATATCCATCTCAAAATACCTCTAAAAGTATCCGTCTCAAAATACTTCTAAAAATATCCGTCTCAAAATAATCCTTCTCAAAAAAAAAAAAAAAAAAACGTCTCAAAATACTTGTCATCTTAAAAAATCAAGATAAAATTAAATAGTTTTTTCCATTTTACCTTTTGTGTTAATTACATCAATGGGCTGATGTTATGAGTTCACATACCAAAAAAGTTAGTTCTGCCTTGTGCCTCTAAACATTTAGTGACGCTTGAAAAATGCAAATAACAAGTGCAATTAATTACTTTTAATGTTTAACTCCTTCTCCATTGTATTTTTAATAAAGCCTGTCCAGGTTGCCTTTCGTATATGAGCCGTTTGAGATAAGCAGTATTTAAGAGAGGGAGTACATCATTGATGGAGTTGGTGCAAATATAGAATAAATATTTATTGAGGAGAGATCACATGGTGAAATATTTTAAGAGGGTAAAATAGTTAAAATGCTACTCCTTGTCAAATTGCGATGGAGGGATTAGTACGTTAATCTTCCGTTAGTTGAAAATTTCATTTGTAGGAAGCTCATGTAAGCGGTAGATTATGGATTAATTGTAATGTATCTAGGAGTTGGATAGATTTTCTTATGTATTAGTAATAGACAATTACTCCCGGAGCTTTCACTCCATGGTAAGGCGCATAAATGTGGTGTGTGGATCAGGCGCATGTCACGAGATCTGACTCCGTTGCAGTCAAAAGCCTGATATTCAAGTGGAGAAAAGTAGAGGGACATAGTCATTATCCACGAGTCTTGAATCGTATGCCATCTGGTCCTTTGGAGTTTCTCGGTTGTAAACAGAAGTAATAGCGGCTTCTGTCAAACGTAGAGTAATGCTTCTTGTCATAGTAATACACAGAAGCGATATGATCTTCCCTTTTCTTTTTTAGCCTCTTTTATCTTTTAATTGATCTCGAAATATTGTGTTTTGTCTTTTACTTATCCGACTCCTTGTAAGGACTCTGCAGGTGAAACTCTGTTTTTGGTATTGCCCCCTGATCCTTAATATCGATTTTCAGATCAACCGACCCCAACCCCCACCACACACACACACACCCTAAACAACACTATTTATGATTTGCACCTCCAGGGACTTTGAGTAAGATTCTTCCTTCTTGTGGGGAGAATTTTCTATAAAGGCTCCACGCGGTGTCTATATGTTTTAACTCAAATTATTTTGTCAGCTTTATGATACTCAATTTGTACTGAATGTGCTTCCATAACCAACTAGTGCTGTTTGTATTGTATTAGCTGATGCCTGCTGTCAAGTAAGAAAAGAGATTGAATTTACCTATCTTTTCATTAAGTTCTATTGAACTAAATTGTCGAGAAGGCACCTTTGTTGCTTTTTTCTATGTGCGCAATATTACCGAGAGATCACACTGCTTTCCTCTCTTCTTTCAAAAGTCTCAATTGTTGTCCTTTGCTCAGTGCTAGTTATCGTTTACCCTTTCAGAGTTTTTTCTAGTCATATACCCCTTCAGTTCTACTTCAAGGATTTTTTCACAGCCATTTGTTGTTTGCATAATTGAAATTGATAATATATTGTTTAACCTCTGCCACAATTACTGGTTCTGGAAATCGTTGTGCTTACTGCTGATACCTTTTTTTGTCAGGGAAGCAACCTACCAGGGGAAAGATTTTGATCATGAAGATATCGGCCTATTGCTAAAACTAGTTGCTCCTATTGCAGTTCTTTCATCAGCTCGTAGATCCTATGTTGTAGATAGCATGGTGTTCAATGACTAGCTAGAAGAATGAAGAAAACTATATTGCAATTTTTCACTACCCGCGCTCTGGAAGGGAACTTTTCAACTGATATATCTCCTTGCTAGAGCTAACTTGCTACTGATGTTCTTGATTGGAAGAGCTTTTTTAGGTTGTAGTAATAGCTTGTATATATGAAGATCAAACTGCTTATTCTGTACAGAAGATTGTACTTATATCGTGCTACTGGTTAGCCAGCCAGAGTTAAGTTCAAATGCTTTTGCTAGATAAAGAGGGAATCACTTTACTATGTGGTCCAAATTAGGGATGCTGGGATTTTGAGAGGATTTTCCAAATATGTTACTACCAGATTTTCCCTCTGAATATGGCAATGCAAGTTTATTTCAAATGATAGGATTCTCCCTTTTTCTTACGCCTATTTTTTTTCTCATTTTGCTGTTTACCCTATTGAAATACCCTAAGTAATCTCTTTTTGCTTGATTTAGCCAAGTTATTTCAAAAAATTGAGCTGTGATGCTTCGAGTGTCAGATTGTGTACTTAATGGGGAAACTCAATCTGCTATTTGGATGCATCTCTACTCTTTTATCTTTGTAAATGTTACTATTCATGCATATGTTTACATTATTGAATCGCCAACAAGTGAAGTTGATGACATTTCTCGAGAGTTAATTTGTTATGTTGCTCGGACTCTCCAAATATGTTTAAACACACCCATGTCCAATACTTCAAAAAATGGATCTGACATGCCCGTCGATATTTTTGGAAAGTCCGAGCTACATGTTAATTTGACAAGAGTTAGAACTGTCCAATTGTTTGGGTTCACAGTGTTTGATTGATGGAAATGTAGAGAAGCAGAGATTTTGACCAAATATTTGATTCTTTAATACACTATTTATGACAAAATATCCTATGAATATATATTTTTCATTATTAAAAGATTTTCCTTCGTTATACAAATGTTATTAAGCTTAGAATTTGACAATTAAAACTGAAAAAAATAGATTTTATGCATCATTTTTGCTTATAAAAGTAAAATATTATTTAAATGTTAATTTTGTTATAGGTGTATAACAACAATTCTCTATAACAGTTAAAACTTTTTTAACCCAATAATGCTGTTATGGAGAGTTTTCACTGTACACAAAGCACAATGGTATTAGTTCTCTTGACTTCAAATTTCAAGCCATAAATATAACCTGGAGTTTGTGAAAAGGAATTTATACAACTATTTGATAGCGTGGCACTGCTGATTGGATGATGATGAGGAAGCTAACTGGATAATGATGCTGACTTGACAGTGACATCGTGTCAACTTACTGGACAAATATAGACAGTTGATTTGAAAGATCATCAATTGACACAGACGGCTAACTTGGTAATTAGCTGTGGAATGTTGGCTTCACAAACAATTAGGTAGAGATTAATGAATTATAGCCTATTTAGCTAGTTTTAGGAAGCTAAAAATATCTTTTTACGTCAAAAAAATAAAAAACTTTTTTGATGCGTTTGGCAAAACATATAAGCAGTTATTCTCAATTCTCATGTTGAAGAAAAACTACAAATATTTGTTTTTTCCTAAAAAAAAAAATAGAAGTACACAATTTATTTTTAAAAGATAAACTTATCCTTATAAAAAAAATTATGTTTACCAAACTATCTCTCATTAATTTAATCCATACATATGTCAAGTACAAATACGATCCTCTTCTCCTTTTCCCTTTTTGGTTTAACTATCTATATTGATTAAAACACCTTAATATACATTTTTATTTTATGTTTTTATAACTAAATAAAAACTTATTAAAGTCCTTTCATAAGAATATTTAAATGAATTTCTCTATTCAAATAATACTAATTGTAAAATGAACTTTACTAGTATTATCTTTTTCGCAATTTGACACTCAAAAGCAGTTTTTGGAAAGATTTATCAAACAGAGTCCAATTATCAAGGACAAATATAGGTAACTTGTATTCTGTTGGTAAGAACAAAGCTATACCAAGAACTGAGAGCAATTGCAGTGTGCTATAGTACAAGTACATTGTACGGACAGGCCAAGTTTAATGTCAAAGCACTAGCATCCACTACATAGAGAAACTTTACATGTTACCTGGCATAAAATATTATCTTGCTGCAGAATCTGGATACATGATAATACATATATATCTGTTATAATAGCGCACACACGTATACAGATGATGGACCTCATATTACAAGCCGTATCGATCAAAAGACCCCTTTGTTGAGTTGCTGTTAACCCCCTCAACGATTTAGGACCGTTAGATGGTGGTTCCATTCTTTTCAAGTTCACGCTGCCTGGCTCTTTCCATCTTTCGCTTACGCCATTCCTCCCGAACTGTAAAGTTGCAGTATAAAATGAAGAAAAATTTCATTATTGAAGGAACGTATCTAACAAACAATCGTACAGAATCATGCTTTTAACTATGCATTGCATTTGACCTAAAAAGGGGAACTATGTTTTCCGTCATGGAGCTGAATGCATACAATTAAAGGAGCAGTAGTACTTCACAGGCAAGGTCTATTCTGACAGCAGAAAACGTTGGCAAGAAGTAGATGAATATAACTATACTAGATGCATTGCTAGCTGAGAATTCTATTTCCCATATTCTTTTTTTTGATTAACCTATTTGCCATTCAAAAACACTAGCTTTTCAAGATTTCATATGGGCCATGCTTATTTCTCATAATTACTGGTTCTCATCCACGAAGGGGAGCCTTGGCGTAACTGGTAAAGTTGCTGTCATGTGACCAGGAGGTCACGGGTTCGAGCCGTGGAAACAGCCTCTTGCAGAAATGTAAGGTAAGGCTGCGTACAATAGATCCTTGTGGTCCGGCCCTTCTCCGGACCCCGCCCATAGCGGGAGCTTAGTACACCGGGCTGCCCTTTTACTGGTTCTCATCCACATGATGGATGACACATGCATGCAAGGAGAATATACAGGGTTACTAGTTGATACCCATTTAGTCCGCTTAATGAAAATTAAGCGGAGCTAACACCAGTGATAGAATGCACTTCCATCTTTTACACTCAATTGCAGCCTATGGACTATTATACAGGTTTAATACTGTTACATCAATGCTGCATCTCAGATTATGCAAGTATTAATGAACAGGGTAGTCAAACATAATTTTCTAATTTCTGTATATACAATTCATGCTGCACAATAAGATGGATGGCATATATTTTACACCTAGAGAAGGAAAGGGGCAAATGGCCAAGAATGTCTTACCGTCAAAAAAATTATGGATCTCTAGATTCACAACTAGAATGATCATTCAAAGACATAAATCTATGTGCAGCACAATTTTGAGCATAACCAATAAAGATAGTGTCTTAGAGTCAAAATTTACCCATTTAAAATCAGGCTTTTGACTGCAGTAGAGTTCGAACTCGTGGCATGCGCCTAATCCACAAATTACATTTTGTGCTCTTACCACGAAGCGAAAGCTCCGGGAGTAATTGTCTATTACTAATACATAAGGAAATATATCCAATTCCCAGGTACACTGCAATTTATCCCTAATCTACCGCTTACATGAACTTCCTACAATTGAAATTTTCAACCAATGGAAGATTAACTTATTACTCCCTCGGTCTCAAAATAATTGTCGTGTTTTTCATTTACACATCCACTAAGAAAACATTAATAGGGGTAGCGTTTTCACTATTTTACCTCTTAAAATATTTCACCATGTGATCTCTTCTCAACAAATATTTATTCCATTTGCGCCAACTCCATCAATGATCTACTCCCTCTTAAATGATGCTAATCTCAAACAGTTATTAAATACAAAAGGCAACCTAGACAGGCTGTATTAAAAAAAATGCAATGAAGGAGTTAAAGATTAGAAGCAATTAATTGCACTTGTTATTTGCATTTTTCAAGCGTCACTAAATGTTTAAGAGCACAAGACATAACTAATTTTTTTTTTGGTATGTGAACTCATAACATTAGCCCATTGATGTAATTAATACAAAGGGTAAAATGGGAAAACTACCTTTATCTTTATTTTTTAAAATGACAAGTATTTTGAGACAAATATTTTTAGTAAGGACGACAAGTATTTTTAGACGGAGGGTATACTTAACAACATGTAATGTCAATTCTTATAAGAGCATGTCTTAGGAAGAAAAACTGAATATCACGTACAAGTTTCCAAATATACAATGGGTGTTAATTGCATGGTACTTCTGGACCTTATCTTCCAAGGGGTAGTTGATCTACCGACTCACTAATGTTGTCAGGTTGAACTAGCGACTCATTAATATTTTCAAGTTGAGCAAGCCAATAAAAGAAATTAATAAGGTAATGGTAATTTTTTTAACATCGCTACCAAGAAGGTACAAGATGGAGAAACAAAGGCAGAATTTACTATTTTGACTATTGACTCGACGAGTCCAGAAAACCCAAAAACTATATCATGTTATCTAGAATATTTTCCCTGCAGAAAAATTATAGATTTTGTAGACATTTAAACTTGATGAAAGAAATGTAACCAACACATACTCAGACACTTAAACTTGCCATGAAATTCCTTCTGGGTACCTAAACTAAAACATTTCCCATTTAGACACCTAAACTATTGACCCTATATCCCATTTAAATACAAAATGCTGACAATGCACATTGTGTGAGCGTTACTGCTCCTGATGTGTAAAAGCTCCAAAAAATATATTTTAAAGATAAGTTTTGTTTTTTTTCACCAAAAAATCCATGCCCGTTCACTCTTCTTCCCAGTTTTGGCGAAATATGCCCACCACCGCCGTCCAGCGGCCAAAAAGCACCGGACCTGAACCCTGAGATGCAGAGCTGTGAGATATGCCAAAAAAACAGATGCGATCACTGTTCACTATTCACAAGAACAGCTCCAGGCAGTTCAACAATTAATTTATATGGCCCAAGTTGGTTTGATTCAAGCTACTCCAGGTATTTGAGATGATTCACCATCCCATTACCCACATTCGAGTCAAATTTCAGAGGGATTCAGTTTCAGTTCCATCCCTAGAAGGAACATCATCTTGCAAAAGATTGTGCAAGGCATGTTTTGGTTGTGAGTTTTTGTTCTGCCTTCACTGGACGAAGTAGAGGGTGTGTTCAGAGAAGTAGACGAAGTAGGGGGGTGGGGGTCCTCTTTTCGTTTTCTTTTCTTTTCTTTTTTTTTTTTTTTTTTTTTTAATTGATTTTTCACTTACATCCACGTGTCCACCTTTTATTCGTTTCATAGGCAAGTGAACTTCACGCAACTTTTGTATTTGCCTGGATATCAAATTTGCGTTTAAAAGGACATAGGGTCAATAGTTTAGGTGTCTAAATGGGAAATGGAATAGTTTAGGTACCAAGAAGGAATTTTGTGGCAAGTTTAAGTACCTGCATATGTGTTTGGCCTTTTTTATGATGGTAGTGTTTGGGCGGCCAGCTTGGACGCACCAAGACTATTTCATCGAGTACCTGCTACCTTCCATCACTGAGTAACTCTATCTACTAAGGTAAGGTTTAGGCAGATAAGAGAAGTCACTTCGTGATTTTTTCCTCGACTGGAATTTGAACCTAACACATAACTTGAAAGCATTTGGTCTAGTTTTTAAGTAAAATCTTTTTGAAATGGAATAAAAAGAAAGAGGATCATCTAAAACAAAACAGAAAGAATGGTATTTAGCAATTATGTACATGTGCATACTCATTACTCTCTTTTTTTTTTGATGAAGTAATTGATTCTATTCAAGGCATCCAGAAGATGCAAAGTAGTTACAAAAGATTGAGCACAAGAATGTCAGCTCTAGTACATAACTAAAGAGCAAACAAAATCTAAAAGGCTATCAGTACATAATTCTAGTACTCATTACTCATCAAGCAAAGAATCATATACCATCTTTGTTCTAAAAAATGGAAAACATAAATAATATATCCACCTCTATGGATGGAAACATGGAGAAGTGGGATAGGGAAGGGCTTGGTCGAACTCTTAGATGTGACCCAATGAGGTGGAAGAGCAATTCATTATTTCCAAATTGGAGCAAAAAGGTATGTGTAATGGTGCACCACCTGAAACTTTTTGACCATCAAGGTTTACTCTGGTATGCCATTTATATTTTAGCAAGGTATCTAGTTATATTCGATTATTCTCTTAATGTCTTCTATTCATTTGTTCATGTACAATAGTTGATGTTTCTTCCTTCAATTGTTAAGTTAAACATTTAAAGAGAAAACACAGTTATTGGTACGTGAAATAAAAACTAAATTTGGAAAATACATAAACAATTGAAGATGATGAAAAAAGCATATTGTGAGCGTGAAAGTTGGCCAGGTAGAGTGGGACGTTAGCAGGAGAAAGCATCCCACCCGGCTGCCCGCCATTGCCATACCTATCCTCCTCTAATGGTGAGGAATAAATTTACTCTTTAAACTTGACCTTGTTTTTAAAGGTGATACCTGCGGAATTGTTTTTTTCTTTTTTACTTCACAAAGATTGATATGAGTCTCAAGAACAAGTTTTCCCCAACCGCTTTCTCTTCTCGTACGTGACTAGTAACCACTTAAGGAAGCAAAGTACGTGACAAGTTCTTTTGAGCTTATACGCACTTCTAATTTAGAATGGACTTTTACTACTTTATCACGATGTTTTTGGTAATCACCAAAGTTACCCTTCCTAAAAGAAAACCCCTCACTATCATTCAATTCCATTCCTGCCATTCGCCCTTTTCCATGTAAAACTTACTTTTAAATTTATATTTTTTGTAAATATCTTTATGGGCATTTTCAGTCATTTTAACGGATAAAGTGCTTATTTTCAGTGTCAGCACTTTTAATCAACCACGTAACCGCTTATCTATAAAATCAACTTTAGTGTTTAATACATGTCAGCTAGTTTTAATCAACAAAACCAAACGAACTCTAAATCTAATAGCTAGTCAAAGTAGGTTATGGCGGTGTCCGTGTCAACCGGCAAACTTCAACTATTTCACCAGATACCAGCACTGTTACTGGGTAACTCTGTAAACCAATACTTAGGTAGACAGAAAAAAAATCATCTTAAGTTTTTGTCCCCGCTCTCCTACGGTTGTACACGCTTTATTGAGCGGGCGACACCCTTGGGTGCCAAAATAAGTTGTACAACTATTATAGAACAAGGGAGTACTTCTCAGCAACTGTGCAAAGAGCTCTTTAGACGTGAAATCTAAATAGGAGGGGATCTATCAGGGGAAGGGCACAACTAATTAGAAACAAAATCATGCTCTAAACCATTAAAAAGACAACAATGTAGGGAAAAGGGAATTCTTATCAACCAGCATGAAAAGAAGTTCAAATCCATTCAACAAATTAGTTGAGATGCATTCAAACTGCATATAGTGTATTGAAAAAAAAAACTCATCAAAGTAATTGGAGTTCCAACCAGCTTGTTAGAATTCACAATGGAAAGAGAATGGCACGTCCAAAAGTCCCCAGAGCTAGATAAATTTAAGACTGCCACAATATTTTAATGAAATCAGTCTCAGGGAGATTTAGAATAAAGGCCAGAAGTGGTTAGAGAGAGAAGAAGACCAATACCTGTAGCCTGATATTAGCAGAGTCAGACCTCTAAAAAACATGTTGTCGAATGCCATTACAATTTTGAGTTCAACAGGAATAATTGACTTGAATGTTTTAATTACCTTAGCAAATGATGTGCCAGAAATGGCTGGACGCATTATTTTCAAAATTGGATCAACTACTATATAAGTTAGTCAATCACATATGGCCAAGCTTCCCTGTCCATTCATCTGCTACACATAATCAATACTGATCTCCTTTAGAGGGGGAATATTCTCCATTGCAAAGAGCATCAGGTGGGGAAAAGACACATGGCTGTGATCATAAAGCACAGGCTGTACCATAGCATTGGGGCTTGAACTGTGACTGATATAACACGCTACATTCCTCATTCTAGAAACATCCATTGCAAAATCCAGAGGAGGAATGGAGGGGTATGCTGGTCGCACATAGTCAGGATATATTTGCGATACATCTCCCCATTCTGCCCATCTCTCAGGAAAGCGTCTTGGACAGACTAAACTATCACCATTCATTGTAAAAATTTGGGCTTGCTCTCATGAGTACAACCCCAGTAAATTCACAGATAAAAGACCCAGCTTGGATCAAGTCTAGTGACCTAACTCCCCAACCAGTCTCTCTAGACCGAAACACTTCGAGTCTGTTCCTCAAACATTTCTGACTCACTCGATTCCGACAAGTTGGAGACAATGTGGTCCACATTCGAACACTAACGGTTTGCCTCTCAACAATATACCATTATAATCATAGGCAAATTGGCCACCATTTCTCAGAGCACAAAAACAACTATCCCCACACCCATCAATGCACTCACATCCATTACCACTGCCCACATTCTGATAGACATATGGAGGATAAACAGTCTTCACCAGATAATCAAAATAAACCAGATCATAATTATCATCAATATCGTTGAAAAGAAACACTGGTACATTTTTTTTTTTCCTTGATATATCGAGACTAACATAACCAGTAGGCCTTGCCACTAAAGGTCTGATCCTAAGATTCTGTGCAAAAAGAAAAAAAGCACTTCCCATTTCTTCCTGATTCTCAATCCTAACAAGCCTGTATTTATACACCCCAAATCCAGACTTTCCAATTTCAAACCAGCATTCAGTAATTCTATACAGTCCATCATACACGTAAACTTTAACACTAGCACTTCCACTTCCTTCATATTTAAAGCCACGAATTACCCTTACCTCAACTCCGTAATGCTTACTCCTCTCCAATGCCAAATTCCCGCATTCCAGTTCCTGATGCGCACATTGCCTTGAATACTTATCCTGTCCTCCATGTCCTGTATATATGATCACATCTCCTCCATCTTGATTATCCTCGTATCCACCTGAAACAATTAAACTCGTAGCAATTGGCTCCCGATTTGGACTCTGACTCGCAGGTACATAATCAATACCAGCTTGAGGCCGCCCATGTAATCCAATAGCACAAAGCTCCATCCTAAAGAAGAATTCATCACCAATAAGCACTCCGGGGATCGCCCCCACAATGCGCCTATCGCGATGCATCCACAAACCATGTTCTCTCAATATTTGACAAGCCCTCAGATCACCTCTTCTCCTTCTATCAGGATCCAAATGCTGGTTGTCCGCAATGATACGCAGAGAATCACACAACATTCGGGTTTTCCGAACAGCGTCTCGATAATAACGTTGATCTTCAGGCTTAAGATCTGTCACTCTAACCAATTCTGAACAGTGTCTCGGAGAACCCAATTTTTTGCAACACTAGAGAAGAAGAATTTTGTAGATGAAAAGGGGTTTTTGGTTGTTGAGAGAGGTTTTGTTCATGGAAATGGAAAGAAGAGACTGGTGAAGAATAAAAGTTGAAGAAGAAAGAAGGAAGAATAATTCAGAGTTGATTATCAGAATCTATTTATGTCATAAATGATTAACTAAATTTATATTTGTGGACAAAAATGTCCTCAACTCCTTTTTTCCGGCGGAACACATCGACGGCACCTTAATTTTGCATAAATTTCATTTAAACGCTTGAACTATGCATTGTTCCGAATTGAGAACTTGAACACATGATAAAAGATTCTTATTAGACACTATCTGTTTAAATTTTGGAAAAGATTTTTCGTGTGTTCTCAAGCGCTCATTACGTAAATATGTTAACCACTTAAAATACGTCATTTCCTTTAATTACTCTTCTTTTAACTCCTACTTGCTCACCATTAGCAGATACGACTAGAGGCGAATTTATGTATAAAATTTGGGTCACGTGAATACATGGTCACTCGACTAAACTCGATATATTATGTGTATAATACTGAAAATATATCTAATATTAACTGAAGGAACACATGGTCAAACCAGGCCAAGTGGAGCACCAGTTAGGGGCTGTGTTTATTTCGTCAAGGTCTCGAGATCAAACCTGAGCTCCTGCACGTTTGTGCTTTTTTTTTCTTTTTTTCTAAAGCAGCCTTTTAACTTTCCTTTTTATATTATTCTAAATCCTTTTTCTTCTATAATTCTAATTACCCAAAAGTAAAAAATGTGTTTCTTTTTTATACTACATCTAATGACTTCTTTTTCCCCTTTATTTCTAATTACCCGAGTCCCAAAAGGTAAAAGAAATCAAAAAACCCCATAGGCTCTAAGCTGCAACGAACCAAAGGCAAGAGAAATAAAAAAACTCCATAACTAATGGTGAACACATCCTCTTGAAATCATGGACTCGCCTATGGATACGACCACTCCAACTATTGTCATACGCAAATGTCTTGTTCTTCTCGTTATTTACATCACATTTATAACTTTCTAAACTATCCTTATATATCCCGATTATGATTTGTATCAACTTTGTGTCTTTGTCTAATGTTACTGTAAAAAAGACTATTAGTGAAAACATTGGAACATCTAAGATAATGAGATGTCACCATAGATAAAATGACTGCTCCCAATACCAATATCACTTAGATTTTTTTTTTTTTTTTGATGATGTAAGTGTTTTATAATCATAAAGGCATCAAGGGGATGCATAATTACAAAAGAGGAGGAAATATTAGCTCATACAAAGATAACAAAAAACCTAACATAAGTCTAAAGAGCTGACAAATCCAAGAATCTATCATAAGACTAAGGAGCTAATAAAATCCAGAAAAGAGTCTGGGTTATATGCAGGGGTAAAATTAATCCAGCTAAAAAGAGTAGTCAGGCATCTGGCCTTGAGATTTGAGCTGGCAGTTACAATACCATGAAAACATCTTTGGTTCCTTTCCAACCATAAGCACCACAAAATGCAAGCAGGGACCCTAGACCAGATTCTTCTGATGGCCTTCCCAACTTTCCAAGAACTCCAACAGACAAAAACTTCCCTGACAGTGTGAGGTACAACCCATTGCAAACCAAACAAAGTGAGGAGCATATTCCACACATCTGTAGCAACTGGACAGTGTAAGAATAGGTGGTTAATGGTTTCAGAGGTGCAATGGCACATGTAACATCTATTAGCGAGATGAAATTTCCTTTTCATGAGGTTGTCCAGAGTTAAACAAGCCCTTTTTATAGCGACCCAGCAGAAACAGGAGACTTTAGGCGGTAAATTAATTTTCCAAATCAGCTTCCAAGGCCATTGATCAATCAGGTCCTTGTTGGAGGTCAGAAGCAGGTAGCCTTCTTTGACAGAATAAGAACCGTCCTTGTTATTGCCCCACTTAAGTCTGTCATTTTTCTGAGTGAGAACTGGACTGTTCTGTAGACACCCAATCAATGCTATCATGTCCTCTATTTCCCAGTCATTTAGGTGTCTCCTTAGGTGCAAATTCCATGAGTTGTCCTCCCAGTTCTGAGCAATTGTTGAATCTGGGTTAGTTGTTATAGGGAACAGCCTGGGAAAAGCATCCTTAAGAGTAAGAGAGCCAAGCCATTTGTCTTTCCAGAATAGAAGATGAGCCCTATTTCCCACTTGGAAGGAAGTGTTGAGAAAGAACTCATCCCACAATCTCCTGATATCTTTCCATAAACCAGTTCCATAGGGAGTTAAGATTGGGTTGGAGCACCAATGGCTAGTGCTACCATATTTAGCTTGGATAATCTCCTTCCAAAGACCAGCAACATCTTGGTTAAACCTCCAGTGCCACTTCATTAACATACATTTGTTGTGTAATGCTAAATCCTTTATACCAAGACCACCTAGATGTTTTGGAAGAGTTACTTTGTCCCACTCGACTAGATGATACTTGTGATTTTCGCTATTACCTTCCCATAAAAAAGTCCTCCTTAGTTTGTCAAGTTGATATTGGACCTCTGATGGTATTGGGAACAGAGACATGAAGTAAGTAGGAATACTATCCAAGACACTATTGATGAGTGTTACTCTGCCACCAAGAGAAAGGTACTGTTGTTGCCAAGAGGCCAATCTTTTCTCAAACTTTTCAATGACCACATTCCAAATCTCCATTGATCTATGACTAGCTCCCAAGGGGGGTCCTAGATATGTGGTGGGGAAAGTGCCAGTGCTACAATACATGATGCTGGCCAGAAACTCTAAATCTGAAACCATATTAACAGGGTAAATAATGCTTTTAGTCATGTTAATGTGGAGCCCTGATAAGGCTTCAAAGATCATAAGGATGAGGTTGAGATACCTCACTTGAGACTCCTCAGCACCACAAAAAATAAGGGTGTCATCAGCAAAGAGAAAATGAGAAACAGGAGCGGTAAGACCAGGTCTGTTACCCACTTCAAAACCACCAATCCACTGCAATTGCTTTGCCTTTTCCAGCATGTTACTGAGACCCTCCATGGCCAAAATGAAGAGAAATGGAGATAGGGGGTCACCTTGCCTTAGCCCTCTCTTAGGGGAGAAGAACCCTACAGGACTTCTGTTGACCAGGACAGAAAATTTAACTGTAGAAAAGCTGTATTTAATCCATTTCTCACCAAACCCCATTTGCCTTAGAATAGAAGTGAGATACTGCCAGTTGAGTTTGTCAAAAGCCTTCTCTATATCCAACTTGAATAAGAGACCAGGGGCATCACTTTTTTGTCTCCAATCCAAGACTTCATTTGCTATAAGAGCTGCATCAGTGATCTGTCTGCCTCTTATAAAAGCATTTTGATAACCTGAGACCAATCTCCCAATCACTTTTTTCAATCTTTCAGTCAGCACCTTTGCCACCAACTTGTAGACACTACTAATAAGACTGATAGGCCTAAAGTCTTTAAGTTCTATAACACCTTTCTTTTTAGGGATAAGGGCAATAAAAGAAGCATTGAAGGATTTTACCATGTGGCAATTGCTGTGAAAATGATGAAAAGTTCCCATAAGGTCTTGTTTAATAGTGTCCCAGCAGTTCTGATAGAAGGCCATTGTGAAGCCATCTGGTCCTGGGCTCTTGTCAGGGGCACAAGAGTTTAAAGCACTCAACACTTCCTCTTCTTCAAAAGGTTGTTCAAGAGCATCCCTATCATCTTGGTTCAGACAACCCAAGCCTTCAAAGGTTGCTAAAGGCCTCCAAGCTTCATCCTCAGCATACAACTGCTGATAGAAGTCAAGAATAGCATCTTTTACTTGCACTTTGTCATCAATGATGTTGTCCCCCACCTTCAACCTATCAATACAGTTGTAACTTCTATGAGAGTTGGCAGCTCTTTGGAAGTATTTAGTATTTCTATCCCCTTCTTTCAACCACAGGCATCTTGATTTCTGTCTCCAAGATGTTTCTTCAGCCTTAGCTAACTGTTGGATCTCCATTTTCAAATGCAATAATTTGTTCTTTTCAGCTTGAGTTTGTAACCTCCCTTCAGTTGCCTTTCAAGAAATAAAATTTCTTCCAAAGCTTTGTTAGTTCTGGTAGAAACTTTGCCAAAAACCTCCCTGTTCCATGTACTTAGAAATTTATTTCATTGCCGAAGGGCAAATTTGTTGCTAGGTGCCACTTGATATATTCTGTGAAAGTGGATCCAGATGGAAAGATTGATTAGTTGATGGCTCGCCTATTGCCAAAAGGTACACTCAAATTTAGGACAATGATTAGAGTCTCTTGGGATGCTAACAATTAACAACATGCATCCTAGACCTTTTGGTCAGCTTGATATTAACTAAGTTTTTGTGTATGGTGAACTAGCTGAGGAAGTATTTAGCAACAATTAGAGTTTCTCAGGGCCAGGCTTGGTATCCATCTAAAATGGTCATTATATGGTAAATAATCCTGGTTGACATAGTTTGGAAGGCTCAGTTGTGTGGTCCAACTAACAGTTTGGGATGACTCGAAGTGAAGTTGTTGTTTAGTTTCTTTCATTATGATGGTCATGATAAATGCATTTATCTTTTTTTTGATGAGATAAATGATTTCATTGCAGGCATCAAGCAGATGCATAGTAATTACAAAAGTAGAATAGCAAAAGGGCCAGCTCTCCTTTATATAGATAGTTAAGGGACAGGGAGCTGACAAAGTTCAGAAAGGTAACAGGGGAATCTAATGGAGATAAATAAACCCAGCTATACAAAAACATGAGGCATTTAGCTTTTAAAGATTGGTAGGTAGTTGATATCCCATCAAAGCATCTTCTATTCCTTTCATTCCAGATACTCCAACAGATGGCTGCAGGTATCATCTTCCAGATTCTCTTGATGGCACTATCAACTCTCCAGCAACTCCAGCTTACAAAAACATCCCTGATACTCTGAGGCATGACCCATTTGAGTCCAAAAAGTACTAAAAACATATTCCATAGAAATAAGTGGTTGTGAGTTTCTGCTTCCTTCATGCACATATAACATCTGTTAGCCATCTGAAACGTCCTTCTAGCTAGATTGTCTTGAGTCAAGCAAGATTCATGAAGTGCAGTCCAGCTAAAGCAGCTGATCTTAGGGGGCAGTTTGATCTTCCATATAAGCTTCCAAGGCCAATGAGCTGTAATTTCATTCTGTGGGCCTAGAAGTTTGTATGCTGCTTTAACTGAGAACTTTCCGTTCCTTGTTTCTCCCCAATTGAGTTGGTCTGGTGTTTCACTATTTATTGCAACACTATGAAGTGCTGCTAGTAAGCTTACCAACTCCTCCATTTCCCAATCTTGTATGTTCCTTCTAAGGATGATGTTCCATGAATTCCTTTCTTTGTGTTGTTGAACTGTAGAGTTTGGCTCCCTTGATAACTGAAACATGTTGGGATAAGCAGCCATTAAAGGGATGTCGCCTAATCATTTGTCTCTCCAAAATCTGATATGCTGCCCATTCCCTGCTACTAAGTGTTGGTGTTGTGAGAACTCCTCCCATAACTTGCTTATGCTTCTCCAGACACCAACCCCATATGGCTCTGTTGGGATATGAGAGCACCAGTGGTTTAGCGCTCCATGCTTGGCAATAATTACATCCTTCCAAAGGCTCTGCTCCTCCTGAGTGTATCTCCATAACCATTTCATTAGTAGACTTTTGTTGTGCAGTGATAAGTCTCTAATGCCGAGGCCGCCCAACTTTTTTGGTAACAAGACTATTGGCCACTGCACCAAATGAAATTTATGGTCGGTGCTATTCCCTTTCCAAAAGAAATTCCTTCTAGTTTTGTCCAATTGCTCCAAAGCCTTACTGGTTATGGGATGTAGTGACATACTGTAGGTTGGGATGCTATCAAGCACACTGTTAATCAATGTTAGTCTGCCCCCCATTGATAGGTACTGCATTTGCCAAGTAGCAAGTCTCTTTTCAAACTTCTCAATGACTCCACTCCAGATGCCCTCTGTCTTATATTTAGCCCCTAGTGGGAGTCCTAAGTATGTGGTTGGAAAAGTACCGGTTCTGCAACCCAGTATGTTTGCCAGTTCCTCAACATTCTGCACTTCATTTACAGGATAAATCACACTCTTGAGCATGTTTATATGAAGACCTGAAACTGCTTCAAATATTAGTAGAGTAAGGTTTAGATGGAGGATCTGCTCTCTGTCAGCCCCACAGAAGACCAAAGTGTCATCTGCATATAGCAAATGGGAGATGTTGACTGCTCTATCCCTTCCTATATCAAAACCAGTTAGCCATTGCAATTGCTTGGCTTTGTTCAACATTCTACTCAACCCTTCCATAGCTAAACCAGTTAGCTATTGCAAATGCATTTATCTCAGCTGAAGCAGTATTCGTTTAACCACCTTAAGGCCAACAAATGGAAAAGAAAAGTCCCTTTATGGGAATTGAGGTAGCATAGTCCAAAATAATTAAATAAACATTGTCATCTTACAAGGGAAGTACATACTGGAAATACTAGAAGAAACAAATCCAGGGGAATCCAGAGGCAAACCCTGATAGATTACCAAAACTGGTTGATAAACGTAATTATTTCACAATCACATGACCAGATAATTCATTACAGTAAGTGTAGTCAGTTAGCTTCTTCAAACTCCACATAGTGGTTTCTGAGACATAGTAATCCACATTCTCAGCCCTCAGGTATATCCAAAGAGCTCAAGGATAAGAACTACTATATGAAGACAAAGTTTACTCACAAATTGTTAGATATTCTGAAACAAACTGGGTACATTCTACTCCCGGATACTGTATTAGATCTAGTTAACGGAGTAGACTATCGAGCTATGGTACTACATATGTGAGGTACTGGTTAAAACTATTCCTCCAAGAGCTAACGTGCATTGAATTAAAACAGATAAAATAGATGTGTGACAAATAAGTTGTCCTTCATATTGCCTCAATTCATTAACCGAATCTACAAGGAAGCAAATGAACTACACAGGCAATTAAGGAAGTCGGTTGACAGACATAACAATAAATGTGACCCATAAAGGATATATGATTGATTGAAGCTTCTATGACATTTAATTTAGCACAAATTTCTCTTTTACTGATTCTAAGAGTCGCGGAATACACAGTTGACGGACTCACATATAGCTAAGTGTTGAAGAGGTCTTTTTGTGTCTGGAGATAAGAGAAGAGTGTCCAGCGGGTTGTTGAAAATTTACCTTTCATGCTGCCTGAATCAGAATATGACCGATAATTGTTCAGTCTAGATATGAGGTCTACTGCAGCAATCTGCTTTGCATCCTTCTGTTGGACAGGATCTAGTTCGACATACGCTTCTTTCTGGATTTCCTTCACCTATCAAGATAGAAGATTTTATACTCTCCAAAGTTTACACAAAACAGAAAACAAAACATTACTAATACTATTGAAGCAGAACAAGGAAAAAGCATAGTGCGATGGTACGCACTCTTTTAATTAGCTCCACAGGCAACATAGCACGGCGAATCTCTTCTGCTTCCTTCATATACCTTTCAACTGCAGTTCAAGCATCACGATTCCATATTAGCCATTCTATTACCAGAATTAGATTAGGTGATCTAGTGACAGTTATTTGACTAGAAAATCTAATATGCTAGAACAACTTTTTAAGAGCAAAGACAACTTTTCAAGAGCAAAACTGGCTATCTAAACCTCCAACTTTTTAATTTGGTACACAGGATGGAAATGAGAAAGTCCTCCGCTTTTTGATGGCTTTTGCCATGAAGCCACCCCACTTGGGGGCAACTGAATGTTTTACCCCATTGCTTAGCTCTACCACCCAAGTACACTACATCATGTTCATTCATAAGGCATCCTACTATTCATGTTGCAGGCTACAACTACTACTGCCTTAACAGATTCCGAAAAAAAATGGATATCTTTTGTTTCCATTGAATTGCAAGACAGTGCAAGCATAAAGCTAATACAACTTTTGACTGGGCTAACCAAGTATTCACCCAATTTTACCTCCAAAAGGACAAATAAAATTAGGATCATTTCCATGGGTACTTTCAAAAAGAATTGCAGAAACTCAAAAAGGGTCATATGGAAACTTAACAAGAAAGCTTGTTTCGTTCTATTTAAACAAGAAACCTCACTAAATAGTTTACATTAGAGGCAATACAAAAGAAAGGCAGTAACTTTCTAACCTAAGTATACTCTTAGTTATGCTTTCCCTTTATAAACTTTCAACTTCCATGCTCAATTTGATACAAAAATAGTCCTCAAGTGAAAATTTAGATCACCAAATACAACAACTCAAAATCAAAGTAACCATTTTTACATTTCTTGATCAAATACCAAAATCCCTCATGGAACATTTTCAATTTTCTGTCTTATGTTGCTTCCTTCAACACAACCCCAACAGAAAGAAACACAATTTATAGATTAAAGAACCTAATAAGCCTGTAAATGAAGCAAATTTAAAGGAAAAAGCAAACCTGAAGAGGGTCTGGTGGAAGATGAAGAAGAGAAAAAACTGTGAAGTAGACAAAGGGCAGTAACCATGTTGAACAAAGTGACAATAATTGTAGCATTCTTGAACGACCACCTTAATCTCCACCTATGTTGTGTCACCTCCATTGCAAACCCCAGCTGAAAAGGAAGGTTCTTGATTTTTTTTATTTTTATTTTTTTGTAAGGTTCTTGATTCAATAGTGGTGTTTTTTCTGAAGGAAAGTTTGTATAAATTGGAAATTACTGATTTGGGATCTTAAGCTTTGTGAAAGAAAATTAGAGAAAATAATGGAATTCATAGAAGGGAGTTATCACTGATCAAGTGATCATATTGTCCTATGAAAATATGAGTCCAGAACCAAAGTACGCCCTAAAAGGGGGTTGAACCAAAATACCAAAAAAAAAATACTGTACCAAAATACTTTTAACGCAATATTTTGTCACAATTTTTTTTCTTTAACCCTTTACATCAACATCAGCAACATCAACATATCTAGTGAATCTCACAATGTGGGGTCTGTTGATAATTCCTTTAACGCAGTAAAATACTACAGAATTCAATTAAAAAAAAAAATCTATAACGCAATAAAATACTTCGTTATAGAATCAGTAAAAAAAAATTTGGTCAATTTTTTTTTTTTTGCAACACCTAGTATTTTCTTCATACTTTGATCAACGATTAGTCGTGTGTCAAGACTCCGAAACGTCAATATTTTATATAGAACCTGATTTTTTTCTGCGTACAATAATTTAGGCGCTCAATACATCAAGGATACGTAAACGTTCAGATCGTCATTTTAGGGGTTAAAAAGGTGCCCGAAGTAAGTTTCGTTTGAAAACTTTAGGTTTAAGCGTTCTATATACATAGACGTCAATTTTTGTTTGAAGACTTGTTGTCATTAGCTTAAAGTTTTTTATTTTTAGGGTTTAGATTTAAGTGTGTTATTTTTTAAAATGTAACTTTATTTCGAATATACGTGATTTTTTGCGCTTGGACGTTCGATTTACGCGATTTTTTTTCCAACATATTCGAAATAAAGTTACGCATTAAAAAATAACACACTTAAGGAAAACTTAGTGTTTTTTTTCCATAAAAAGATCGCAACATTTTATTTTTGCAACACTTAGTTTTTTTTCCAATTAGTTTTTTTCCATACATTGACCAACGATTAGTCGTGTGTCAAGACTCCGAAACGTCAATATTTTATATAGAACCTGATATTTTTTTCTCTGTACTATAATGTACGCTCAATACATCAAGGATACGTAAATGTTCGGATCGTCATTTTGGGGGATTGAAAAGGTACCCGAAGTAAGTTTTGTTTGGAAACTTTAGGTTTAAATGTTTTTTTTTTAAGGTTTTGATTTAAGCGTGTTATTTTTTAATCAAGACATAACTTTATTTTGAATATAAATCTAATTCAATTAGATAAAAACGTATTTAAAAAATACAGGGAGAAAAGCTAGTTGTAAAGTGGTCAAACTTTAGATGGTCATAACTTTGCGCTCGGATGTCTGTTTTAAGCGATTTTTGTTTTATTAAGCGCCTTTTTTCGAGATCTATGCGGACAAATGGCCGCAAGGAGGTTTGGCCGAGCCGATTTAAAAAAAAAAAAAAAAACTTGTTATCCTATTCAATTTCAATTTTCCCCCAAATTGCCGTGAAGTTTTTAGTTTTCTTTACTTATAATATGATGATACGCAATAGATTTCAATGTAAAAATCATGGGGCAATGTAGCTGTGAATGTCAATTTCACTTTTGTGTTTCAATTTTCGAAAATAAAGCTGACTAATTTTCTCGACATATAAAGTTGACTAAAATAACCTTATAAAATTGAACACTTAAACCTATTTACAAACAAAACTTACTTCGGGCACCTTTTCAACCCCTAAAATGATGAGCCAAACGTTTACGTATCCTTGATGTATTGAGCCTACATTATTATATTCAGAAAAAAATATCAGGATCTATTAAAATATTGGCGTTTCGGAGTCTTGACACACGACTAATCGTTGGTCAAAGTATAGAAAAAACACTAAGTGTTGCAAAAAAAAAAAGTTGACCAATTTTTTTTTAATTGGTTCTATAACGCAGTATTTTACTGCGTTATAGATTTTTTTTTAAAGTGGATCCTATAGCGCAGTATTTTACTGCGTTAAAGGTACTTTTGTCACAGTTTTTTTTTTTTTTTGGGTATTTTGATTCAACCCCACTTTTGGGGGTATTTTGGTTCTGGACTCTGAAAATATATCCCCATACTAGCCGAAATTGTTCAATTTTGTTATTTAACAATTAGCAAATGTTGTGTACTTACTTGATTTTGCGTGATTTGGTACGCGGTGATAAGCTGAATATCTCAGAATTAAATTTGGATTTCATTTTATATTCTATTTGGTAAAATATATAAATTAATCAAATTTATATTTTCTATCAAACAAATTATAAAATTAATCTCAAACTTAAACATGATATATCGCACCTTATTCTATCAAACTTGGAATTATTTTATCACACCTTTCAGATAGAATAAATTGGTCTCACACTATAATCCTAAGATTATAATTCCGACGCAATTTAGTCGGCGTACCAAACGATCCCTTAATGTAAAATTGATGGCTTAATTGTCTCCAAGCTCTTAAAAAATAAACGTCCAAATTTATCTCTTAATTTTTTGTTCTGATTTAAATTATTCTAAGGTTAAAGGTTCGTTAAAAAGATTGAGAGTGTGTTTGATATGGAATAAAATATTTTCAAAAAATGTATGTCAACATTTTCATTTTTGATTGGTCAATTTGAAAACAAAGTTGTAGAAGTGAGGAAATGTCATTTTTAATGTAAGTGGAAGTAACAAGTTGCATGCGTGATATTCTACATTAATTGTTTCTTCACAACCTTTCAACACATTCCACCATTGTTCATGTCCTCCACAAGAAGGTGAAACACACGCTATGTCACGTAAGCATCGAAGGGAATTCTTAGGAGTCGTTTGGTTAGGAGTCGTGGTTGGCGCTGTGGTTGGGTGGGTTGGTGTTCGCCGGAGCTCCGAGCTCCGGCGTGAAGGGCTGGCGGCGGTGAGAAAAAAATGAGGGGGAAAAAGAAAAAATGTTTAAGGTTTAGGGGAGAGGAAAAAATCTGAAAATGTCCTTGTCTTGCTGTGTAGGTGTGTGTTTGTGTAGATCCCATCATTAAATTAACCCCCCCCCCCCCCCCCCTTTTCTTATAATATAAACAAACACTCCTTTTTATGCCCAAAAATAATGAAACCATACCCCTTTGTCCCCAACACATCACCTCAATCAACTTTTTTTTTTTAAAAAAAAAAATAAGACCTTTACTTGATCGAATTCTTGCTCCGCGTTTAAAAATTAATTGCTCCAATTTTTTCTACAATGTCGGACTGCACTAAAATATAATTAATTAATACATGTATAAATAATAACGTAAGTATAAAATATAAATATTAATGTGCAAGATATGAAAATGTATTGCTATAAAATTAAGAAACAATTTAATTGCACGAAAATGGTAATATTGTCCTATACATGTGCAAAATAATGGTTCTTGAAAAGAAATGACAATAAATTGATAAAATTTCCAAAATAATGATAATCATCAATAAATTGTTGAAAAAGTGTAAAATGTATTTCGTGCTCTTTAACGAATCAGGGCCCCCCAAAACGTTAATTTTAAGCACGTCGAGCCAAAATTAGGTGTCAACAACTTGTCCCTCTTCGACCGGAGACGATGAAAGAGTTTTCGGACGAAGACGTTGACGTGTAACCTATTTTGGCTCGACAAAGAATTGCTAAATGGATATGTACGGAGAATGAGGCCAGACGTTAGTAGAGCTTTGACAATACTCTCAGTCTGTAGGTAGGGTTGCAATGAAAAGAAAAATGATAAAACGGGAAGGATTGTTCAGGGCCGAAAAATGTTCGCATACCCACGTCGTCTCTTCCAAAATTTCCCCAGTATCGAGCTACGAGATACTGGGAAGGTGCAAGATTGTGTACTTGCTGGGGAAAGAATGGTTCTCGCCTTGATGTGACCGAACTCTGCATAGAGCTTCCTACATATCTCGTCAATCACGAGAATCAGGTCAATGTAGTTCGAAATGAGATAACTAATGGATGTTGTGGCAAATTTTGATCGTCAAATCAAAATTTTGCCCCAGTGTTGTTAGAATGGTCCTAGCAAGTGTAGGATGAAGAACGGTCGTGCTCAAATTTGAACTACCTACGTATCCCTGAGATGGGAGTCAGACCAACTGTAGTTCGGGTGTCATGCTATGTAACGCCTTTGCTTCGGCGAAGAATGCAGGTGCAGAAGATGATGCCTTTGCTTTGGCGTGAATGCAGGTGCAAAAGATAACGCCTTTGCTTCGGCGAGAATGCAAGTGCAGAAGATAATGTCTTTGCTTCGGCGTAAATGCAGTGCTGGTGCGAAAAGTAACAACCCTTTTTTTTTAAGCCGGTATGATGCAATTGATGCAATGTATGTGCAGTGCATTTGTGAGCATTCGCAAAGTAATGATGCAATGCATGTGCAGTGCATTTGCGAACATTCGCAAAGTATTAATGCAATGCATGCACGATGCACTTGCGAGCATACGCAAGGCATTTGAAAATGATGCAATGCAGGTGCGATGCAATGCGTCTGCGAGCATACGCAGGGGCATTTGAAAACAATAAAGCAATGCAGGTGCAGTGTAATGCGGCTGCGAGCATACGCAGGGGCATTAAAAAAAATAATAAAACAAGGTAGGTGCGGTGCGATGTCTTATGCAGAAATTTTCAAAGGGCGGTACATGACCCATGTAACATATGAAAGTGATGCAAAGGGCGGTGCGCAGCCCATGCAACATGAAAGGCGGTGCTCAGCCTTATGCAGAAATTACAAAGGGCGGTGCATGGCCCATGTAACATATGAAAGCGATGCAAAGGGCGGTACGCAGCCCATGCATCATATGAAAGGCGGTGCTCAGCCTTATGCGGAAATTTAAATGGGCGGTGCACAGCCCATGCAACATGAAAGGCGATGCTCAGCCTTATGCAGAAATTACAAAAGGCGGTGCATGGCCCATGTAACATATGAAAGGCGGTGCTCAGCCTTATGCAGAAATTTAAATGGGCGGTGCGCAGCCCATGCAACATGAAAGGCGGTGCTCAGCCTTATGCAGAAATTACAAAGGGCGGTGCATGGCCCATGTAACATATGAAAGCGATGCAAAGGGCGGTGCGCAACCCATGCATCATATGAAAGGCGGTGCTCAGCCTTATGCAGAAATTTAAATGGGCGGTGCATGGCCCATGTAACATATGAGAGGCGGTGCTCAGCCTTATGCAGAAATTTAAATGGGCGGTGCGCAGCCCATGCAACATGAAAGGCGGTGCTCAGCCTTATGCAGAAATTACAAAGGGCGGTGCATGGCCCATGTAACATATGAAAGCGATGCAAAGGGCGGTGCGCAGCCCATGCATCATATGAAAGGCGGTGCTCAGCCTTATGCAGAAATTACAAAGGGCGGTGCATGGCCCATGTAACATATGAAAGGCAGTGCTCAGCCTTATGCAGAAAATTGAAAGGGCGGTGCGCAGCCCAGGCATCAAATGAAAGGCGGTCTCAACTTTATACAGAGATTACAAAGGGCGGTGCATGGCCCATGTAATATATGAAAGCGATGCGAAGGGCGGTGCGCAGCCCGTGCATCGTATGAAAGGCGGTGCTCAGCCTTATGCAGAAATTACAAAGGGTGGTGCATGGCCCATGTAACATATGAAAGCGATGCGAAGGGCGGTACGCAGCCCGTGCATCATATGAAAGGCGGTGCTCAGCCTTATGCAGAAATTACAAAGGGCGGTGCATGGCCCATATAACATATGAAAGCGATGCGAAGGGCGGTGCGCAGCCCGTGCATCATATGAAAGGCGGTGCTCAGCCTTATGCAGAAATTAGAAAGGGCGGTGCATGACCCATGTAACATATGAAAGCGATGCGAAGGGCGGTGCGCAGCCCGTGCATCATATGAAAGGCGGTGCTCAGCCTTATGCAGAAATTACAAAGGGCGGTGCATGACCCATGTAACATATGAAAGCGATGCGAAGGGCGGTGCGCAGCCCGTGCATCGTATGAAAGGCGGTGCTCAGCCTTATGCAGAAATTACAAAAGGGCGGTGCGCAGCCCATGCAAAACTTACAAAAGGGCGGTGCACAGCCTTATTGTAAGGACCCCACCGCCTGGGTCGCCCAGGACCGGTGAGTAGACCCCTTGCGGGCCCCCTCCATGACATGCATGCTTGACATACTCAGGTATTGTATGGACAGGAAATCACACCAGTTCGCTGCGTGCTGCAGCGAACTGGTGTGATTTCCTGTCCATACAATACCTGAGTATGTCAAGCATGCATGTCATGGAGGGGGCCCGCAAGGGGTCTACTCACCGGTCCTGGGCGACCCAGGCGGTGGGGTCCTTACACTTATGCAGAAATTACAAAGGGCAGTGCATGGCCCATGTAACATATGAAAGCGATGCGAAGGGCGGTGCGCAGCCCGTGCATCATATGAAAGGCGGTGCGCCTAAAATGTCCTATCAAAGGCGGACTAGCCTAAAATGTCCAATTAAAGGCGGACAAGCCTAAAATGCGGTACTTTTGCGAACAATGATGTTGCCTCTGCATGGCATTTGAAAGTGATAATGTAATGCAGGTGTGGAAGATAACGCCTTTGCTTCGGCGCGAATGCAGTGCAGAAGGTAAGGTCCTTGGGCCATGAAATGGTGCCTTTTAGGTGATGAGAATGATGCCTTTAGACCATGATGCCCTCGGTGTCCTGTTTTGGGGCTGGACGAGCCAATGCAGCGTCCTACTGTGGGGCTGGACGAGCCAATGCAGTGTCCTACTCTGGGGCTGGCTGAGCCCGTGCCTTTTCTCTCAAAATGTGCCATTGGTGGAATTTTTGAGGGCCCCCTCAAAAATTCTGTCCCAGTTTAGAAAACAAACAAAAATTTGCATACTTCCCGCGAAATGCGATGTGCACTTGCGTTTTTTTTTTTTTTAAGCTACTCAAAAATGTTCTCCCAATTTCATGCTTCAGCGGAGAAATACGAGGATCTTTCATGGTAAGACCAGATGTCGATACCTCCTAGAGTTAGTAACAACACAACAACCTTGAACTATATTTACTGTGCAATAATAAAAAACAAAATAAAAAAAAATAGCAAAATAGCAAAATCATGAGAGAAAAATCTAGCAAAAACAATTTTTTTTTTAATAACAATGATTGATATAACATGCCTCAACTTTAATTGGTACGAACAATTAGTATTGTGCATAAGAATTCACCATTATTTATCGTCCAACAAACCAAGATCGACTTATTGGTAATTCCTATAGCTTCAAGTGGTACCTCAGACATACCTAAGGATCGACAAGATTGGTTCATTTTGTTTCAAACAAAGATTTTGAACTATACCTATCCTCATGTTTCAAGTGCCCTCACCAGAAAGAAAGTCCCTTTTTCACACATATTCAATATTTTTTTTTTAACTTTGGGATGTCTAGAGAAGTACACTCATACTCATAAAGATGTTCAATGCATGCAATTGTAATACCATAAGCTTGGTCGTCATGTAAGTATCCACTAATGAGAGAAACTTTAGCATAGGATCACGTAGGGCTTGTTATGCGGTTGTAATGTAGGCTTGGGAAAAGAATAGGATATTATTTAGGTAAGGAGTGACTAATCCTTCCCTAAGCGTTGCACTATGTCTGTGCTTAGTATTTGTGTGCTCTGACGCTGATCTACTTTGTTTTATTGTCCCTTTCTTTTGTACTTGTGCGACCTCTTTTGCAAGTTAAAGCCCTTTTTTTTTTTGTTTTTTGAGTTTAGGGTTGCATGCCCGAGACTCTGTGGGGATTAAGAGAATAGACCTGGGTTGTATGCCCGAGGTCTTGATAATAATTCCGGATTGTATGCCTGAGTGTGAAAAATAAAATAGAAATAACGGGTTGTATGTCCGAAATCCCAAATGACTGAGTTTTTTTTTTTTTTTTTTTTTTTTTGTGGGCTCCTTCTTGCTTTGGAAGTCGTTCTTAGCCTTTGTTTTTCTGGGACAGTCGAATCCCTTTTTTAAGCTTCAACTCAGATCTCTATCCGCAGTTGCACATTTTTTAGTGCGCTCAGGGAGGTTGGGCCAAGAGAGAGATAGTGCATGTAAGCACTCAGAAATGGTATAGGCTTATGATGTGGTGGTAAAAGAAAAGGCTTTAGGCTCAAAGGGGGAATGCTAGGGATAATGTCATTGGTAGGCTAGAAAGGCTCAAACGGGTCAAAGAAGGCCTACGATCATTTTCTATGCTGAGTGTTACTCATAATTTCGCCTCAACAGACATTCAGGCCAAGTTCTAGATCACAATGCAATGCAACTGAACGCTATCTAAAGCTCACCACACAATGCACATGAAACAATGAGGTCGGTTTTGTTCTTGTCTTACAAGCATGCGAGAGAATTTTCAAATGTCACTTAAAGTGTGAATGAGAGGTACCAAAAGAATCTATAGTTTACCACGAAGTCAGTCCTCTCCATCATATTGATTGTTACTTGTTTCTTTCCTATGCACATTCTAACTGTGTTGGTACCAACCAAGTTAAAGATATGAATCTAAAAAATATTTTTTGTATTTTTTGAATAAGGGGTACCGAACCCAAAAAGGGTTGCCTACGTATCTCATCTTTGATGAGAATCAGGTGCGCGTAGTTCGTTCAGAAAGGATAGAAACAAATAAAATATTTTTGCGATTTTTCAAAATAAAGGATTTTTTTTTGTGATTTTTTGAATAATGAATAATGAATACCGAACCCAAAAGGGCTGCCTACGTATCTCATCAAAGAAGAGAATCAGGTGTGCGTAGTTCTTGCAGATAGGGTATAAAATGCATGATTGAAGAAAAAATATTTTACAAAATGCAGGGTTCAACACAAGTCAACTAAAAATAGTTAGATAAAGTGCTAAGGTAGTGCAAAGCAAATAACAACAATATTTATTTAAAAACAAAACATGTAACAAATAAAGAGTATGTGAAAAATGAAAAGAATGTTCGAAATAAAGGATAAAATTCAACCTAGCTAAAAACAACTGCAAAATGGAATGTACAGTAACTTAGGAATTCTAAGAGTTGGTTTTTCTATGACACAAGGCTCCCGAGCGGACTACTCGAGTGAGAAGGCTACGCGGTCCCGTTACTCGGGCACCCCGCGCATACGCCAACTCTCCTAAAATTTGGATTCTACGAAAAAAAATTGCGGGTGCGCAAAACACACCTCGCGTGTACGTGTGATAGTGTGAGTTTTCCAGAAGTGGAGGAAATATGAACGGCATGCCATTTTATATAAACCGATAACACATATGAATATTAATATAAAACCACCAAAAGATAGCAATCAAAGAGAAACAGTAAAAGCAAGATGCATAATTTACAATAAAGTAAAAAATGAGTATGGTAAATAAAACTTGCTAGTAAAAAAGGCAATAATACAGTGTATGAAATTAAAAGCAGATATGTACGTGAACAAATAAGGGAACAAAGGGAAAGGATATACATGACGAATAAATACAGGCAAGTAAAATAAAGAAAAATTCAAATAAAGACAACATACCTCGAATAACAAATTGAGTCCATATGGTTAGAACCTAAGTGTCCCCAGCGGAGTCGCCATGTTGTTGCACCTCATTTTTACCAAAGGCTAAACAAAGCACAACTTATAGAGCTCTGAAATAATTAATTATGTACAGAGTCGCCACCTAGCATTTAAGGTATACTAGGGTACCTATAAATTATTAATATATGCAGCTTAACATGGTCTACGAAAATAAGTGAGATTCTAGGTAAGGGTTCAAATTATTCCGAAGGGAAGGTGTTAGGCATCCTTCAGAATCCACAAATGTGGTTCCCGGCTGGACCAATTTAACTATTCGAGGGATGTGTAAAAAGGCTTGATTATTATTTACAAAAATTAGTAGAGTTTAGACTAAAGAATAACTAATATGACTATTCACATAAATAATCGTGCAATACGTATTTTATACATATGTGATATAATAATTATTTAAAAAAAAAAGTTATGTGCAACTTAAAGGCTTGGGTATGTGAAAAGGGTATAAGGAATGGACATGAAATTATTTTGCACTCAAGGTGAGTTAACTAATTTAACTAGCTAAGTATGTACGCCTAATCAATTAATTATGAGAGTACATTCTAAAGCCTAAATATTGAGGCAAATCACCCTATTTATTTACTTAAGTGTGCTAAGCTATTGAATTAAAACTCTAGCGAAACATGATAACTATAAGAACATTAGCTACGAAAATAATAACTGCCTAATATTGATTTTTCTAAAACACATAAAATTTAAATCACCTAAGCAGATCATAAATAAATACCATCAACTTGCACCCTAAAAAGTAAAGTTTCACTATATTTTATGCTTGTATAATTTAATAATGTAAATATATATATATATATATATATATATATATATATATATATATATATATATATAAACAGAGAATTTAAGAAGCTATTTGAACTTCTTTTGAGTGTCATCTTCAAAAAGTAACTCCGGATACCTGCGTGAGACTTAATAAAAATGTTAGTAAGAAAATAAATAACTCTTGGATGAATTAAAGAAATAATGAATAAACTTAAAATAAAAAAAAACCCGTCTTTGTACATGGAAGGCCTTAGAAATCGATGGAAATTTCTTCATCGGCCAACTGTCTAAGTTGCTCTGCATCCATGGTTTCAATTCACCCTTCCTTTCCTGTTCGGGATTTTGCTAAAGACGTATATACAGCAAGCACAATCTCAATTCCCAAGTGTCATGGCCAACCAAGGACATATTGGTAAATATATATACAGCAAGCGCAGCCCATTTTTTCAAATCAATCAACATCAATAAAATACTAAGGTTCAGAACTCTTAAAAAGCAGCAATCTTATTGTGTCCTTTCCACCTTGTAATATAAAGGGACATGAAAGTACCATTTGCAAATATCAAATTTAGTAGTATGCATAAGCAGATAAATTAAAGAGCCTATATAGTCCCTTGTTCATTTTTCAGCTAAAAAGGGTTATTGATTAGAGCAAACACGAATTCATGGGCATACCGGAGATTGTCAACCATTTATTTTCCGGCGTAGTACGCCGGAGTTTCTTTTCCGTTCAAACCGCGTTGCTTCGATGGTGACGAGCTCATGGTGACCGGATCTCATTTTTTTTAGTGTTTTCGTGATGGGATAACAGTGGGGAGAAGGGGGGGAAGGGAAGCGTTGGTGGTCGCATGGCTGGTTTCGTGGCTGTTTGGTGTGATTAGGAGACGAAGAAGGGGGTGTGGTTGCTGTCTTGCTGTGTAGGTGTGTGTTTGTGTAGATCCCATCATTAAATTAACTCCCCCCCCCCCCCCCCCCCTTCTTATAATATAAACAAACACTCCTTTTTATGCCTAAAAATAATGAAACCATACCCCTTTGTCCCCAACACATCACCTCAATCAACTTTTTTTTTTAAAAAAAAGAGATAAGACCTTTACTTGATCGAATTCTTGCTCCGCGTTTAAAAATTAATTGCTCCAATTTTTTCTACACTGTCGGACTGCACTAAAATATAATTAATTAATACATGTATAAATAATAACGTAAGTATAAAATATAAATATTAATGTGCAAGATATGAAAATGTATTGCTATAAAATTAAGAAACAATTTAATTACACGAAAATGGTAATATTGTGCTATACATGTGCAAAATAATGGTTCTTGAAAAGAAATGACAATAAATTGATAAAATTTCCAAAATAATGATAATCATCAATAAATTGTTGAAAAAGTGTAAAATGTATTTCGTGCTCTTTAACGAATCAGGGCCCCCCAAAACGTTAATTTTAAGCACGTCGAGCCAAAATTAGGTGTCAACAACTTGAAAATCCAACTATAATCTAGAGGCACTCAGGCCTCATTTATTTTTATTTAATGAAGGATTTAATATTAATCATTCAGATCTCAGTTATCATATCTGTTTATTTTGTAGGTTTGAATCTTTATCACTGAGATCTTAATCATATGTGTGTTTATTTTTTGATGTTTCAATCACTTAATGAGTCTGAATACATCTGAATGATTAAGATATGTTATAAACTTCTAATGATGTTTATTCAAAATTTTATGCAAAAATGACAATTCCCCAATTTCATTCATTTACCACTGCCGCCATTACCCACCATTATCAACTATTGCTCTCACCGCCCACTACTCACAACAACCATTACTGGCCACCATTTACAATCATTACCACCAATCACCATTACCACAACTAGAGCTGTCAAAATGGGCTTGGCCCGCGAGGTCAACCCACCCCTTTATTTAAGTAGGGTTGGGTTAAGCTTTTCTTAGCCCATTTAGAAGTGTGCCTCAATAGTCTAGCCTCTCTTGCCTGCTAGCCTTGAGGGTTGGGTTGAGGCTCGTCCTTGAGGCCGGGAAAAAATAATAGGCAATTTATACGATTCCCTTCGTCGGGGGTGGTATTTAATTTTTGTCCTTCGTCCCGAGGTTCTGGGTTTGAATCCCGGCTTAGTCATAAAAATCGCAAGGCAAGGCTTTGCAAAAGTCTGCCTTATGCAACAAACTTTGCCTTAATGCATAACTAAAAGTCTGTTAGAGACGACAGACTTTGGCTTATAAGGCAAACTTTTAGTTATGCTTTAAAGCATTTTTTTTTACCGGGGGGGGGGGGGGGAGGTTCGAACCCAGAACCTCAAGGTATTTTCGGCCACCTTTTAAGCGAAGGATAAAAATTAAAGACCAACAATTTGACGGGCACAAATTAAAGACCATCCCAAAAGAAGGGCAATCCGTGTAAAAAAAATGAAAAATAATAAATTAGTTAATTTTAAAAGTTATGAATAAATTAAACAAAAATATAGAAATTAATGAAAAAAGAAAGAAAGTACTTACTAAGCAGTAAATTAGAAACTAGAGTTATATGTTTTAGTCTTAGAAATTATATTATGTTTTTTTTTTTTGACATGACTTGAATTAGTGAACAAAGATAGTAATTTATATTTGTTCTTTTGCATTTATTTTGTTTATGTAATGTGAGTTCGTGCAAGAATGATAAAGTAGAAAATTCTATTTCAGATTGCAAAATTGTCGTATTCAGATTGTCCAAAAAATCACATAGAAAATGCTACTTCGGAAGGCGATTCGCATGAATGCCTTTATTTTGGGGTATTCTTTAATTTTTTCCCATTAAATTGGTGGTCTTTAATTTTTGCCCTTCGCTGCCTCTTGGTTTCGGGTTTGAACCCCCGCTCAGTCAAAAATTTAAAAAAATCGCAAGGTAAAGTTTGGATTCACAAGGCAGAGATGTGGCTACAAAACTCTACCTTCAGGCAGAGATTTGCATGTAAAACCGTGCCTTAGGCAGAGTTTTGCTACCTTCAAACAGAGTTTGAAACTCTACCTTGAGGTAGCGTTTGCAATCAAACTCTACCTGATCAGACAAAGTTTGAGTCAAATTCTGCTTGATCAGGTAGAGTATTGAGGCAAAACTCTACCTTCAGGTATGCCAACACTCTACCTTGCAAATTCAAGTTTTACCTTGCAATTTTTTTAAAATTTTTTGACTGAGCGGGAATTCGAACCCCGAACCTAGAAATTTTAGGCGAAGGGCAAAAATTAAAGACCATCAATTTAAGGGACAAAAAATAAAACAGTGCATTTGAAGGACACTCCGCACAAAAAAATGATTTCGAAAGAACAGAAACCTTAAAGGTTGGCCCATCCTAGCCCGCGGCCTGTGTAGGGCTGCTACGTTAGATACCCTTCTGTAAAAAGGACTAGCTTTGTCACTCCCCGAACCATGGCCTGGGCGAAACACGGCACTCGGTGCCTTACTACATATGACCGAGCGAACCACATGGCTTGCTGAATCATCATGAGGCGTAACATGAGCGGAATATAATGTGAATGCATAATGAGCCTTTATAAAACGTAATAAGTCATAATGCTTAATAAAAATACTTTTTTAAACATAAGTGCGGAAATAACACGAATGAGCCAAAATGGTTATACGACTCCGAATGTCTGACATAACATAACTGACTTGTCTAGTCTATGAAACCTCTATCATGAGTCTGTCGGGAAAACATACTTGCTGGGACAAAGCCCCCAACATACCTTAGATGCATAACTAATTATAAAAAAAAACAAAGAGTTGACTAAACCCCGAATGAGATGGGGCTCACCAATAAGCTGATACGAATGCTGTCCTACTGAGCAGATGTGTCGTCCTGTAAATCAGTACCTGTATCGTGAAATGCAGGCCCCCGGGCAATAGAAAGGGGACGTTAGCACATTGAATGTACTCGTATGTAAAACAACTGAAAGAAATAATATGGGACATGAAATAACATGATAAGAAGTGAAACTGAAAACCTGGACATGAACATGAGCATGAATACATATAAGTAAAGTCTGAAAACAGTAAATCAATGAAAATACATGTATATATAATTGCTTGTAACACGAGGAGTGCTATAGTATAACCGGAAACATGATCTGGTACTTGCATCCTACCAGCAGAACACTCATATCTTGCCACGAATATGAAATTTAAGTAATAATAAGCATGTAAGGATCCAAACTGCATAATAGAAAGTGTTGCCTCCTTGCTGACAACCCTTATCCTACGGTGACTATGTAGTTTCAGGCTATCTGAGCCTTCTCGGTTAACTAAGCAAATCCCAAAAACATGAACATGTAAAATAAGTGGCACTTACTGCCCATGGTTTTCATGAATATAACTTGCTTGTACATGGATATCATGAATTATAGCTTGCTTGCATGAACTTGTAAAACATGTATAGTATTTTCTTGAAAATAACATAATATATCATAAACTAGCATGCATGAACCCATGGAATGAGATATATGGGGTTTTCATAGATTATTGACAGATTCTTAATAATCATAAAGAAATATTAACAACTCAATGATGAAATTATAACAATTTATACATAATATAATCAGGACATGGACCTAGGGTTATCATGAGCATGGTATAGAAACCCTAGTTTTCGTAAAGAATCATAATTTATGGATTATGAGGTGTGGGGAAGAACAATGATGTTCCCACACGTAGATAGTAACTCTACATACCTTAATCGCTCCAAAACTTGAATTAAAAACTTGAACTTTGAAGAAGAACTCCAAAAGCTAGAATCTTAATCTTTATGTGGGTTTTTCTTGAAAACCCTAGGTTAGGAATAATGACTTCTTGATTAGTAATCATGGGTACATATTAGAATTAACTTGGAATGGCTTACCTTAGAGTATCTTGAGTTTGGGAGAGAAGAATTTCGTCCTTAGGGTTTAGGAGAATGAAAAAGGGGAACAAAATAAGACCATACCCATTTTAAATGAGTTTTCTGCCAAAACGGGCAATGTACGTCCTAGGATGTACGACCCGTACTTGAAAGTACGTCCAACACTCCTTGGGCGTACATTGGGTGAAATTTCCAGTGAAAATTCAGCTCTGCTACCCTTCAGTAAAATGGTCATAACTCTTTGTATGAATGTCCGTTTGACCTCCATAATATACCGTTGGAAAGGTCTTTCAAAGATATACAACTTTCAAGAATGAAGTTTTCCCAAATTCCTAACGAAAGTTCTCGAAAACTGGACATGAATGAAGATTCAGCTCTGCCACCTTTAGTAAAATGACCATAACTCTTTGTAAAGACGTCCGGTTGACCTACATAATATACCGTTGGAAAGGTCTTTCAAAGATCTACAACTTTAAAGAAGGAAGTTTTCCCAAATTCCTAACGCAAGTACCCGAAAACTGGCCATAAGTACAAATTGTCTTAGACTTAGACGAATTTAGAAGGCCTTAAGAACTTCACTTTTTGGTTTGACTTCAAAACGACTGTTTATTACCCGAGTTCATCCCAAATGGATTCCTATGGCTAAAATATCACCTTTATACTAGATTCATACATTCACACCTAATTCGAATTTACGGGATGTTACAAGCGCATCTTATCCCATTTAACTCTCTATCTCTTTAGGGCCGGGCTGGACTAACCCATTTTGACACCTCTAACCACAACAACCACCAATCATAACCATTAGTCATTACTATATATCACCAGCCCCGTTATATAGCACCACCACCACCGTTATCTATCACTATAATCCACCATAATATTAGTCACTAGCAGCAACTACTATTGTCAGCCACCATCGACACTAACTCCCACAAACACAACTATTAGCTAATATCATTCCTAATCAACACCCACAACCACCATCGCTAGTTGTTACCGCCACCGACCACTATATAACTTTTTTGAAAAAATTACTATAATAGTAGGTTAATTTAAAATTTACTAAATTATATATATATGTTCAAAAAACAAACAATCTTAATGATTTAGTATTAAGATTTTAACTAAAATGATCACGTTTTTCATAGATTAAGGGCTATTTCAACATATACGAAGGACAAAAGTAATCATTTTCTCCAATACATTAAAGACTATTTCGATTAGTATTATATACGAAGGACCAAAATCGTCCTAACCCCATACATTAAGGACCATTTTGATGGTTTTCTCGGCAAATAGCTGGCCTATATATAGTCGAGACGAGAAGAGAGAGGAAAGTAGGGTTATCGCCATGGCTTCACGAGGTGTGCTATCGAGAGCAGCTAGGATGAAGACGAGGTTACAATCAGCACTTGAAGCAACCTTAATCGAAGTCGAAGACGTGTCTCACCAACACGCCGGTCATGCAGCCGTCAGGGAAACCGGTACAAATGAGACCCATTTCAATGTCAAGATTGTGTCAGGCAAATTTGATGGGCAGAATCTTGTAAAACGACACCGTATGGTGTATGAGCTCTTGTCTGATGAACTACAATCTGGGTTACACGCTCTTTCTATTGTCGCTAAGACACCCAAAGAAGCTGGAATGTGACTGATTGATTTGGTTGTAACTGTAGAATCTTCCTTTACTTTTGTTGATTTAAGTACCATTTGTACGATTGATGTAATAACAGGAGGATCTTTTTTGGATGGTTGTTTTGATTGTTACTTAATTTTTTTTATGAATCGTGTGTCAAAATAATGTTATGTAACGAGGAAAAGTCCAACCATTGTATTCATCAAAATAATACAAACAACATAATACAATTAATACATTTATTATGAAACGATAGGCAAGACACCCAAAGAAGCTCGCCTGTAACTGCTTGCTTTGATTGTAACTGTTTCATTTGAGTAGAATTTTCCGGAGTTTTGTTGAGCTAAGTACCATTTGTACGATTGAAGTAATAATGTCAGATGCCTGTATTATGTCAAAACTCAAAAGCATTATATCCAGATAACAAGCTTCAAGTGTGTTGATTTACTTACATAATGTGTTCGATAAAAAGTCCTGTGTGATTTCTCAAAAGCATTTTATCTGAATAAGCAATGAAGTGTGGTACCTACTTTCTTACGAGTAGTATTAGCACTGTTCTCGTTAGATTCTTATTCTTCTATTTCTGTTACCACCGGTGCTTCTTGTGCTTGTTGTTTTATGCTATGTACTGCTTTCCATATTGCATTATTTCGTCGTTTTTACTACTTTCATCTGTATTCCCTTATTCAAACTGCTTTGAAATGCTTTACTTGTCTATCCGAAACAACCACTCTATCTCTACGAGGCAGGGGTAAGGTCTGTGTACATTCTACACTCCCCAGACCTCACTTGTGGGATTACATTGGGTATGTTGTTTGTTGTTTAAGCAATAGTGTAGTGTGGTGATTTACTTATCCGTTTGTTTTGAAAACAAGGTTAAAAAGCTTTTGGCTCAATTTTTTTTTATTTAGGAGATATGGGTGAATCACAGTTCTTCCATCTATTTGTTCTTATCCATAACCTGTTCGATAGAAGTCTTGTGTGATTGCTCCTGTGAATTGGTCTGGCTCTCTTGATTTTGCAGTCAAGTAGAGAAGTCTTGTTGTTTATTCATAACCGGATTTTTTAGTATGCAGTGATTGAAAAGGTATTGGCTAATGGCTATTAGGAACTTGTTTCGCGTCATCTGTTTTGATATTAGACGGCAGGATGCTTTAAGACATCTGTGTTATTCTGCCAAAATAATGGCTATTTAATTAAAAAATAGTCTAATCATTTGGATTTAAGCCGTCCTTGCAGTTCCTTATTTCTTGTCTTGAGCATCTGCTGCCGATTGATTTCATTATGGTAAGTTCTTTCTAATCACTATCGGTGTAATTTAACCTGTGATAGACTGATAGTAATTATTTACCTCTTTTTACAAGGTTACCAATTAATCTTTATCGTAGAGATTTACCTTATAAGTGAAGTGACTGTGTAAACATTTTTCCTCTGTCAATACATGTAACTTAAACCCTGTTTGTTTCCATATTTCTAGTTTAATTCTTCTTTTTACTAGTTTTGAGTCCTGATTGATTATTTTTCATCATTTCTTTAACCTCTTAATTTGTTCTTTTAATAGTTTACTTCTGTTGGCAACCTGGACTTCATCTGTTTGGAATAGAGTAGCCTGTAATTGTTCTTCCGCCAGGCCTGCTATAAGAAATCTCATATTCAGATGGAGGTTTAGCTTTTTATAAGTTTGTCTCTTTATATTGACCTTTTCTTCTTTGTCATTTCTGTTGGTTCATTCAAGGTTATAACAAGAAAGAATCCCAAAAAGACAAAGTTAGAGTTTAATAAGACATTGTGAAGTGAATATGTTGATAATTGCCTTTAATTTCTGCATATTTCTGACACATTCTTCTTGAGCGATTTGTCAGCGCTGATACTTTAAGTAAGAAGTAAATGTGAGTCCAGATATTATTTGAACAAGAATTGTGAATCATGTCTTCTAGTCATGCCAGAAACAGGAAGAAAGCCAACCAATGCAGTGATGATGCTGAAGGAAAACAAGAATCTCTTAGACAAGAGCCAAATAAGTCAAGTTTTCAATTGCCATATGGTGCTTCTGGATCTCTGGTGCTCTCGGCTCCCACCATCATGAAAATAGCAAAACAAAGATTACTCAGTCATATTTCGCAGAAATTTGATGCTTATTCCATCATTTTTAATCCCCTTCCTGCTAATTCTGGTCTGTCTCTTGAACTGGTGCAGGATTTGAACCTAGCTGAACTACTTCAAGCTTCTGCTCAACTGGTTGCTACTCAATCATTTGATCGTGCTAGAAAGCTGCTAAGCTTGTGTAACCAATCTGCTTCTGCTACTGGTACTCCGGTCCAGAAAATTGTGTATTATTTCGCTGATGCTCTTCAACACAGGATTGATAGGGAGATGGGGAAAATACCCTTTACTGGAGAAGAAGATGTTGAAGTATATTCTAATGATGTGGAAGAGTTTATCATGGATTTAGAAGCTGCTGAATTTGCAAAGAGGCCATTGTATGCGTACCGCCAAGCTACTCAATTCATTGGAATAGAAGCCATTTTAGATAGTACAATAACAGCAAAAAAGGTTCATTTGATTGATCTTAGTATAAAAAGCGGGTCACACTGGACAACGTTTATGCAAGTTGTTGCTGATCGAGATGAATGCCCACTCGAGCATCTCAAAATAAGTGCTGTTGGAAGGTCTAAAAAGATGATGGAAGATGTAGGGAGGAGATTGTCAGCTTTTGCTGCTGAGACAGTAATAAACGTATCTTTTCGCTTCAAAACAGTTGTTTCGGACCTGAAGAATCTTAAGACAGATTCCTTTGAGGTAGAGGCTGATGAAGTCGTCGCATTTTACTCAGATTCAATCCTTTGGACTATGTTGGCTTGGCGTAATGAACTTGAATCTTTGATGAAGGTTATAAAAAGCCTTAACCCTTGCATAATGGTGGTCATTGAGCCAGTAGCAAACACAAATGTACCAGATTTTATAGATTCGTTCGACAAGTCTTTAGCTTACTTTAGTGCTATTGCTGATACTTTTGAGGTTCACCACAAGGGCATACCAATATGTGCAGAATTTTACATACAAAAAACCATCAGAAATATGGTCACATATCATGGAATAGAGACTGTTCCCCGCTTTGGGAATCTTGAAGTGTGGAGGGACTTGTTTGCCAGGTTCCATATGGTGGAAACAGAACTGAGCCACTCATCCTTGTGCCAAGCAAGTTTACTGTTTGAGCGATCCAAGTTCCACGGATTATGCAACTTCGAGCTGGATGGGAAATGGCTAGTTATCAGTTGGAAAGGAACCCCATTTACCTCTGCTTCCGCTTGGAAGTTCCAATAATACTGAAGAGAAAAGGGGGTCACAAACCTGAATTTTGTTATCTTCCTTTAGCTTAAGTTTCTTGTTTTAACATTCTGATAGAGCGAAGTATAGTAAATGTTGAATCTCCTTGATTTTTTGTGTATTTACTTACCTATAGTTTGAATCCCTTTAGTGAAAATTATGGTTCGGCAACTGGCTATAGTCATCTCTCTTTTATCAGGACCAAGAGCGCATTAGGCCACACTTTTTAAGCCTCTTAATTTAGTAATTTATCTTGCTCTATTATGATTCGATACTCTTGTAGTATGAAATGAGAAATCAGAAATGAGAAATCAACAATTGTATGTTCTTTCATGCCAGAGTTTAATATCTATGAGGGTGTAAAAGAACTTTTAAACTATTAGGTTAGCTAAGCGTAATTACAAGTAACTATTTAATAAGTAACATAGAAAATCGGGCATGTTATGTGCTAGATAAGTACTAAAACAAGTTACGCTACATTGATAGTATAAAAACGTGTTACACTATAGCGTGATGGACGAGACATAAGTACTATTCTTCTTATCAAAACCCGAACGAACCTTTTCTAACCAGTAAATATAAATAAATATAGCAAAAAGAGTAATAAAAATAGCTAAAGAAAGAAAAAACAAATGAAGACGTGGTCGGCAGGATTCGAACCTGCGCGGGCAGAGCCCACATGATTTCTAGTCATGCCCGATAACCACTCCGGCACGACCACTTGATGTTCTGAATCTCCACAATGTTTTTATATATATTTTAGTGATCGAAAATGAATGAAAAATTGATTTTTGATTTCCCTTTATCTTCACCAATTGTTTTCTACTTCTTCAGTCTTTCAATTTTGGCCATGCTCAGGTTCAACTTATAGAAGCTGCCACTTTGGCTTAAATTTCTTGTCTACTTCTACAGTTCAAAAAAACCAATTCTTGCAACAATTTTCCTTAATTTCTCTAAGCTTTTCGTAGTAAAATCTTGGACCCTTTTCAAAATTGTCGTTTATGTGACTTTCATTAGTCACTGAAGCTTTTTGGTCGAAGATAAATATTGGGTATTCTCTATTTTCAGTTTTCTTTATCAGTTTCAGCTTAAAGTTGCAATCTTTATGCACTTCAAGGCATTTTCTTGATAAAAATTTGGTATTATTTTGAAGCTTCTGAACAATGTGTTTGATGATTTGTAGGGAACACTTTGTGTGTTTGTTCTGATAGTCAAATTTCAGCTTAAAGTTGCAATCTTTATATACTTACAGGCATTTTCTTGATAAAATTTTGGTATTAATTTGAAGCTTCTGAACAATGTGTTTGATGATTTGTAGGCAACACTTTGTGTGTTTGTTCTGATAGTCAAATTTCAGCTTAAAGTTGCAATCTTTATATACTTAAAGGCATTTTCTTGATAAAATTTTGGTATTAATTTGAAGCTTCTGAACAATGCGTTTGATGATTTGCAGCTATTAGTTTTGTATGTGTGTTCTGATAGTCAAATTTCAGCTTAAAGTTGCAATCTTTATATACTTCAAGGCATTTGCTTGATAAAAATTTGGTATTATTTTGAAGCTTCTGAACAATGTGTTTGATGATTTGCAGGTATAATTTTATGTGTTTGTTCTGATAGTTAGAGTGAGTCAATTTCTAGTAAGATGGCATTGACATTCCTTAGAGGGATACAGCTTAACCCTTCTATGTTATACCCATCTTCATATTTTGCAAGAAAACATGGTGTTTTGTATTGTTGTATGAGAAGTGCACAAACTGCTACCCAAGAAAAGGAACAGACCAAGTTGAAAGTTTCCACACAAAGCCAACCTAAAGCAGTTGATAAATTTCTGAAGGATTTTGAGGCAGTTATAGGTATAGAAACACATGTTCAACTTTCCACTCGTACTAAGGCCTTTTGTGGCTGCCCTTACAACTATGGTTCTCCACCAAATACTAGTGTTTGCCCTGTTTGTATGGGTTTGCCTGGTGCATTGCCAGTTTTGAACTCAAAGGTGATTGAGTGTGCAGTAAGAGTTGGCCTTGCACTCAATTGTAAACTGTCTTTGAATTCCAAGTTTGATAGGAAGCAGTACTTTTATCCTGACCTTCCGAAAGGGTATCAAATATCACAGTTTGATATCCCAATTGCTAGTGGTGGTTTTCTTGATGTGGATCTTCCACTCGAGTATGGCGGTGGCCATAGAAAGTTTGGCATTACCAGGGTACATATGGAAGAAGATGCTGGGAAGCTGCTTCATACCGATGGTGGGAGTTACTCGCAGGAAAGAACTCATCCTTACTTCACATTTAAACATTCTTGTGCTCGCCATCTTTTTTCTATTTTCTGCCACTTGCTTTTAGATAGCATATTCTTGTATTCACCAGATGAATCACATTGTAATGTTTATGTTCCAATGATTGTATCGTTGAAAATATAATTAAGTAAATAAAGTGTGCTCTCTCTAACAACTTAAAATTTCAGATGAGATGGTCACCCACTTTAGATGGTTACCGGAGCAGGCAGAGGCAGATCTAGGATTTCTATAACATGAGTGCATCACTAAAAAAGGGAAAAAAAGAGAAAGTACTAAGTGGGAATTGATCCCTAATTCGATGGGTAAATAACTCAACATACAACCAAGTCCACCATTTAGCCTTCTTGGAGCATGGGTGCCAGTAGATAATATTAGACCAATTCTAGGAAATATGTACATAAATATCTAGTTTGGCAGAAAGACCATGAGTCCATGAGTTCACATGCACTGTAAATTGGGCTATAAATCCGTCCCTGAGAGCTGGTAGAGGTCCTGAAATCGAATATCACCGCCACACATTTATCAACAAGAATTTTCGCGTGCTTGTCCCATGGGAAAAGAATCAGGCCCGCACGTGAGGGGGCGTGTTGAAAATCTAATTAAGTAAATAAAAGTGGGCTCTCTCCAACAGCTTAAGCTTTTAGATGAGATGGTTACAAACTAAAATAGTATCAATTTTCGGTACTTTAATTTGTATATGTGCATGAATGGAGTTGGATTATTTGATCTAACATACTTGTTGCTTCTATCGATAAAGTATTCCATATGGTTTCAAGATTCGCTATGGATTTTAGGCAGGTGTTGATTTGTTTTGCTCTCTGATGCAGGTTGACTTAAATAGGGCTGGAGTTCCGTTGTTAGAAATTGTTTCTGAACCAGATATGAGAACTGGTATTGAAGCTGCAGAATATGCTGCAGAATTGCAAAGGTTGGTCAGGTATCTGGGAGTGGGTAACGGAAATATGCAAGAAGGATCACTTCGCTGCGACGTCAATATTTCAGTTCGTCCTATTGGGCAGTTAGAGTTTGGTACAAAGGTTTGCATGATGTGCTTGCCATCTCTGTTGCTTTCCCTTATTCATAGGAAATACTAATTCATCTATGCGCCACAAAGAATGGCTCCTGTATAATCAGGTCAATGGACAACTTAATTTAGCGACAGGTGTAAGTCCAGTTTGGCCATTTATGAAATTCTTGCTTTAACATTAAACTTAGTAAGGGACTGTACTTGTCATTTGAACGTGAAACATGGTCTCTGGTAGGTCTGGGAGGAGACTATATTTGCAAGCCAAGTTTTGTGAACCCAATCTTTTATATTCTGATGAACATAATTTCAGCTTCATTTGGTGGAAACCGCCTTCTTTTGAGAAACTTGAAACTGGAGACAAGTTTAGCATTCGTATATTCATAAGTCAGCATTCTTATATTCGTATAATGAACTGATATATTTCATCTTACCTCAGGTTGAAATTAAGAACTTGAACTCCTTCTCATCGATGAGTAGGGCCATTGATTATGAAATTTCAAGACAGGTGCAACTACATAACCAAGGCCAGCTTGATCAAATTGTACAGGAAACTCGTCTATGGGAGGAAGGTGCTCAGGTATGCAACATTACTTTTTTACACTACTGCTATATGTCAGACTGATTTACTCAAGTCCTTCCATGGAAAACTTATATGCATAACTTTCTCATGCATCTAGAAAACAGTAACCATGCGGAAAAAGGAAGGGCTTGCTGACTATCGTTATTTCCCAGAACCTGATCTTCCTGGAGTTACTCTCACCGAGGAGTATGTGGACAGTATCCGTGAGTCATTGCCTGAACTTCCAGAAGATAAGCGTCGGAGGTACGAGAAAATGGGCCTAAGCATGCAAGATGTCCTATTTCTCGCCAATGACATTACTGTAAGTGATGCTCATCTGAAGTATGAAATGCCTTCATCATCCTTTCTTTCAAATTTTGGACTGTTAACTTTCAAAATCATGTCTTTTTCCATTATTTCTTAGTAGAAATGTCCAAAATCCCACTGATAATTGAATGTTTCAGGTTGCAGATTTTTTTGATGCGACACTCACAGGAGGTGCTGATGTAAAACTTGCTGCCAATTGGATTATGGGTGATATTGCTGCGTACATGAAAAATGAAAAAGTGACTATCAATGAGATTAAACTTACCCCTCAAGAACTGGGGGAGCTCATAGCTTCCATTAAAGATGGGACTATCAGTGGAAAGATTGGGAAGGAGGTAATTATACTTTGGGTACTGATATATCAATATTTGTTATGGTTGGAAATCATATCTAATGTTTTTCTGCAAAATTTTGAGTAGAATTTTAGTTTTGCTCATCTTCTTCACCATTTAGAGTATTTTTGGGTGTGTACTTGAGGTTGGGGGTTTTGTCCAGTCACAAATTAACTACCTGTTAGGCTTCTTAATTTAGCATTAATTCTCTTCTTTCCTGATTTCTTTTGCGAATTATTGGCCTTCAACTGATTGCAGTCCATGTTGCCTTAGGGAAGCCAGGAATTGATATGATGTTTCTATTGGTGTCGACGCTTCTATTTAATATAAGAGAGGGAAAGAATATCACTTGTGTTATCAGTAGCGTTCTTTAGAAATGCGTAAATATATGTTAATGGGTTGCTTCCGTCATTGGCTTTACTTTGATCCACTCTGTTTGATTAATATGTTTCTGATTGATCATTTGTTATTGAACTTTACAGATTTTATTTGAGTTAATCGCCAAGGGTGGAACAGTCAAGGGACTGATAAAAGAAAAGGATCTGGTTCAGGCAAGTCGGCTTGCATTATTGCAAGGACTAAATATTTTCCTCTTGTTATAAATCATTGTACAGTCAAGTGATTTTTCTGTTCTGTTGATGAGCTTTAAAATCATATGTAGAACTGGATTCTCTTGATCTCAAATCAGAAATTACTCGAAACAACTTTTAAACCATAAACGTTTCACTTTTCATCAATGACTGTGTTAATATATATATATATGACCCTTTTACTAGATAAGTTTATGCTTAGTGTTTTTTCCAAGGTTTCATGATTTGCATAGTAGAACCTAATTATAACAATTTGTAGATGAAAACTTGGGTATTATTGTGGTATCAACTTTAAAAAGCTAATGACTGCTAAACTATTATTGTCTAAGCTTGATAAAAGCCTCAGCACAATTATTTCTCACTTCTGTTTACTCAGACAACTCTTTCTTATTGAAGATTCTGGCAGCTGGAACTCATCGTCAGCGACTCTTAGCACTGCAACCATTCCGTTAACCTGATTCTAAGAACTAAGAGCATATAAAATCTATTGTAATACTAAGTACTAGCATATAGTTCACCATTAAAACTTCCCATTGCTCATCTCATCCAAAAAATATCCATGGTTAGAACTTCCCAAAACTATCTTCTGAAGCTTGTCTAGCTGTGTGTATATGTTTTTTTAATTGAACTGCCTTGAATAGGGATTTCTTCCATGAGCTATCTTGTCTGGAAACAGATCTTGACGTATTTGAACTGTGTAATTCAGACTACTGTCCTTGTGGTAATGATTTTGATGTTTTCTTTATCTAAAGAAGTTTTTGTTGTTGTCGATTTACATGATTGGTATTGGAAACCAGTTACGTAACTGAAGCATAGTCATTATTAAAGGAATCTAATGTATAGCATATTCATTATTAAAGGAATCTAATGTACTTTTTCCATTTTTGATAAACAGATTGTTGACACTGCGGAGATTGAGAAAATGGTAGATAAGGTGATTGCAGATAATCCAAAGCAGCTAGAACAATATCGTGGTGGTAAAACTAAATTGCAAGGTTTTTTTGCTGGCCAGGTATTTTTTCCTTCAGTTCTTGAAGTTTGTTGTTTCACATCAAGCTGGCTATTGACTAATACTTTCTCACATTTTGTGTTGATTACAGGTGATGAAAGAATCCAAAGGCAAAGCAAATCCAAAACTTTTGAACAAAATCCTCTTAGAAAAATTAAATGCCAAAAGCTGATGTTGACTGTTATCTGATCATGTATGTAGTTCTTTCTTTTCCTGGTCCATTTATGCATCATTAGACATTTGCTTCCCTCTCTTATCATATTGCTTAAGTTCCGTTTGGATGGCGTAACGACTGTTACCATCTGCAATGTGATTTGAGTGATTGGCTTTCGATGAACAAGCGGCATATTTTAATTGGTCATAATCTTGATATCTCCAATAACAAGTGGACACACCCGAAACGTGCTTCTAGATCACTTGCATATCATCAGAACCGAGGAAGACAAATTTGGCAGAGTTAGGCTAGGTCACTACTTTCAAGATTCTTTTTGAACGAGTTCTGAATAAGTACAACCTTTGGTGTAATTCAAGCTTCTGATTTATGTATATCACGGGGGAATAAGCTACTTGTTAGTGCAATTGCAGCTGTCACTTTCTTCCTTCAAGTGTAACTAATGCATGCACTTTGCAATGGATTCAGTGTCATTTCCATATTTCTGTTGATGAAGCTATGGTTCTGACTTCTGAGATATTTTCCCCCTTCAAATGTGTGATGAGATTGAGAGGCCAACGTAATGCTTTGCAGTTTCTACTCTGGTACTATTTGAAAGTCTTGTTCTATTATAATGAATTTTCAGTCCCTTGACTGTTTGTTGCCCCTAGATGAGTGTTTCACTTTTTCTAAGTAATGGGGAAGAGGACCGAAACGTGCCACTGAAAGACTCTACTGAAACAAAGATGGGCTAAACAAAGATGGGCTGTCAAGAACGTAGAGACTTGCTACGCTAGCAGGGCTTGTGGGCAAAGCAAGAGACCTTATTTTATCCGTAAAGACAGGGAAGTATAACTCTCCCTCGGGGGGAGATATCGGAATAAAGTACCCTGCCACTGGATTCCACTGATCTATTTTGGCGAATTTCAAGAACCTGATTAGTCAGGCATTCGGATACTATATGTTTGAGCAAAAAAGAAAAATCTTGAGAACTCAATTTAATTGTAAAAAGCACATGCAAGATCTCAATTTACTTGTGAAAAAACACACGTAAGATAAAATGATGCAAATGAAGGTCTTCAAATAACCAAGAACTGAGTGATTTGCAAGAATGACCCTCGTAAGTGGTGGTCTTGAACTTCTAGTTCTGCTTAGAAGTCTTTAAAAAAATGACCTCTGTTGCCTATTGGATATAGCATAAATTAGCTTGCTTATGAGCCAGGAGTTTGGGATTTCAATTAGTCGGAGACAATGAACTTGCTTAATTTGCAACAAGTTCAGCCTCACAGGTAAAAGTTGTTTGTGTTGTTCAATTGTTCATAAGTCGATACAACTAAAACTCATGTCAATAGGCAACACATTACACTACATAACTTCTTGAAATGTCCAATATGGTTTTGGACACTTAACCAAGCTCTTGATGAGTGTATCGACCTTCACCTTATTCTCTCTTGTGGCAAAACTAACTAATGCGACAATACTACTACAGCCTATGAACAATAGAGGTCAATTATAAGAGTTTGTTTAGTGGAGCCAAAAAGTTCAAGATCATTCCTCATGGTGACCTATTTCTGCAAAATTTTCCCGAGATTATGCATGTTTTAGTTCTAGCCAGGCTTTCCTGAAGGCCTAATTTTTCAAAATGGGAGTCATTTGTAGGAATAATCTAATACATTGTGATTTTTTTTTTCTATCAATTTAAGTTAATACCATATGATAATATTCATTTGGTTTCCCCCTTAGTTTTGATTCTTCAAATGAACTACTCCGTATTAAATTTAATTTACAATTTATTTAATAAACAGAACAAGGTGTATGTGTATGTATATATGTAGAACATAGGGAGTGGAAAGTTTGTTATCCTTTCAACTTGAGAGGTTGAAATTCATTTGGTCTTTCTAATGGCTTTTGCAAACAGCAAGAAGGGCATTAAGTTTAGGGATCACAATTTATTATAAGATAAAAACTACCCTTTTGACAAATACACATAGATATCATATATATACCAGAAGCCTAAAAAGATGGCAGCCTCATATTCTTGTTTTCTTCCTTGGTTACCGTTCCACTACCATTCCCACAAGCGCTGGTTTTATCATTAGGTAGAAAACCAACGTTACGGGTGGCGGTGGGCGGTTGTGGTGGTGGTTGGGGGCTGGTTCAACTATTGTGGTGGTTATAACTAATGGCCAGAGACCATATTATGGCAGATGGGAAGAACTCAACACGAAAAATAATGGTGGTAGCGGATCCAACTCGTGAATCAGCAGCCGCCCTTCAATACGCTCTCTCCCATGCAGTCGCGGAAAATGACACGTTGATTCTTCTGCATGTCGGTAACCCTAATGCATGGAGGAATCTCCTCGGTGCCTTGATCAAGAAACCATTGCCAAACTCAGCTACATCCTCGTCCACGTCCACAACCTCTTTAACCTTATCCTCATCCGATGGAGGAGGCGTAAATAGTAATCCGTTGGGCGCTTTCTTTAAAAAGTCATTGGCCTCCTCTGCATCATCACCACCGTCCTCGACCGCAGCCTCCAATGTGGCCGCGGAAGGCCGCGGTGTCAAAGGGTGCGCAGGAAAGGGATACATGGATTTTCTCGGGACAATGAAACATGCATGTGAAGTTGCACAATCTAAGATAAAAGTTTGTACAGAGACAGTTGAAATGGATGGCAATGACAAGGAAAAGGCCACTACTATTCTTGCTAAAGCTGCATCTCTTGGTATTGATATTCTTGTTATAGGTCAGAGAAGGAGCCTTTCTAAAGTAATACTTCGGTGAGTTTGCATTCTTTAATCTTTTCACATCATCTGATTTTAAATGAGAATTACAAGAAATTTAAAATATGGCAAGTGAAGTATTAAGTAATAAAGTAATGGCTGGGCCCAGGGGGTTTGGCCTAGTAGTAGTACGGGCACAAAGGGTGACGTTTGGGCACGTCACAAGTTCGAACCTTGCCATTAAGTGGGGAAGGATGGTGGTCGGGCCTATCGTTCATCGAGCTTGAACAGTACACCAGTTGGACCTCGAGGCGAAGTGCACGAATACCCAATTTTGACGCTGTCATTTAACCTGTGCTCGCTTTTTTTTTTTTTTCACGTGTACCCACTTCGGGACAACTTCAGACATATACCCGTTTCTAAAATTAGTCTTGACAAAGTCAAACTTCAGAGTGTCTGAAATTTCATATGCTGAAGTTCAATCATTTTTGCACGACTTCAGTCATTTCTGTCCGAAGTTCATGCACATGTGGATGAAGTCAACCAAAAATGACTGGACTTTAGTCATATAAAGCTATAGTTCCAGAAAAAATGAGTGAAAGTACATCTATTTTTGCTTGAACTTCAGGCAGAAATGCATGAAATTTACTCATAAAACTTCAGACGGTGGTTTTCTCAAGCATTAACTTCAGACACCATATGTCTGAAGTGGGGTATCTGTGCAAAAATTTAAGGCATGACGGTGTCAGAATAGGCTACCCCGTGAAACTTTTACGATTTGGACAACCCCCAAAACCTTCTTTATTTCACTTCTCTTTCTTGTTGAATAGGTGTAAATCATCTTGGATTTGTGTGGGCAGGCCTAGAAGAAGTGTGTCGCTAAGAGGGCTGGGGCTGGATATGGCAGAATATTTGATTGAGAACAGCAAATGCACCTGTGTTGCAGTTCAGAGGAAGGGCCAAACTGCAGGATACCTTCTCAACACCAAAACTCATAGAAATTTCTGGCTATTAGCATAATCCTAACTTTATAAAATAGTTTCTTCATTTTCCTTTTTCCGGTTCTAAATGGCTTGCACTCTGTCTCCTCCTCTATTTTATTTGGTCATCTACAAAGAGTTGCTGTTTGTCAATTTTGTGGATAAAATAGGAATAGATGTCATTTCATTCTGCTACAATCATTGGGAAGGCTTATGTTATGCCAAAGTGCAAGAACACAAACAATATTGTACATGCATTCTCTGAAAGTTATTGGACATATACTGTTTATCTGTGTCTAAAATACCAAGATCGAAAATATATAATCGATGGAGTACAGAGTAAATGCAAAAGAATATAAGATGTAAGGCTGTAACCAAGATATGGAGCTTCATAGATGAAATCGCATGCAACAAAGAAAATGTACAAAGCTAAAGGGAATTCAAAGTTCATCATGCATTGCTTGTTCTAAGGGTACATTTAACTCAGGTACAGGATTCATCTGAACCTGAGCAACATTTGCACCTTGTCTAGCAGCTCCAGGTAATATCTCCACCTGTCCAGCTGTACCGGACTTCACAGCCTCAATGAGCTTACGCTGCAACTTGAGCAGCCCAATACGCTTTGAAACCACGTAAAGAACGGCCAAGGAGAAAATAATAAATCCAACCACCAGTATCGCCCTGTTCACAGATTGTGTTAGTGTTGCAGTAAAGGTTACATACACTTGCAGACAACGTAATTAACCACCAGGGAAAAGTGAGATCCAGCAAAATTGCAATATCCCTATAAACTCAACAGTAGAGTTGCAAAAAAAGGAGAAAAATGACAAAAATGGTCTCTTATGCGGGAGTAAGTTTAAACAGTTTTTTGTGCGTCAAATCTAACGGACAGAGTTCGTTAAATGTTTGAAGCCCATTACAAACAGTTAAGGGCATACTTTAGGGACTATTTTGAAGCTGCTCCCAAACGTGAGGGACGATTTTTGTCATTTTCTCCCAAAAAAAAAGGTCCATGTTATTTTACAAAGTCATTGTCACGTGATACCTGTCAAGAACGTCCTGCCGTCGCATTGTGGACAGAAGGTTTCGGGTTCGCGTTAGCAAGGAGCGGTGGCCCTTGTATTCACTCTCGGCTTTCTTTAATACCCCTGTTGATTCATCTGCAGTATCCAGACCATGTACATTGTCATCTAGCCTCAATTTACATACTCTTCACATTTAAGATATGAAGAATAATATCCAAAAGTCATGTAAGCAGTCACCATCACAAAAAATAAGATAATATATGCCCACGTTGTAAAAGTAACCATCTTGTTGTCATCTAATGAGAGGTGTATCTCCTGAACACATCATTGCCTCGTCAAAGAAACCAAACCGATTCATGTAGTACAAAATATCACATTGGATAGGTAGATCGATCAAGCCATGTAATGAAGAACTTTAATGTATTTTCTTGTCAACTACTGGTTAAATATGTTTCCTTCCACCCATTACGCTTTTATACTGCAGATGGTGTTTATCTATAGGGCTATTTTTACAGTGAGGTAAACCTATTTAGGTGCACTTGACCTAGTACATAACCTGGGTGGTGATCAGTCCAAGTAACACAACAAGGCCTAGCTCTAAGTTGAGCTTTCATTATTAACCAACAAAAATGGCATATATCTGATATTGAGGTTTATGTTCTACTTTTTCACATTACTTCATAAGAAAAATCAAAAGTAACAGAAGTAAGATTTATTCAAAAGCAAGTCAAACTCAACTTGTTTTCACTGCAACTACAAAAAATTTCATCCTATAGAATGTTTAACACAACTCCTAACATTATGTCCAGAAAAAGACCCTATTTTTTTTATTTTTTTTTGTATGATAAAAAGAACTGCAGTTTTTTATGCCTCTGCCGATATAACACCATTTCTGTAAAGAATTATCTTATATCCCTTTAAGAGAAGACGAGAAAAGGGGAATAATTAGACGAAGAAAAAAGAACATTTCATCTCAATATGACCTTTTTCTTAACCATCCATTTCATGCAATCATTTATTTTTTATTTTTTATGAAGTAACAACGTCACATAAGTAGCAAAAGAACTAGAGAAGAGAAGAAAGACCTATCTGAATGAAGCAACATAAGTAAACTGATATTAAAGAATATCATGCCGAGAGTGAATGTCATTCATAAACATGGAAAGGTACTTACCAACTGTCATTAGAGTGCTTGCACTTCTTTCAACTTCCTGTAAACATATTATAAACGACAAGAGAGTAAGCAGTGTTATGCAACATAAAAAGCCCATAAATATTTACATGAGCCAAAAAAAGGGGGGGGTTTAAAACCAAGCAAATGAAAATAGAAGAAAGATGGCAATAACCTGAACCATAAGTTGGCGAGTGCGGCGCAGGCTCTCCGTAATGCTTTCAGCTGCAGATGTCATTCCAGCTTTTGTCCTGGCAAATAGATTAATAGTTTAGATGTACAGAACCTTAGTTCAGTAGAAAGAAACATTATGAAACATATAAACTTTTAAAGAAGATGTAACCATAGTAACATAACGACTAAAAGGGTACCACATACTGTAGATTTCGTCTGCGAACTGTAGATTCTTCTCCACCTCCCAAGAGAAGCTCCCTCTGACATCATATGAAGGCAGATGTTAGTATGACATCTTTTGCAAGTATCGGTCCAAAAGAGGAGAAATTGCGGGTAAAAGATTTCCATATTTTGACATCATATGGAGGCAGATGTCAGCGTGATATCTTTTGTGAGTATCGGCCACAATAAAGGATAAAATGCAGGATGTTTGGCAAGTTAATAATTTTGACATGCTAAATAATATCTGCTATACAAATAGACAAACTACCTCTTCTTGAGCAGCTTTCCTCATGTTTGCCTTTGCTTGTAAATTAGCATGTCTTAAACTCAATCTCAAGCTGAAACATACATTTAACAGATCATGAAGGAAGATGATAAAAATATAGTGTTAACGAATTTCATACAAGCAAAGTGAAAATAGTATCATATTCTCCCACCAGTGATCAGTTAGAGAGTAAAGAGATAACACATCCAGTGAACAAACTCACACAGAGCCCCAAATGTTAAACAGTAGATTAAACCCAAGGAATTCTATAGAAAATCAACACAAAAACTTTTCGAAAATACTATATTATTCATTCCTTATTTCCAGGAATGGAGTTTGTTTAAGCGGGCAACAACAAGAATTAGGAATCTGTGGCCTGGTTTTGCACAAAAGCTAAGTTTTAATGTGAGGATGGTAGGAGGATATGTTTTGGGAAGAACTGGTTGGGACTTGGCAGCTTGAAAAAGCTATATCCTGACATCTTTTACTTGAACCAACAGCAGGGTGCCACCTTGAATGAAGTTTGGTCCACACAAGGATGGAATCTGACTTTCAGAAGACTGATGCAAGACCGGGAAATAGACACTTTGGCAGATTTCTATGGCACTTCAGATCAATACAACGGAGTGCAAGAAGGGGAAGACAGACTCAGGTGGAATATACACAGCAAAGGTCTTTTTACAGTAAGTTCTGCTTACAAGGATCTGAATCAGGTGGGATCACAGTTGAATCTACTACCATGGAAATTAATATGGAAAGTAAAAGTTCCATATAATGTGGCAATTTTCACTTGGTTGGGGGTGAAAGATTCAGTTTTAACTCAGGAGAAGTTAAGGAGAACGGGATTTCATTTATGCTCAAGATGTTATTTATGTGGGCAGAATTCAGAGACAATTAATCATCCGTTTTTACATTGCAAGTTGACCAGTCAGTTATGGGATCTGTTCACAAGCTTTAGAGGTATAAGGCGGACAATTCCAGGGAGAACCTCTGATGCTCTGATAAACTGGAATTCAGAGGGGAATAGCAGCACAAATAGAGATAGATGGAGAATTGTCCCTGCAGCAATTTGGTCGACAATTTGGAAGGAAAGGAACTCTAGATGTTTCGATGATACTTCATACTAGTAGTTCTTTACAACGGATTAAGATGAATTGTATTCTCGTGTTTTGTTATTGGTGTAAATCAGAGTATATAGATGATCCAGTTTCTGTTATAGATATCCTAGGGTCTTTATGAGATGATATAGGCCTTAGTGTGTTTGTCTCTAGTATATACTTTTGGTTCGGATCCACTGATGTAAACACTTCATTTTGGTTTCCAACACTGCGTGTTGATGATTAATATACTGTCTGTTACCTTGTCAAATAAAAAAACAACAACAAGAGTTATGCCTAAATCCCAAACTGGTTGGGATTGGTTATATAAATCCTCTATAACCCATTTCACTCTATCTGAACCAATTTCATTCCAATATCGAAAAGTAATTTATCTTTTAGAAGTTCTCCAAACTAGACGTTCTCTAAATCTCATGCTCTTTCATACCCAGACTTACAACAGCTAAACCTTAAAGCCAACTAATTGGTACTGAACATATGAATCCTTTGCTTCTATTGTGTTATGTTCTTAGCTAAATCCATACTGATTATAGGTGCTTCTACATAACTTTCCTCCATGCGATTTTAGATCTACCATATCCATTTTAGTAACATTAATCCCCATAACGTCACACTAACGAACTGGTAAATTCAGAGCCTACGAACTACAAACCATACAGCCGACCTTCTCTTATGTTATCCTCTATACACATTTTGTTATCAGGAGGCTATTCCTCAGATGTACAAGATCAAGTTCTTCCCCGCAGAAGTTCATATTTATCTCCATCTATACTATCAATATAAGTGTTAATGGAGCAGCATTCCACACCCTGCATCTTCTCTTCCATAATCTAACCTCTAAAGACTTAGACTTTTCAACTTGATCATATAAAATTCATCCCCATTTCCTAATCAACTTTCCAAAACCTAAAATCTCTGAATTTCTCACATTACTCTTCTACAATTGGAATACAGATGATTCATATAACCAACCCATACTCTTCTATACAGTATCATAGTGTCTAACAGGAAAATAAATATGAATTTTTTACATTTTTAGGTACCTTTGAATTTGAGTTTTCCAAGACTGGGCCAAAGATTGAGTTTTTTCAACTTGATCATCTGAAGGGAGTTGTGGGGCTAAAAGATCAATCTTGAATTGAAGTGACTGAAGCAAATTCATCCCATCTTGAGCAACACCATTCAATCTTGGAAGTGAACTTTCCTCTTCAGAAACTAATCTTGATTTGCCATATTCGTTAATGGATTTGATGGTTTCTTGAATCTGTTTGTATGCTTCTTGGAACTTTTTTTTCAAGTTTTCCACTTCCTCTACCACTTGGTCCATTTGGGGTTCCTTCAATGCTGAGTTTTAGCTGTTTTTACAAACAAAGTTTTGGGGAAAAAGATTGTCCAGAAGAAGAGAAGAACCGGGCAGATTAAAAGTTTCTCCATTTGTATTTTCGATCTTTTCTATATTTAAAAATAATTTATTATTTTATATTAAAAAATAATATTAAAAAATAATTTAATTTTATGAGATAATTTATTGTTAAATAAGAAGTGTTGAACAATTAGTTTATAAGGACGACCGTTGTATAACCATTCATCAACGGATGTCGCTGGGTAAAAATGTAAAATCTATAGCTGCAGTTGAACAATGATTTTTTCGTGTTATCAAAGATTTGAACAATAAAAATCGATGGCGAGTGCCTGATTGAATGTGAACCATAAATTTTTAAAAGTCTTTCTTTTTTATTTAAACATTGTGTGTAGACAAATGTTGTCACATAAATAGAAGGGACGGAGTAATGTAATTTTCCTTCGTGATATTTTTTTTGACATTGACATATTTGCCTTGGTGATTTAATTTTCAGGTCATATTTGTCCGTATCATCTAACTCACTGTATTTACCCTTCCGATGAATCCCCATCTTTCCACATAAAATTATCTATGTGGCATATTTTGTTTTACAATTAAATGTTTTCAGTCTTTTAAACTCTTCCATCCGACCCACTAAAAAATTAAAACACGTTAAAAATTTGAGAACCTAAAAGCTTCATTGTTCACCCATGGTCGATTTCACCACTCAAATCTCATCTAACCAACTTATTTTTCTTCAGATTAAATTCAAATTAAAACCAACTAAATTATGAAGTTTTGATTGACAAATGTGATAATATTGACAAAAAGGTTATGAAATGCTAATTAAGTTGCCTAGCATGAAATAGGGTGTTTAAAAAAAAAAAGAAAAAAAAGATTGCTTTTGCTTCTTTACCACCCCCCCCCCCGCCCGCCCACCCCGGCCCTCCCTTGTTTCTCGTCTTTTTTGTTTTATTTTCGCTGATGTACATTTTCATGTATCTCAACTTTTTTTTGTTTGTTTAATGCAGCACATGCACCTTCAATATTTATCATATTGGGTTTTTCCTTTTTGTTTAGCAATTGCAGATTGTTCAAGGATATGGTTTAATTTATGAATCTTTATTTACATATGAATTGAATCTGAAGAAAAACAATTGGACGAGATTTGAGAGGTGAAATCGTATACACCGTGGATGAATAATGAAACTTTTAAATTTTAATTTTTTAGTGGGTCGGGCGGGTTAAAAGGGTTTAAATGGGTGAGTAATTAAATTGAACAAAAAAACATATCACATAGACAAGGGCGGTTCAACGAAATTGATGGTCTAAGCTGATTTTAAAAAAGGCCATGATTTTAATAAAATTTATAAATGTTTATTTGATTTCTTTTCATTTTTGTTTTGTTATGATCGCGTACGGACTATCTTTTACATATCTTCACCCGTGGCGAATACAACATGTAAATATCGGGTTTATCTGAATCAATACTTTTAACGCGGAGCACAAATGTATGTATAAAAAATCACTAAAATGCAAGAAATAGTCACTCTAATTCACAGTTTTACAAATAAAATGAGTTTAATATAAAAAAAAAAAAAACCTTAAAGATTGAACTCATAAAATTTAAATTCTGGATCCACTTCTAATCTTGAGCATATTCAACCACCTATTAGCTCTCGCCATTGAAGCTTATAGTAACTCTATTCACCAAAATTTCGGGATTATTTTTGCAACAAGCATCATAGTATATATTATATTTTTCAAAAAACAAGCATACACTAGTATCTTTTTTTTTTTTGGTAATAATAATTATTCTATAATATAATAAATTGGGGCCCTTAGTTTGGGGGGGGGGGGGGGGGGGGCTAAAGCAACTCCTTTAGCTGCTTCCCGAGCCGGCCTTGCACATAGCTAATTTTACGCAGAAATGGGAATTTAATGGATGGAGGGTAAATATGGTCTGAAAGTTGGATGATTGAAAGTTGAACGGGAAGGGAAAATATACCGAAAAAATATAACGAAGGGCAAATATAATTTTTTTAGAGTACAAGGGCAAACTGACCATTTTTCGTTTTAAAAAAGAGCTTTCCGGCAAGTTCGGAGCAATGCACATTAAAAACGTCTTGTGACGTGTTGGTCGGGCAGGTGGAAGGATAACATGGTGGAAGGATTTTGGAAGAAAAACTAAGTTAGACGGAGAGCTTCAAAGAAAGAAATGAGTGCAGGAATTTTATTAATTGTAGAAAAAAAGAGAAAAAAGTAACTTGAAAATTGAAAAAAAAAATCTTGGAAAGAAGGTTAACCTGCAATAGCAGGTCATTTTATCTGAGGTGTAAAAAATTCATATACTGATATGACGACGGATGCTATAAATATATCTTATACTAAACCCTAATTATAGAGTGTTAATTTTGTTCATGCGCCGCGGAACTTAACCCCAAGATACTCTGCATTGATCTTCAATAATTATGTCAAAGGTAAAATTACGAACGACAATCGAGGGGAGCCGTATAAAAAAGGAGACATCATATGATATCCTTTTCGAAATCCTTATTAAGGTACACATTGCATCTCTGTTACGTTTTAAATGTGTTTCTAAATCGTGGAATGCTACGATTACCGACAATCTATTCACGAAAGCTCACCGTGATCAGTCCAAAGCACTAGGACGTGAAAAACTCTTGTTAAAAAGAAGTTCCAGTGATTTCAAATTTATACACTTGAAAAATAGTAATAGAGTTACCATAAAAAAACAACAATTTCCTCTAAAAGGATTCCTAGGTGCTCATGTCTTATGCTCATATGATGGCTTGGTACTATTAAAGAAACCTAAGGCTTATAAGAAATTTGTTTTGTGGAATCCATCATCCGGAGAACACCACATTTTTGAGTGTACATCTATGAAACCTCATGGATACACATATCCTCATGCTTGTGGGTTGTGTTATGTTTCTACCACCGACGATTACAAGGTTGTATTGATTTATAACTTATTTTATGCTATGTACTCTACGAGTAGGGATTCTTGGATGACGAAAAGTACTCCCCATGTATTACAACAATGTCTCCCTGAATCTGAACAAGTACCTAATTCAAGGTCATATGTGTGCAGTCAGGGAATTGGCAATGAAGATCGTGTATATTGGTCTCTGAATCAGAAACTTGACCATAATGTACATAAAACTTCTGCATTCTTATACTTTGATGTGAAGTCGGACGAATTAAATGAGTTTCCAATACCAACTTCTACAGGTGAACATGAGTACTTTTTTCGTTTGTCTACTTTGAAAGGTCGCCTAAGTGTATATGGCGACAACAATTATTTTAATGGATTGAACATCTGGGTCATGAAACAAGATAGTTGGAAATGGTTAATGAGCATTCGCAACATACCAGATTTTAATTGCGAGCGTTTTTTCAGTAATTATAAGCTTTTGTGGTGCACGGAGAATGATGAACTTGTCTTTCAAGGACCAACTGATCAGAATCTTTCCATCTATTGTCCAAAACAAAAAAAGTTTGTTAGGATAACTTACTTCTTGTATGTCCTTCGTCCGACAGATCCAACATGTTTGGATAGCTTATATTTTCCCAGACTTAATGTCACGCGCAAGAGAAAGCGACGCAGCACTTTATCGGAATGAAGACCATAGATTCGAAAAGACACTTGTGATATCAACAGAGCAATGACAAACTTGTCAAATTCAATCATATGCATCATATTGATGTGCAATCTTGAGTTTCTTTAAGTTTGCACACCCGGGGCGAATTTAGATATTAAAAATGGGACATGCAAACTCATGGTCTTATCGTAAACCTAGGTATTTTATGTATATATTTTTTAAAATTGGTATAATATTATCTGATTGGATTCAACGTTACAAGAAGACTAAATGGTACGCTTGGTTGAACGTTGAGTTAGTTATTTATTTAACGGACTAGGGATCAATTCTACTTAATACACTTTTCTCATCTTTCTTTTTAGTAGTGCTCCCATGTTTAGAAATTCTAGATTCGCCTTAATTTGCCCACACCAATCACATACCAATTTGGGACACAACAATTTTCCATGATTGCACCAAAGACCCATTTTTTCAACTTGGGAGTGAACTTTTCTCTTCTGAAATTAATCTTGCTGTTCCTAATTTTCCATCATGAATGTATCTGATGTGTTGTTGAGTCTGTTTGTTTGTTTCTTGGAACTCTTTCTTCACGTTTTCTGCTTCCTCCACCACTTGGTCCATTTGGGGTTCCTTCAAAGGTGAGTTTTAGCAGAGATTGTGGGGAGGAAGAGAAGAAACAGGCAGATTAATTCGGGTTTGGATACCGGGTGCAACACAAATCCCTCTATATTTGGCCTTTTTCTTATAATTTTTTTGATATATTTACCCTTCTTAGCCAACTTTTAGGCTATATTTTTCTTTGCCATCTAACTTTCAGACCATATATACCTCCATGTGTTAAATCTCCATCTTTCCACGTAACATTATCTATGTGGCACATTTTATTTTTCAGTTTAATCTATTCGATCATTTAAACTTTTTTAACCTGCGCCCCCCCCCCCCCCCCCCCCCCCCGATCTATTAAAAAATTAAGACCTACTAAAAAGTGAAAATTCAAAAACTTCATTGTTCATCTCTGGTGAATACGATGACCACTCAAATCTCATCCAACCAACTGTTATTCTTCAGATTCATACTAGCTCGAAAATACACTTCCTGCACCACTAATTTTGACTATCACTTGATTCCTTTCATGCCAAAGTTGATACACACAACCAGCCGGAGTCATCCTGTATATAACAGACCTTGCTGTGTTGGTTCTATGGTGAGTCACCATCCAAAAGCATTCCTCAGGCCATTCCCAACACTGCGACTGGACATGTAAAAAATAGGTGATTCGGTGATTCAATTCAAATTAAAACCAACTAAAATGAAGTTTTGATTGACAATATTGATAATATTAACCAAAAGGGTAAGAAATACTAATTAAGCTTTATATTAGCAGGGGCGTATGTAACACATTGGGTGGGGGGGGTTTTCAATTGAACCCCAAACTTTCGACACGGAGTATAAATTTATGTGTAAAAATCTATCAAAATTGCAATAATAGTAGACATGAACCCCATAACTTTTAAATAAATGGTTTATACGCTAAGAATGTTAAAAGGTTGAAACCCTAAAGTTTAAATCCTGGATCCGCCTCTGTATATTAGTGGAAAAACAAGGTTTACATAGCATGAAATAGGGGGTTTTTTTTTTCCAAAAAATAAAAGATGGCTTTTGCCTTCTTTTTTTTTTTTTCCTCTTTCTCTCGTCTTTTTTGTTTTATTTTCGTTGATGTACGTTTTCATCTATCTTGATTTTTTTTGTTTTGTTAATGCAGCATATGCACCTTCAATGGTTATCCTATTGGGGTTTTCATTTTTGTTTAGCAATTGCAGATTGTTGGAGGATATGGTTTAATACATGAATCTTTGTTTACTTATGAATTGAATCTGAAAAAAAACAAGTTAGTTGGACGATATTTGAGTGGTGAAATAGTATCCACCATGGATGAATAATGAAGCTTTTGGATTTTAATTTTGTGGCTTTTAATTTTCTAGTAGAGGATTTAAATGGATGAATAGATTTAATTGAATAAAAAAACATGTCACATATGCGGGAGATGGAATTTTAATGGATGGAGGGTAAATATGACCTGAAAGTTGGATGACAAGGGCAAATATGACATGAAAGTCGAATAGGAAAGGCAAATATATCGTAAAAGTATAACAAAGGGTAAATATTATGTTTTTTTAAGAGTTTAAGGACAAATCTGACAATTTTCATTTTAAAAAAGAGCTTTTGGGCGAGTCCGGAGCAATGCACATTAAAAACGTATTGCAACGTATGGTTGGGCGCAAGTATCATGCAGTGCGATTCCACTCTTCTAGAAATTTATTTGGGGCGTAAGTCCAAAAAAAATTTAATTTAAGACCAAAATTACTTAATAATTTTTTTTTTTAAATGCTTGGCATCAATTAGTTAAAACTCTCTTCTTTTCCTCTTTTTGTTTTGGATTAAATTTCACTAAATCCTTGGCGGACTAGTGAGAAATTGAGATTAAATTTTTTATTTTGAAGTGATATCTGGTCAAACATATTAACTTTTAATTGTATCTAAATTTTTCATTGAAATTTTGATTTGATTCTTGAATATAAGGATAATGGTTTTCGATTTTGTTTTGCATTATTCGAATCAAATTTGGTTTAGTTCAACTCTGTTCTTTATTCAAATAAATTTGGCTTGGTTGTTAAAAATTTAATCAATTTCACCAATTTATCTATTGTATAAGAATCAGTTTGTAGTGCTAGTAGAAAAAATAATTACTCCCTCCGTTCAAATGTATATGAAGGTATTTGACTTAACACGAAATTTAAGAAAGAAAGGAAGACTTTTGAAATTTATAGTCTAAAATGATTCATAGATATTTATGTGGCTGTAAATCATTTCATTAAGGTAAAATGGGTACTTTAAAGTTAAATTGTTACTAAGTATAAAAATGTGTCATTTTTTCTAAGACGGACTAAAAAGGAAAAAGTGTTATATTAATTGAGACCGAGGGAGTACTAAATGCAGTTGATTTCTTTACTTATAGAATAACTTTTCATTTAAATTGCTAATTCAAACAAATTAAAACGGGTATACCTTCTTTAATGTAAAACTTACACAAATAACTATTTTTTAATACATTCTAACAAGTTATAGCTATAAGTTGAATATTTACAATTCGTAATTGCTTTTGGTTATATTTCAGTTGTATCTCGCGTTTTTGAAATACAGTGAAATACAGCGCAGCTGTTGAGTGAAAAAAAGGCAATATTTATGGCAATAAAAATATTTTTCAAATTATATGGTAATTTGTATTAATGGTTTCATGATTCACGCAAACCTCATGAGGTTTTTGTTGTATTTCGCGTTTTTGAAATACACGAAAATACAAAATTTGGTAGAATAAAAATAAGTTGTATTTATGGAACATATTCTCTTCTTTCATTTTAAATGGTAAGTCAAATTAAATCAATCATGTATCATGCATAACGGCTGAAGTTCCATAACAACCCACGTTTCTCTCTCCAAATTACTTCATTCTAAACTTTTAGAAATACTTCCAAATACAAAAAAATATACACTGAAATACAATGAAATATGGTTGATTGTTTAAGAAATATAAATTGTAGTATGCGTATATACAATGGAATACAATGAAATGTATCAGAAACTGTTTCGTAAATTAGAAATACATTGAAATATAGCGAAATATACTGAAACAGTACACTGAAATATACAAAAATATACTGAAACAGTACATTGAAATACACTAAAAAAAATGACGAATATACATTTTCTCCTTTGAAATACAATGCGAATACAAAAAATACACTATAAGGAAAGATATTTTCCTTCAGGTGACGTCTATCTATTTAAGGAAAGGCCATTATCGTCCTTTCACCTTTACTCTTGCCCTAAACCTCAAAATCGAAACCTGCCAATGCCGCCATATCGTTCTTCGCATAATATTCCTTCTTTTCTCTCATAACATTAACACTCTTATACTACCAAAAATTCTTCATTAAACACTCGTTAATTAGGGTTTAATAACTTAATTACAGTGGGATTTTTTTTTTTTTTGAGTTTGGAGATGGAGATGGTAGTAATACAAAAATTCTTCATTAAACACTCGTTAATTAGGGTTTAATAATTTAATTACAATGGTTTTTTTTTTTTAGTTTGGAGATAGAGATGGTAGTAATAGTGGTGGTGGTGTTGACGGCGGGGTGGGTGGTGTAGATAGATAAGGGAGGGAGGGGTATGTGAGGGAAAGGAGAAGAGAGGCCGGTGATAGAGAAAGGAAGGGAGAGAGGCGGCAGTGAGGGGAAAGGGAGAGAGGAGAGAGAATTTTTTTTAGGGTTTGGAGAAGATGATAAATCTTAAATGTGTAGTGAGGGAGAATAGAGAGGTACATGTATTTTAAAAGTTACTGGACCAGTTATGAAATGTAATTTTGAAAAAATAAAGCTATAAAAATTAAATAAACAATAAGGTAGTCATTATTCATAAATAAGTCTTAGAAGTAGTTATGACAAGTAAATTTTACTTCTTTAATTTCACGATTTTTGGTTGAAACCCATCACAAATTCATGTGGGCCCAATCCACTTGGTACTGACCCGACCCAATATCCCTATAAATCTCAAAATCCTCTTTTCCTTTGCCATTTTGACGATTTTCCCTTCAAAAGTACACCCTAGCCGCTCCTTTCTCTTTAAACTTTGCCCTATAAATTAGACCAACGCATTTAACCCGATAGGTTTCAATTAGATTCGGTAATTAAAAAAGCATAATATGTTTCTATATGCATCCCGTGCGCCGCACGTGCATCCCATGAAATAAACTTATAGTCTGTTTGGCTAAGCTTATTTTCCCTCCAAAAGTACTTATTTTTTCAATAAGTGCTTATTTTAAAAAAAGTGAGGTGTTTGGCCAAGCTTTTGGGAGAAAATAAGTGATTTTGAGTAGTAGCAGAAACAGTTTTTCAGAAGCTAAAAAAATAGTTTTTACCCAAAAACACTTTTGAGAAAAATACACATAGAAGCACTTTTAAAAGCTTGGTCAAACATTAATAGCCTGTTTGGCCAAGCTTATTTTTCCCCCAAAAGTACTTATTTTTTTAATAAGTGCTTATTTTAAAAAAAGTGAGGTGTTTGGCCAAGCTTTTGGGAGAAAATAAGTGCTTTTGGGGAGTAGCAGAAGCAGTTTTTCAGAAGCTAAAAAAAATAGCTTTTGCCCAAAAGCACTTTTTTGAAAAGTACTTTTGAGAAAAATACACATAGAAGCACTTTTAAAAGCTTGACTAAACACTAATTGCTGCTCAAAAGTACTTTTTAAATTAATCGGCCAAACACAAACTGCTTTTAGGCAAAAGTACTTTTGAAAAAAGTACTTTTTAAAATAAGCTGTTTTTAGAAGCTTGGCCAAACAGGCTATAATTGCTGCTCAAAAGTACTTTTTAAATTAATTGGCCAAACACAAACTGCTTTTAGCCAAATGTACTTTTTTGAAAAGTACTTTTTAAAATAAGCGGTTTTTAAAAACTTGGCCAAACAGGCTATTAGTTGGAATATGGCTAGTACGAATTTTCGCGCATGAAACGTACATATCGTTATTTTTATCAACCGATTTATGGATAACACTAGTTACAATTTTTCATATGCTTCGAATTATTCAAATCAAATTTAAGGTTTTCTTTTATTTTTGAATTAAAAAATTATACTTTTTACTTTAAATACTCATTTTTTTCATAAACTAATTTATAAACCTATAACAGTGAAAAATGTGGCCCCAAAAATGCCTTTAATTTATCAGCTTCACCCTAAAGCCAACACTGAAGATCAAGGGGAGCCCTATCGAAAACGATACAATTATTCTTCCATATGATATCCTTTTTGAAATCCTTATTAAGGTACACGTTGCATATCTGTTACGTTTTAAATGTGTTTCTAAATCATGAAATGCTACAATTTCTGATAATCTATTCACGAAATCTCAGCGCGATCAATCCAAAGCACTAGGACGTGAAAAACTCTTGTTACAAACAAGTTTTAGTGAGTTTGAATTTATACACTTGAAAAATAGTAATGAAGTTACCATGGAATTCACTACAAACAAATTGGGTAATTTGCGGAGATTGAAACTTGCAATTCGTGAAGATTTTAACCTCCGCTATTTACTAAAGGAGGCTAAAACCTTCGCGAATTGCAACTTTCAACTTCCGCACATTACCCTTTTTTTTTTTGTAGTGAAAAAGCAACAATTTCCTCTAAAAGGATTCCTAGGTGCTCATGTCTTATGCTCATATGATGGCTTGGTACTATTGAAGAAACTTAAGGCTTATAGAAATTTATTTTATGGAGTCCATCATCCGGAGAACACCGCATTCTTGAGTGTCCATATACTAGACGGTGCGCACGGGTCCAACACTTTAGATTATAGTGCATCTATGTGTATGTAGTTGTCTTTGAATAATGATTATATATATTTATATATATATAGAGAGAGTATATATTATGTTCAAAACACGATTAATATAACGTTGTAGTTTGTGCTCCGTATCTAAAATTTTATTATATTAATGTTTGCTACGAATACAAAATCGCTAAATTTATTAATATTTTTTAAAAGAGAAGACTTGTTTAAAAGGAAACTATTTTCCTCTCTTTGAGATAAAACAATAGCAATATTTAAGCATACTTTCAATTTTAATTCGATTAATTTAAAGGTGTAAAATACTTATTATTTTTTATCAAATTTTGATTTGGATAATTCTAATTCAAATTATTAAATTAATTTTACATGTTTAAAACGAAACAAAGTAGAAATTGATTTTCTATTTAAACGAAGAAATACTATTTTTTAATTTTTGGTAAATATTCTCGGTTTAGCTCATTTTACTTGTCATGTTGTCTTTTGCATTAAATTCTATCTTATTTTAAAATATAAATATTTTAAGTAAATTTATTTTAATATTGCTTGATTTTGTTAATATGGGGTTCACTTTTTTTTTCCCGTGAGTTTGGTTGTGGTGGGTTCCACTTTTTTTTTTTTAATACTGGATGGTGTTTAATATGGTTTAATATGGGGGCTCACATTTTTTTTAATATTAGTTGTTATTTAATATAAATGGGCCCACAACTTTTTCTTTTACATTTTTTTTTTAATGAGCCTGTTTAATATGGGGCTCAATTTTTTTTAAAAAAAGAGCTATATGATGTTGTCGAAATTTATTTAATACAATATAGTACGAACAAAGACTTGACTTCTTGATTTTGAGATGCTCGTAGTGAAGTCAATATTTAAATGTATATGGGAAAAATCATACATGTTCTCGTAGTTTCATCAATTTTCAAAGTGGGCTCATCCTGAAAAACAGCCCTATGCTTAATTCTGGTTAATCTTCAGTGGGCAATTTGCAGGATTGTTCTTCACTGGGGTGGTCTTTAATTTTTATCCCTCAAAATTGTTTATTTTTTTAATATGGGATTCATTTTTTTTTATATATATTGCTTGATTTTGTCAATATGGATACTATGTTCAAAACACGATTAATATAACATTATAGTTTGTGCTCCGTATTTAAAACTTTATTATATTAGTGTTTGCTACGAATACGCATGGTTTTTAATATGGGGCCCACATTTTTTTTAACATTGTTTATTTTTTAAATATGAGATTCACTTTTTTTTTTTCAATAATGCTTGATTTTGTTAATATGAGATTCACTTTTTTTTTCCCGTGAGTTTGGATGTGGTGGGTTCCACTTTTTTTTTTTTTTTTTTAATACTGGATGGTGTTTAATATGGGGCCCACAATTTGGGATTCATTTTTTTTTTTATATATATATTGCTTGATTTTGTCAATATGAGATACTATGTTCAAAACACAATTAATATAACATTGTAGTTTGTGCTCCGTATTTAAAACTTTATTATATTAGTGTTTGCTACGAATACGCACGGTGTTTAATATGGGGCCCACAATTTTTTTTTTAACATTATTTGTTTTTTTAATATGGGATTCACTTTTTTTTTTAATATTACTTGATTTTGTTAATATGGGGTTCACTTTTTTTTTCCCGTGAGTTTGGATGTGGTGGGTTCCACTTTTTTTTTTTAATATTGGATGGTGTTTAATATGGGGCCCACATTTTTTTTAATATTAGTTGTTGTTTAATATATATGGGGCCCACAATTTATTTATTTTTACCATTTTTTTATGGGCCTGTTTAATATGGGGCCCATTTTTTTTTATTTTTATTTTTTATATATACTATGTTCAAAACACGATTGATATAACATTGTAATTTGTGCTCCGTATCTAAAACTTTATTATATTAGTGTTTGCTAAGAATACAAAGTCTGTACTTTTTTTTTTATATATATTGCTTGATTTTGTCAATATGGGATACTATGTTCAAAACACGATTAATATAACATTGTAGTTTGTGCTCCGTATTTAAAACTTTATTATATTAGTGTTTGCTACGAATACGCATTGTGTTTAATATGGGGCCCACATTTTTTTTAACATTGTTTGTTTTTTAAATATGGGATTCATTTTTTTTTTTCAATATTGCTTGATTTTGTTAATATGGGGTCTACTTTTTTTTTTCCCGTGAGTTTGGATGTGGTGGGTTCCACTTTTTTTTTTTTTTTTTTTTTTTTTTAATACTGGATGGTGTTTAATATGGGGCTCACAATTTTATTTTTTTTACAATTTTTTTTTATGGGCCTATTTAATATGGGGCCCAAATTTATTTTTATTTTTATGGGGGGGGGGGGGGGGGGGGTCCACAACGGACGACGAAAAAGGAGCACCACGTGCTTCTTAATAGTAGTAATGAAACCTCATGGATACACATATATTTATGCTTGTGGGTTGTGTTATAATGTACATAAAACTTCTGCATTCATATATTTTGATGTGACGTCAGTCGAATTTAAAGAGTTTCCGATACCAACTTCTACAGGTGATCATGATAGGGATCACCACTTCCTTTAGCGGAAGCTCCGATATGAAATAGTTATTCGATAGCGGACATAGTGGATTAGTTAGTAATGCCTAAGTTAACCCATTCAAAAAGTAAGTGTGCGCCATACCTACTCTCGCCCTGGGCCGGGTCTTTCCCTGTTGTTCTGTTCCCGCCACGAGAAAGACGCACGGAAGAGGTATTCCCAGTGCACGGAGGATCCGTTGAGAGTTTGTCTCAGTAGGGAACTGTACGATCTTTTCCCCTATTGTATTAAATCAATAAAAAAAAGAGAAAAATGGAAAGATTTGTACCAGTTATACATTTCGTTACCACTTTGTGGAAAATAGTACTTGTTTGTCTACTTTGAAAGGTGACCTTAGTGCACATGGCGGCAACGATTATTTTAATGAGCTGAACATCTGGATCATGAAACAAGATGGTTGGAAATGGTTGTGAGCATTTGCAACATACCAACCTGTAATTCTGAGCCTTCTTTCAGTAATTATAAGCTTTTGTGCTGCACAGAGAATGATGACCTTATCTTTCAAGGACCAAGGCATCACATTCCTTTCATCTATTGTCCTAAACAAAAACTATTTGTTAGTACCACTTATATATGAAATCATCTCAAGTATTGTGTTTTGTCCTATAGATCCAATATGTATGGATAGCTTATATTTTCCCAGGTTTAATGTCACGCTCAAGAGGAAGCAACGCAGTACTCCATCAGAATGAAGGCCATAGATTTGAGGAGACACTCGTGATATCAAGAGAGCAATGACAAATTTTTCAAATTCAATCATATGCATTGATGTGTAATCTTGAGTTTCTTAAGTTTTATACTCAATTTTCTTAGTATTCTTATCTTCTTCCGTTCCTTCTTATGTTTTTTTTATATCAAAGGGAATTGATTGTTGTTCTTGCAATTCCTGAACACTCATTTCTTCTTGCGGTTTTTATGGAAAATTGTTTTAACTGAGTTCTTCAAGAATTTGAGCGCGGAAATATTGAGGTGAATTTGGATACTTATAGAGAACTTCTCTCTCTCTCTCTCTCTCTTTTTTTTTTTTTTTTTTTGGCAACAAATGTGAATATTACCATTAACACAAACAAATACTTATCAAAAAAAAAGAGCACCCTCCCCTCAGATCCACCTTCTAAGAAGGTTAGACTGAGCAATAAGTCTCTCTAGTTATAAATATTTCTGCCAAAAACTCCCTACATCTATATGCACGTTTTGTGTTCTTAAAAAACTCTATTATGTCTGCTATATCTCTTGTAATCTGCTTTACCGTTTCTATGTATTGTATTGTTGCCTTCTTGAAGTGTTTCCAATTTCTTGCTTTCCATACGTGATACACCATTGCTCCCATCAAAGCAGCCACCACTTCCTTTTTAAATTTTTTCCAGTGTTTCTTCTTTATCTCCCGTAATACTGTCTTCATTTTTACTAATCATTTTTTCTTCTTATTATACTTTTTGTGAAAGGGGGGAAATTTATCTGTCCAACATAATACTTTTGAGAAAATGATCAAAATGATTCTTAATGTACGGGGTTTAGATTGTTTTAGTCCCTGCTATATATAATTAACCAAAATGGTCCATAAAAAGTTAGATGATTTTGGTCCTATACCCTAAAACTTACGGTATACAGTAAAACTGCCGTTTAAATTAACCCTTCTCCCTCCTCAAGGAAAGAGCAGAGAGTGGAAAAAAAATTAAAGAGCAACATACGTGAAAATTGAAGTGCAAAACTGTAAAAAGTAACACTAATTTGTCAATATTATAAGGTTTTCTCCCATATAGTATTCCTGATTCTACTCAAATCTTTCCGATTGTCGTCCTCTCCTAGTTGAAATCATCATCAATATCTCTCCTGCCATACTCTTTATACTTATCCCTCAGTATAGGCCATAGAGGCCTAATTGGTGTTGGTAATACTCCTCTATACGGTATCATAGTGTCCGACAAGAAAAAGATATATGAAGCACTCCATCCGTTCAAATTTTAGTGTCTTACTTTCATCTTTGGTCTATGTTTTTATATTTAGTTAGTTGACAATTCAAACATCGCAGTTTGTAGGGACTTAGTAGCTCAGTTGGTTGGCTACCTGAACTATCACCTTATTGGTGAGGGTTCAAATCCTCACATTGTAATCCCCTCCCCCATTTTCCCTTCCCTTACCCCTATGTAATAATAAAAAAAAAATATCGCAGTTTATAATCAAAAGATTGAAAGGACATTTTATTACATTTATACATCTTTAATTTAGGACCTTAAGATTCAAAAGCTCTTTATTTCTTAAACATCGTGCTTAGTCAAACTAAGATAGTTAAATTGGGACGGTGGATTAGTACTTCTTTTTTTAAGGTACTATTTGATGTGGGTTTTCCATGATATCGCCAAAGACTGAGTTTTTTCAACTTGGGAGTGAACTTTTCTCTTCTGAAATTAATCTTTCTGTTCCTAATTTTCCATATTCATGAATTAATTTGATGTGTTCAAACTCTTGACTGTGAATCTGTTTGTATGTTTCTTCACTTTTTCTACTTCCTCGACCACTTGGTCCATTTGGGGTTCCTTCAATGCTGAGTTAGGTTTTTGGGAATTTTGGGGGAAGAAGAAACCAGACCACACACTCCACTCAATCAGTGTTTTAAAAGACTGTTTTCTGGCGAGTCTCTAGGTGAGACGCACTAAAAATATATAAACACGCACTAGTAGAGTGTAAGTATCGTGGGACGTAAATTCAATTTTCTCAGCATTAACTCAGGTGTATGTCTCAATTTTCTAGGCGTTCATTTGGTGCGTAAATTTAAAGAACTTTTCCTAATTAGAACTAGAATTGCTAATAATTAACCTAAATTAGTTAAAATTCTCTTTGTTTTCTTTTTTAAAAAACAGAATTGTTGGAATCTTCACTAATTCCTTCTGCGATTTGATTAAAGGTGGTTATGATTTAATTAAAGTGAATGAAGTATTCGCGACAAAATTCACAGAATAGTGATAAACCGAGACTATATTTCTAATTTTGGAGTGATATCTGATTAAACATGTTAACTTGTAATTGAATCTAATCTCATATTAAAGCTTTGATTTTGATTCTTGAATATAGTTTTTTTTTTTCCAATTTGGTTTTTCGTTATTTGATTTTTTTTTTATTATTCTTTGAAAACATGTTTTAATCCGAATCAAGATTAAATTTAGTTTGATTCAACCTTTTTCTTGCTTACTTATTTTTTGGCTTGATTTTTTAGGCTTGATTGTTAAAATTTTGATCAGTTTCACTAATTTATCCATTATTATACAAGAATTAGTTTGTAGTGCTAATAAGAAAATATTAATTCAATGAAATTGATTTCTTTATTTATAAAATAATTTCTTATTTAAATTGATAATTCAAACAAATCGGAACAGGTAAACCTTGTCCCATAGATTAAATCTGAGCATTTAAACCAGCAGATCCCAATTAGTTTTGTTAATTAAACCTAATATGTTCCTACATATGAAAGTCCTATTTTCTTCCTCCTATTTATGGACTTACTTTTCTACATGAATTAAGGAAAGAGTTTAAGTTATATATGTTGATCATATATAAATGAGTTTAAGTTCACGCCATCAGGTAAATTAAAAATATTATCACACTAAGTCCTAACTTATTTAACTAAAATTTAGGGGAAAAAATATTAGAAGTAAATTCGTAGTTGTACTCTTAACAAAATTAGTTAAGCTACTATTTCCTTTTATAAAATAAATCAGATCTATTGTTTTAATGTTTTTTTCTCAGCAACATTCTAACACCTCAAAATATGCTAAACTTGCGAGAGTAATTCTTCATGTTTAGATGAGGTTGCTCCTGCCTTAATCAGAGGTCTCGAATTCGAGCTTTGAGTATGAAATTTTTTTTTGGTAGGGAGCACTTTCCCCGAATGGGGCCCTACGCGGCACTGATCCGGATATAGTCGGATTCCAATGCGAATACCGAACACCGGGTGGAAAACCAAAGAAAAATAAAAATCTTCATGCTTCAACCATTGTTGACCTTGGGGAACTTTTGGTGAAAGGGTTTGCTATCACATATTCTTTTTGTTTTCTCGGTGATTTCTCTACAAATGGATTTCAATTTTTCCTCCTCCTTTTAATTAGTTGAAATCCAGCATCAAATTTTATGCGCTTCAATTAAATTATGGGAAGAAAGATACTGGGGTAGAAAGGCAATTTAAAGAGATTCTTATAACTAATTCGGAAAAGGCTTAATTATGCCATTGAATTATCGGAAATGACTCATTTATGTCACTCATCAACAGTTTGGCTCATTTATGTCACTCATTAATAGTTTGGCTCATTTATGTCATCGCCGTTACCAGTGGCGGAGCCACATGCATCCAAGGGGTGTCCTTCGCCGAAAAATTACACTGTGTAAATAAGTAAAAAGAACTTTTTTTATGTATATATACTATGTGTTGAACCTCTTAATTTCATTGTATATTTACAATACCAGATATGACACGTGACCTCCAATTAGAGGTCTATGTCGCTTAATTAAATCAGCCCAATTTAAAATCATTTTTTTGCACGGATTGCCCTTCTTTTGGGGTGGTCTTTAAATTTTGCCCCTCATATTTGTGTTCTTTAAGTTTTGCCCTTCGCTTGGATACCTGAGGTTCTGGGTTCGAACCCCCGCTCAGGCATAAAATAAAAAAATAATTTCGCAAGGCAGGGCTGGGGGGAGTGTATGTCGGATCCGGCATACAATCCTTAAGGAAAAACTAAAGTTATGCCGGAGGGGGCAGATTTTGCCTTGAGACATATATATATATATATATATATATATATATATATATATATATATATATATAATTTTTATTTTTATTTTTTTACTTTTCAAGGCAAATTTTTAATTATGCCTTAAAGAAAAGTTCCGCCTTATGGGGCATACTTTTAGTTATGCCTTAACTAAAAATGTGCCCCATAAAATATAACTAAAAGTATGCCCCATAAGGCGGAACTTTTCCTTAAGGTATAACTAAAAGTTTCCCTTAAGAAAAAGTTCTGCCTTATGAGGCATACTTTTGGTTATGCCTTAATTAAAAGTCTGCCCCATAAGGCATAGTTCCTTAAGGAAAAGTTTTGCCCCATAAGGCATAATTAAACTATGTCTTGAGGAAAAGTAATGCCCCTTCCGGCATAACTTTAGTTTTTCCTTAAGGACTTTATGCCGGATCCGGCATACACTCCCTCCAGCCCTGCCTTGCGAAACTATTTCTTTCTTTTATGCCTGAGTGGGGGTTCGAACCCAGAACCTCAGGTATCCAAGCTAAGGGTCAAACTTAAAGACCACAAATATGAGAGGCAAAATTTAAAGACCGAAAATATGAGGGGCAAAATTTAAAGACCACCCTAAAAGAAGGGCAATTCGCATTTTAAATCTCACATTAATAAAAAAATTCGACCCATACACCTGTAACACCTCGTAGCTTCGGGCGAAAGTTTGACTCATAAGATGATAATATAATGGAACCAATATGAGGGTTATACGAAGTGTTTTGAAAACCAATTAAGTCATAAGAAATGTCTTTGGGCAAAGAAAAGTTGGAAGTCACTCTACGGGGCATGTTTGCAAGTGAGTTTATAGAAGGTCTTACTTCCAACGACCATAACCCATATATTAATTTGGAATTTGGGAAAACTTCCTTGATGAAAGTTGTAGCCCTTTGAAATAGCTTTCCAACGGTATATTATGGGTCCTGAACGGAGTTATGTACAAAAAGTTATGGCCATTCTACGACAGACTGTTCGGCAGAATATCACATTCTGTCGCACTTTGCGGCGCAACATGCGGCCCCGCAGCTCCGCCGCAAAGTGTGCCAGTGACATTTTTGGTGGTTCTGCATGGTTTGCGACACAACATGCGTTTAGCAAAGCATGCTTTGCGTCCAGCAAAGTGTGCCGCATGTTGTGTCGGTCCAGAATTTTCTGGACCACTATATATATATCAAATTCGACCCTAACTCATTATTTTCACCATTTTAGACATAGAATACTCTCTAACCTTCATCCACACGAAAATTCAAGGGAAATCCATGATCAATAACACCAAATCCATGAACCTAAGTGTATGAAACCTAGCCAAAGTTCATCTAATTCAAGAAAACCCAAGGGAAGTGAAGTAGGGTTTTGGTGCTAGAGGAGTAACACCACTCAAGACTTGTTCGACCACTATCTAAGGTAATGTTTCTACTCCCTAATCATTTATAGTTGTGAATTGATGAATTCTTGGGAGAATAGTAAATGGGTTTGATAAAGAGAATTATATGAACTATGCTAGAGTTTTTGGATTGTTGACTTGGGATTGTTGTATTCATATGGGTGATGAAGAATGATGTTAATTACATCTAATTGAGATTGTAGAATCAGCTAGAAGTAATTGAATGGGGATTTGGTGAAGAAAACACCATTAATGAAGGTTGTGGAGCTTCATGCCCACCAAGTGTTTGATAAAATGCTTAGATGATCAAAGCATGGATATTGTTGCTAATATAGAATCCCTATGACCTGTATTGTTATAGATTAAAGTTGAAGGGATTGAAGGACATTGTATTACGCTCAAAGGCTGGAATTAAGGTATGTGAGGCTAACTATCTACGTTAGGGAATATTCATGATTCTCCTTACGCCTCATTCTTCATACTTGTCAGCAATTTGACTCAGAATATAGTTTAGCCCTAGTTTCATGATATGATATAGAACTGTTATCTTCTAGGGTTGCAGTTATAGAATTCATTCATGGTTGTTACTTTGAACATCATGAACTCATCACGTAATCTTTATAGACTTATGCATTGTTATCACATGAGTCTGAGTCAGTGTATAACCCGTTATTTGCATGAGTCCCATAATCAGAAACAGTTATCATGCTATCAGCTATAGCCAGTCTCAGTCTTATAAATTGTTAATGTTGAACACCTGTATCTGTATTTTTGGGCCCTAGGCCACATTTTATGCATACGTATTGCTTGGGCCTGAGGCCACAGTTTTTGTGCACATTATTTGGGCCCTAGGCCACAGTTATATTTACAGTCTTACAGGTGATTCTTCATCCAGAACAGAGTACTTCAGCTTCTTGCTTTCCTATTTAGTACAGTTTCAGTTTCAGTTCCAGTATTTTATTGCTTCAGTTGCTTTATATACCAGTACAATTCAAATGTACTGATGTCCCTTTTATTGCTTGGGGGCCTGCATCGCGATATACAGGTTGACGACTCAGCTATTTAGGAGTGCACGTATCAGCTACTGGTGAGCCCCAAATTCCTTCGGGGCGTTTTCAGCTATCCAGTTATTTCAGTTTATAGACAACTCTATTATTTAGTATTCTTAGAGGCTTCATAGACACAGTTCAGACAGTCAGATATTTATTATGTTAGCCTTGTTGGCAGTTGTTCGATCGTTTTGGTTTAGCCATGTTGGCTACTGTCAGATATATTTCAGATTGTCCAAGTATTTCCGCATTATGATTTCAGTCAGACCTTTAGTATATCATCATGTGTTTAGTTGTTTCCACATTCAGTTATGTTTTGATATCACATGTTGATTCAGTCAGCCAGTTGGTTCGCTCGGTCACATGCAGTCAGGCACCGGGTGCCGTATTACGTCCAGGCCCAGGTTCGGGGCGTGACAACACCCGACCCACCCACAACCATCTAGTTGGAGGTCACGTATCATATTTGGTATTGCAAAACCGGCGTCAATGAAAAATGACATGGATGAGTCATTTTGATAACGACGATGGCATAAATGAGTCATTTCCGATAGTTCGATGGCATAAATGAGCCAAACTATTGATGAGTGGCATAAATAATCCGTTTCCGATAGTTCGATGGCATATTTGAGCCTTTTCCGTAAATAATTTAAAAAAGAAGCAAAGAAAGATAACGTGGTGGAAGGATTTTAGAAGAAAAATTGAATTAGAGGTAGAGTTTCAAAGAAAGTAATAAGTGCAAGAATTTTATTAATAAGTTCAAAATTGGAAAAGAAAAGAAAAACTTGGAAAGAATGTTAACCTGCAATAGCAGGTCATTTTTATCTGATGGTGTAACACTCATTTTATCTGATGGTGTAACACTGACTTGACCGCGGATAATATAAATAGTTCTTACACTAAACCCTAATTATAGAGTTCTAATTTTGTTCTAGCGCCGCAGAACTTAACCCCAAGTCACTCTGCATTGATCTTCAATAATTATGTCAAAGGCAAAATTACGAACGACAAAAGTGGGGAGCCGTATCAAAAAGGATAAATTTGTTCTTCCAAATGATATCCTTTTCAGCATCCTTATTAAGGTATACACTGCATCTTTGTTACGTTTTAAATGTGTTTCTAAATCATGGAATGCTATGATTTCCGACAATGTTAAATTCACAAAAGCTCACCGTGATCAATCCAAAGTGCTAGGGCGTGAAAAACTCTTGTTACAAAAAAGTACTGGCGAGTTTGAATTTATATATTTTAACAATCTTAATAAAGTTATCACTGAAAAGAAACAATTTCCTCTAAAAGAATTCCAAGGTGCACATGTCTTGTGCTCATATGATGGCTTGGTACTATTGAAGAAACCTAAGGCTTACAAGAGATTTGTTCTGTGGAATCCATCATCGAGACAACACCACATTCTTGAGTGTTCATATATGAAACCTCGTGAATATACACTTCCTCGTGCTTGTGGGTTGTGCTATGATTCTACCACTGATGATTATAAGGTTATATTGATTTATAGCTTATTTTATGTTGTGTACTCTACGAGTAGGGATTCTTGGACAAAGAAACCAACTCTGCCTGTATTACAACAACGTCTCCCTGAACTAGAATTAGTATCTAATTCAAGGAGAAACGTGTGCAGTCAAGGAATTGGCACTAAAAATCATGTATACTGGTCTTTGAATCAGGAGCTTGACCATTATGTACGTAAAACTTCTACAATTATATACTTTAATGCAAAGTCGGATGAATTGAAGGAGTCTCCGATACAAATTTCTACCAATGAATATGAGTACTTGTTTCATTTGTCTACTTTGAAAGGTCGCCTTTGTGCATATGGCGGCAATTGTGATTTCAATGGATTGAACATCTGGATCATGAAACAAGATTGTTGGAAATGGTTAATGAGAATTCGCAACATACCAACTTTTGATTGCGAGGGTTTTCTCAATAATTATAAGCTTTTGTGCACCACAGAGAATTGTGAAGTTATATTTCATGGACCAGAGCGTCACAGTTTTTCCATCTATTATCCTAAACAACGACAATTTGTTAGGACAACTTATATATCAAATCATCTTGAGTATGTGTTTTGTCCAGTAGATCCAACATGTTTGGATAGCTTATATTTTCCTAGATTTAATGTCATGCGCAAGAGGAAGCGACGCAGTACTCCATCGGAATGAAGGCCATAGATTTGAGAAGACACTTGTGATATCAACAGAGCAATCACTAATCTGTCAAATTCAATCATGTGCAGTCCTTGGAAATGGTAATTGTGGAGTATCACTGCTGGTGTCACCGGAGATAGAATTAAGTGGTTAAAGTAATGTGTGCCGCCAATAGAGGGTATTTTTTCAGGTGTTTCTGCAGTAACGGTGGCGGCAGTGATGGTGTATTACAGCGCAGCTGAGGCAGAGCATGGCGATGCAATCAACGGTGCTGGAATCAAAAGGAATTGATTGTTGTTGTTGCATTTCTTGAACTCTCATTTCTTTTTGCGGTTTCTATGAAAAATTGTATTTTAAGGTGCATTGGCTATTTATAGAGGACTTTTGCTTATTCTACTTTTTATTTGGTTTACTAGTATATGTACCCGCGCGATGCGCGGTTGCTATCAAAAGAACTAAGCGTAACAAATTTTATATGCAAAGTACTAATGTGTAAAATTATCATTATTGAGTTTTCGAACTCAAGTATTCACCACACTAATCTTGAATTGATATTTAATAGTTTTTTATTTAAAATTATAGCTAATTTATGTTTGAAAAACTGATGCATTGCTGTAAATATTTTTATTAATTTAAATTTCTTAAACCAATTTTGTTGGATTGGTCTTTTCGATAAGCTTAATTGATCTTAATTATATATTTCAACTTTCACTATGTAGATTGAAATAATAAAGACCCTTAATAAAGCTTTTTCCGATAAAAGAAAAAAAACGATTTGTTCCTTGAATTTTTAATAATTTTTGTTTTTGCTGTTGAGATTTTACTTGCATGATTTTCCAAAATTTTATCATAATTCACAACACTTTCTTGTATCAAATTCAAAAAAAATCTTATCCCTCTGTATTTTTATGTCTTTTCTTTTCCTTACTAATCATTATTGCCTATATATTACCTAGTATTGTTATATTATTATGTGACTTTTAATAACTTATCAGATGATTTAGTACTCTAAATGTTTATTACTCCCCTTTTAATACAATATAGATAAACGTAGATTGTTTTACTGTTGTAATTTAATTACTTCACATTTTTATGTTATATTACTCGAAATTCATTCTTTTTTTAATATATAATTAACTTAATTTTATTAATCACCAAAAAGTGTTCAGTACAACTCCACAACTGAACTATACCACAGTAAGTTGTCCAAAGAAGAAAAAAAATCTCAGATTCAGTTTTGTTAGGGGGTGATACCGCTAGAAAGAGCAAAGATGCAGTAATCTTCTAATGCTAGGGGCATCTCTGATGTTGCGTGTATACGTCTTTGCCATAGGTTCCGCAGTTTTACGTACATTTTTTAAATTGCCTTTGGTTTCTCTCCATCTATATACATTGTAAATACCCATCTTTTCCCTGTTATGTTAATTTTTACCAGTTTATCTCATTTAGTAATTTACCTATAATCCAAATAATTTCATATGTTATTCAAAATTGCAATTTTGAATTCCTCTAAAATATAAAAACATGTCCTTCGATTTTTTGTTTTGAAATCTATTGAATGTTTTTGTTAATATTATTTTCGTATTATATGTATTAAGCAATTAAACTTTCCTTCTCTTTAGCTAATAATATAAAATTTGTTGGTTTTAATTTTTATTCCTGAAATTATATGCATGAATAGAATAACTAAAAGACTTATTGTTGGCTATGTATTTGATTTAATATCTTTTCTCATTACTTTCCTTTAAATATCATATCTATATAGCTAAATATCAATAGACAGAGAATTTTTAACTCTTGTTATAAGTTTCTCTTATACTTTTAGGTGTCGTTTGGTACGCGGGATAAGGTGGGATATTTCAAGATTAAGTTTGGGATTAATTTTATACTCCATTTGATAGAAGGTATGGATAAATTTATCTCTTTTACCAAACATAATATAAAATGAAGCTCAAACTTAATTCTGAGATATCCCACCTTGTCCCATCAAACAGGGTATTATTTTATCCCACCATTCAGATGGGACAAATTAATCTCAGGACTATAATCCCGAGATAATTTAGTTCACATACCAAACGACGCCTTAAATATTAATCCATTCCTAGAATTTCTTTCATTGTATATATTGATATATTATATTTTTAGTTATTCGTTATTCACTTTATTTTATTGTCTGAACTAATGCAAAGTATAAATATCCTCACATTATCTCTATTTTATTATCATTTTTCAATATTTGTTTAGTTTTAAATTTTATGTATTGAGATTTCAATTGCGTGATTTTATTACAATGCTCATTAATTTCGTCGAAATACTGCCACGTGACCTTTTTTGAAGCACCACTTGGCTTAATTTCCAAGAGACCTATTTTATATACATAGATTCATGATAATATAAATTATATTTTAAGTATTAAATATATTTAATTTTTGACTTATCTATTAAGACTTTAGTTAGCAGGTCTTATCTACGGTATGACTTTTCTTATCATAATAAAATAACCTTATCATTTCAATTTTAAAAAGGTTTATCTTTCAATTCAAAGTTAGTATTTTCTTTTACTTCACATTTAAATTACATTTTTTTAATCTCAATTTCATATTAAAATTAAAACTCAAATCAATTTTATAAATCTGAATTCAATAACTTTCAAATTAAAAAATTTATACAAACAGTGTGGTGTAGTAATCGAATACATTTATACACTACATTTTCAAGTGAAACCACAAAAGGACAGTTCTGGATTATTGTGAAAAAAGTGTAATTTAAATGTAGTGTTGCTACAAAATGATCAAAATACTGTAAATTTAACATTTTATATTTTAAATGAATCTAAAGTGCCTTTTTGTCTCCGTGATGCAAAGTCTAATTATAAGTTAAAATCATTACCCAAAATAGTTGATAAGATAATGATATATTAGAAGGTTGAATTAAATAAATGAGTTTTACGATGTAAAATAAATATTGAAAGTGTCAACTGTTAAATAATTTCTAAATAAAAATGAATTTTGATCGATTCTCAAAAGATTCATACAAGCAATTTTGCAAAATACATTGTTTTTCAGAAACTCACCATCATAGAGGACAAAAAGAAAAGAAAAGGAAACTCACCTTCATGATATGTGCAAAGCAGTGTTTTAAAAGGCGTTTTTGAGGCGAGCCTCGGGGCGAGCCCCGAGGCGGGGCGTACCAAAAATGCCTCGGGGCGATGGGTCGAGGCGCAAGTCCCCAAAGGCGTACGCCCAGCAATTTGGGGCGTACGCCCAGGCGTTTGGGGCGAGTTTTTTTTTTGTTGGGGCGTAAGCCTAGGCGTTTGGGGCGAGTTTTTTTTTGTTGGGGCGTAAGCTCAGAAAACTTCTTCAAACTAAAACGAAATTTGTTAAAGAAGTCCTTAGTATAATGCCCAAATTTTCAAAAGTCAACATGTAATTACTCAAATATTTTAAAAAGGAACTGAAACATTAAATTTAAAAGTCAAGACCTTTTTTTATTGCTAGAATGCCTAATATATGTTCTTTTCCAATTATTTAACTTGTCTTCTACTATCTCAAAAAAGTAACGAGCAGTCACTTATACTTGTAAGTACGTATAATAGATTGTTCTAATTAATTTTTTTGTGGGGGTGGAGTATGTATATGTGTATATATATATATATATACATATATATATATATATCACTTATTTATTGTTTTCTTCAAATTTTTACGTTATTTAACCAATTTAAAAGTATTTATTATAATTATATCATTTTATAAAATACTAAAAATTAAAGTCCCATGAGGCTTACGCCTCGTGCCTCGGGGCTTACGCCTCGCTGAGGCAGACATAAAACGCCTCGCCTTACGCCCCCGCCTTTTAAAACACTGGTGCAAAGCATTCTGGTTGTGCATTCGAGAACGCATTGTTTCCATTTGCATTCACTCACCTCTTTTTGCTTTCTTTATTAGATAATCCTGCACATATATCAAAGAAAATAATATCAAATGTAGAAAAAAAATACTAACATAAACTTAATAAATTTAAAAATAAACTGCAATCGTAATAACCATATAACTATATAAGTTAGCATCCTAAAAATAGAAATTAAAAACAAACAATATGAAACAACACCAAAATAAGATTATGCTTGCACAATGCTTCTAAGATAGTGAATTATACGGATAAAAAAACTCTTGTTTTGAATGAAATAACTTTTCATCGTGAGAAAATTAATAAGCACGAATAGAGCTAATGATCAACAATTAAAAAAACAGAGGAAAGCTTAAATGATTTGTGTCACTGAAGGGGTATTTCAAAATTGCATGACATATCAGTTTGTTAGAAATAATTATTATTTTTTTTCTAAAAAAAGGACAATAAATATTTGTAAAGATAGGATTGGAAGATCTTATCTCATAATCTGTATATTTGAGTTTGAAATTTGAAAGTAAACATATACGTAATCATCTTTCAAATGTTTTTAAAACCATTTTTTATATAGATTCAATTCAAAATGTAGTATTTGGTTAATTAATTATTAAATAATTATTTCTTGAACTCTCATTTCTTTTTGCGGTTTCTATGAAAAATTGTATTGAGTGAGAATTTTAAGGTGCATTGGCTATTTATAGAGGACTTTTGCTTATTCTACTTTTTATTTGGTTTATGTATTCAACGTTTTTCCTACCCTTTGTGTTGTTTATAGTTTTATTAAATTTGGGTTGCTTATTAATTATTACAAATGCTGATTATTTTTTAATCGGAAAAAGGCTCATAAATACCCTTCACCTATGGAAAAAGGCTCATAAATACCCTCCTTCCACCTTTGGGTCTAAAAATACCCTTAAGGTTTGTTTTTGGCTCAAAAATACCCTTTAAACTAACAGGAAAAAATTGGCTGTTTAAAAAGACACGTGTCATTCTTTAATTGGTGCCATATTTTAACTCAAAAATAATTAAAAACAAACCAAAGTTTTTAAACCCAAACCCATATTGACCCAATGGTTTATAAGCTGATGTTATGTCCTGGTTTATAAGCATAAGATGCACACCAGGACATAACATCAGATCTTGTCCAGTGGTAAGATAATGTTACATTCTCACTCTAGTTAATAATAGTATGTTTCAAGTATCTAACTTACATTTCAACTCATGTAGGTCAAAGGCAAGCACAAAAAAAAATTTCAAGATGAGCAAGCTTCTCAATCAGTAGAGGATGTGAACATGATAGCACCTACAGAATCTCAAGACTCCGAATCTTTATTCATTCCTGTACCTGAATTAAATCTGCCATCTACTCAGCTTTCTAGTAATCGTTCAAGTCGGCCTGAATCTGATCCAACCTTTCTTGAGTCTGATCCGTACTTTCATCCTGAATTTGATCCATCCTTCCATCCTGAATTTGATCCAGCCTTCCAGTCTGATGATGAAGAGATCGAACATGAGTCTGATCCAACTCTAATGCCCAAGGTGATTTCAGAAGCCAACACTAGGCTTAAACAAAGACGGTTGTTGCAAGATCCTACTGGTACAAGGAAGATCAGTTTTATTACAGATGAAAGTGGTGTAAGTTTGCCTACTAATCTGCCATATTCATCAAGAAAGATCAGTTGGAACGGAAAGGCTGCAATGACCTCAAAGCAGCTGCTAGAAGAAAAGGAAAAAAGACTTGGCAAAATGAAGGCTAGAAGGGGTAGACTTTAGGGCAATTCAAACTTAAACTTTTTTTTTTTTGGGTTACTATGGTGTTATGTAATGTCAATAGACAAGTAAATTGATGTTTTTGATGTTTTTGTGTTGCATCAGTTATGCAATTACTACTTTTGAGGTGAATGACTATACTGGTGCTGTTTTAATTTCTGTTCTGGTGTTGATTTTGATTACTATTCTGGTTTTTATTTGGTTTATGTTGTGGTGCTGTCCTGAAGTTTGATAAATATTATCAGTTTATGTTGTGGTGCTCTCCTGAAGTTTGGTTAGACATGTTCACAAGTGTCCTTTTACAATTGTTATTTTGTCCCGTGTATTTTCCACCTTCTGGAAAGAGTACTTCAACATTCAATTTGATGCGCTTTTCAATTCACTGATGCAATAGTAATATTTGTGACACTTCATTCCCCTGAAATGGAGGTGATTGGACTCACAATAATATTTGGTAATCTCCACACAATGGCCGCAAAAAAATCACTAGCTGCATTGGCTAAAAAGAACTGGTGCTAAAAAAAATGAGAGCAGGTAGAAATTAGCTTGAGTATCAACCTTTATAACCCAATTGGCGGTATAGAAACTAGCTTGAGAATATGCCAGTACTAGCTTATTTTGCATCAAGCCTTATAACTCATTAGCATTATACATCAAATGACTATGTAAAGTCTTATTTTGCAGCAACAAAATAGCCTTCAATATAAACCAAATTTTACAATTTCAAAAACCAAATGGATATAGTCAACCTCCATTTTAACATATCACCATTGAAATACTAACTGCATAACTTCAAATCTGAAATTTTACATAAAAAATGGTTACTTTCAAATCTGAAATTTTACATAAAAAATGGTTACTAATCACCATTACATCACTTAAGCAGCAACAAAAACAATGAAAAGAGACATTTTCGCATAAAAGAAACAAACTTTATGCAAAGATAACAGTAGATTTTGATAAACAAGTTTGGAAGAAAGAAGAGGAAGAAGAAAGAGAAAAAGAAGAACCATGGCAGAACCATGGAGAAAAAGAACATATTGTTTAATGTTGAGGTGAAAACGGGTTTGGGTTTAAAAACTTGGGTGGGTTTTAATTATTTTTGAGTTAAAATATGGCACCAATTAAAGAATGACACGTGTCTTTTTAAACAGCCAATTTTTTTCTGTTAGTTTAAAGGGTATTTTTGAGCCAAAAACAAACCTTAAGGGTATTTTTAGACCCAAAGGTGGAAGGAGGGTATTTATGAGTCTTTTTCCATAGGTGAAGGGTATTTATGAGCCTTTTCCGTTTTTTAATTAGCCATCCTAAAAATGAATATTTGTCAAAACCATCCCTTTTAAGCAATAAGGGTGGGGGGTCACTCGTGGGTCCCTTTTAAATGTTACTCACAGATAAATCAAAATCAGACACAACTTACAACAGAATTCACCTTCAGTTTCACAGGTGATGATGAGCTATACATAGGTGGAGAAGCTAAAACTAACCCAAAATTGCTGCAGCCACTGCAGGTTGAATTGCTCATCCCTTAAAATTTCCAAAACTAACAGCCTAACAATACAGATCTGATATACAATCTTTATACACCAACTTGAACTCTTCAACAACAGATTGATGGCGAGTTCATCTAAGCGCGGTTGAAGGTTCCAGGGAGAGACTAGTCGTGCCAAAATTCCGATGCTTACCGTCAGCAATGTTTGTTAGCTGAAAACCATAATTAGGAAGCTGGTTTATTAGAAGAGTTTCCAATTGGCAGGCTATGCTCTTGCCAGAGACTAAGAAATATAGGAATGAAGCATTTTCCATTCCTTCCTTCAAGCGATGTGCACGGACTCTGCCCTCAAGATCATCAGTCTGTACATATAATAGAGAAAAAAGAATGTATAGCATGTAAATGGAAGTAATAGCTCACAATAACTGAAAGGAAGATTAACGTTCGGATGTGCCATAGACTTCATTTGGATATTAGATAGTGAAATCTGTCTACTGGACCATTTATTTCGAAATATCTTTGAACAGAATTACATCCTCAACTTTGGAAAGGCATTTCGGAAAAGGAAACTTCACAAAAATACTAAAAAGAAACTGAAGATAGAACACCTATTCAGTTATTCTCTAGACATTCGCGTAGGGAAACAATTTTCAAGAACAAAATGAGCCTCAAGTATTTATGAGATGCAAAATACGCAGGCATCCTCCAACTCGTAGAGAAGTAATAGTTCAAAATACCCAAAAGGACTAGATTTTGCACTTAAGAGGCACCACAACTTTAAAAATCAAAAACAAAAACAAAAAACTTCTGAAAGAAACTGACAATAGAACACCTATTCAGTTATTCACCAGACGATCATGCAGCATAGCAATTTTTTAGAACAAAATGTGCATGCTTCCTCCAACTAGTACAGCATCACGGTAAAGCATAACATATACAACAATTGATTCGACAGCATATGGTTGCACTTTAAGACACAAACTGGAAGAAGGGATAAATGTACCTGTCCGACGTAAAACTTTTTGTCAGGTCTTAGCATAATATAGACACTTGAAGCACCAATTGTAGATGGAGCTGGCTGCTCCCTGGCAGCAATAAGAACACAATTCACTGTTGCCACTTCTGATTCATTTTTCATTTTATACAGCTCAATTAACTTCTTCTGACAGATTAGAGAGATAGCATCTTCAAGTTCCTTGCTCGAAATTCCCATTCGCTGCATTAACTTTGTGCTAGAATCCAAAGCTATTTGTCTTGTAGCATTTAATTGGTTGGAGCTTTTGAGGTCAATATCTGAACAAACAGGTCTTAATTGGTCTTTCTTCTTTGGTATCTGATTCCCATAAGCTGAATTATACAATTCTTCTGCTCTTCGAACTAATATTTCTGGAATTCCTTCTCTCTGAGCTGTTTCAAATGCTAGACTCTCTTTACAGACCCCATCAATGAGTTTCCAAGTTGGTATTGGTTGACCATCAACATACTCAGCTCCCATTGCTTTATACACAGTCCTCTTGATTTTCAGGGGTAAATCGAAAATTCCATGCAAGTGGGTTGATACAATTCCCAAACAGCCAATTGCATCCAGGGTTTCTATGACACTTCCAGCAATACATGTCCCTTTTGCTGTTTCTGTTCCTCGACATATTTCATCTATAAGTACAAGACTGCTTGAAGTGGCACCAGTAATCAGAGAACGAATTTCAGACATTTCAATCTGAGGCATGTTAGACCACTAAGAGTCAGAATGTTGCCTTCAAAAAACCATGAGACTTTACTATTTCACCAAGGAAAAGTGAAAACTGATGAACAGAAACACCAACACCTAGAGTCAAGATTATTACACACAAAAGAAGGAAATAGCTTCACTCTCAGAAAGAACACATGCTATAAGTGGAACTATCATCACCATAACCTACAGATTAATCAAAGAGACAGATGCAAGGGAAGAAGATCCAAAATAAGAACCAATAATATAACCAGAAGATAATGATTACCGTTTTTACCATGATAAAACTACAGTAGAACTGCTATGTACTAAATTTTTTCTGTCAAGACAGCCACAAAGTTCTTGTCATACATCCACTATACTCGATCCGCTGCGCCAAAATGTCAAACTAAACCATTCAAGGAATTTTGCATCCCTCTTGACTATGGATTGCAGTAAACACAAGTAGTCTTAACAAGCAAAATCATCAACAGCGAGCAAATGCATGCAAAAAGTGAAACGATTAGCTGCTAGGAACTTCTCACCCGAGGGAGGCAGGAAGCTACCACTTCTAGAATGGAAGCTTCTCCTTTACTTTTTCAGAGTGTATCGCTATTTTGAAATTAAAAGAAGGTTTATGGATGAAGTAATCGGAATGACAAGTGGTTACGGTTGCGGAAAGCGGAGAAAGCACCTAAGTCTTGGTTTATTTGCAGATAAAAGTACTGGTTTCTAGCAAATAGGACGAGAAGAGAACCATCTATGCTATAAATTGAAGAATATGGAACATATGATGTACCTGAAATGAACTTTTTCCATCAGCAGGACTATCATATGATTTCATATGCAGCATAATTGAGTCAAAATGAGGAATGACAGCTGATTCAGCTGGAACCATGAACCCGCACAATCCCAACAATGCAGCTGCACATAATGATCGCAGCAAGCTTGATTTGCCCCCACCATTCGGACCTGTCAAAAGAAACACTGACTGCATATCTACTGTATTCTGTACACCAGTCCCTCGTACTGCATCAAACCAATAAGGAGAGAGACCAATTATCTTCATTCCCACACTTCCATTAAGTGCCTCCATGTCCTGCATTTTAATGTCAAGTAATTGGACCACAGGAATATCAGATAAAATTTTGAAGACTTTCCCCACGAAATGAGACCAGGATAAGGGTTGTATTCCATGTCATATTTTTCTCCTTAAGTAGTCTTCCGAAAAAAATACAGCAGAGCATGAATGCACCAGTCATCACACCCGAATTCTTAAAATGTATTTTCCCTCAAATAGTTGTGAAGTTTCTTAAAGTCATCTGGTGGATATGTGTGAAGTGTTGAGTTTAGACCAAGCTGTGGTGGTACTAATATTTAGAAAACGTCAAAGAAGCAAAGATTCTGAAGAGTACCTGACATTTGTTGAATTGTGTGATTGTTGGGAAAACCCAATTTCTTCTTCTCCCTTCACTGATAAGAAACCAAGATTAAGATTATAAGCTCAAATCAGGGGAAAGGTAAACAGGATAAGTGAAAAAGTAATGCAAAGCTCTGAGCACATTCTATACAACTCTTCAAAATGAAAAGGCTTTATTGGCACTTGATGAGAAAATTTTATGAAATACCAATATAAAGAGCCAACAGAATATAACAAAAGACCTAGAGAGAATTTTAGAAAGCCCCACTTATATCCTATATTCACTTTATATGCACTTCTAATTTTTCACAAATCTATGAAATAGATCAAACTAGTATTATATATGCAATATCCTTCTCTACAAAGTCATGCAGTCCTCTAAACACGATGGTATTTCATGTGTAATCCAAAAATACAGCAACAGTTTAGCATCTGGAACAAAGTACTCTCTCATTTTGAAAAAACACCTCAGTTTCCTTCCTTCCAAATCTTATGCAGCATTCATCAGGATAGACAATGCACTATCCTTCTCCTTCCACTTGCTCTGATTCTTCATTAGCACATTAGCGTAACTGAACTCAAAACTACAAGGTACAAGCTCATTCTGTTCATATCACGCAATAGATTAATAGCATTGATGTCACTGTATTCTTTAATGGCTTATAGCAGTATCGCTGTGATTCTTTCTGTAGTGAAGGATTAAGTTGTTCATCAGTGCAATGTCATTTCTGAAAAGGAACCTTCTAGACTATAGCATTTGCGACGGACAAATTCTGTAACTAAACAGCAAAAATCCATTGCTAATCCTATTTAGCGACGGATTATCAGAAAAATTTGTTAACTACGAGCAATTTAGCGACGAAGTTTGTAGCTAATTCCAGTTTTTCTTTTTCTGTAGTGATATGCGAGGAATGGAAATATATTATATCTAAGAAGATAAGTACACTCTTTGGCAGTTTGAGTCAACAAAAACAAGAAATTGCAGAAGTGCCACCCACCCCTCAAAGGCGGAAAAAAGAAGAAGCAAGCCCTTAAGAAAGGAAGAAAACTGCTTTTTCAGATAATCAGTAGATTCGTGTCACTAACCTCACATGAGAAAATAATGCCTTTGCTATCACAATCAAGACGGATGCAAAGATAAGGATATTGATCTTTGCTTGTAATTCAGAAGAAAGTTCCCTTAGCAATTCCAAGACCCTTGACTTTGCCTTGGCACTTGCCTCATGATACCTGTGAAAGAGATCCAAACAAATATTTACCAAAGAAAGTATTTTCTTGTGAGAATCACAAATTGGCTTCAATGTAAACCAAGAAACCTCGCTATTGCATCTTCCACCCTCATTGTAGTGAACCATTCTTCTCCAACCTTCTTCCCCTTTGAATCTAGAGCAGGTCTGAGATGCTTAATTTGTTCTTCTCCAGCGGTTCCAGCCCAAACAGTTGGAATAAATCGCTTTCCCTTAAACCATACAGCTTCATGCTCTCGAGCATACAAAATCTCCCCTTTGGTTCCTCCAAGTGGGGCCATGGTGGCCCTTATTCTTGAAATTATAGGCAGGAAATCTTCTGTTATCTAGAAACAGAATGGAAGGCCACTTAAATATTTGAGAGTTTGGTTGTTAAGTTCATTAATTTCAAATTCTTGTGTGTCTCTTTCTGCTTCTTTTTTCCTTTTTAATTTTCGCTGCCAGTCTTGGGACCGACTTGCACAGTTGCTGCTATAAAGTACAGGTTGAACTTCTATAGTTCAAGATCTATATGCCTGAAGCAATTAAAACCACTTCACCGAAAACTTTATTTTTATAGATCATTTGTTTCAGACACAGAATCTCAATCTGGTTAGTCAACCAGCAAAAGCATATAAATAATTATATAGCCTAGACACCCCGCCCCAAAAGAAAAGAAGCTAAAACCCAATGGCATCATACATTCTTAGAGCAACCAAAGGCTAGCACAGCAACCCCAGAAACAGTACCAATGGTTCAGAGCTGATTGCCCCATTCTTCAAAATCAATCAACATAGATTATCTTTAGGACCACTCAGATTGACAACATTTCAGTTAATTCCGTGCCACTATTAAAATGTTACCTTGTTTATTTGTCTAATGGTTACCCCAAAATTGTTAGTCAGTCAGTATAATCCGTGATAGTCTTACTGTTTATCCACAAGGCTTTCACTTGACATTAAAAAAGCTGACTGCCTTTACAGCAATGAATATTTTAGTTACCAGAAAGAGTACTAAAGCGCACGCAGATGCACAACTTGTAAATCATTAGAATTATTGAAGATAAATAGAAGAGACTCACAGCCAAAGATAAAGCATGTGCAGCCTTTTCTACTTCTGCATATGCTTCCTCCAAATGGATCCTCTTGACACGACCTTTCCACGAAGACTCCATATCTTCAAAAAAATCATTTGGGATGATAGGATAGGAACTTATCTTTTGATCACTTTCACCATGTACAGATATTATTTCACTGATTCTACAAGAAATCTCTCCACATTCATTTACCTGAAGTAATGAGGGGTTAATCTTAATCAGATCTAAAATCAAAGCACCTTTTGAAAGAATGGCAAAAACAAAATCCAAGTAAAACAGCTATGAAGAGCACACTGGGCATGGACCAAACTAAAAAAGGCAAAAAATAAAATCGGTATAAACCCTACAAGAGCAGAAAGAATTATAGAAAAAGCAAGAGGCATGTGCATGTGCATGTGTGTTACCACCAGGAAGCTAAATTATGATCGCCAAAGTTTATATTTCCAGTATATTCAATAGTTATTACATACCTCTAAATGCTGTTAGTCCCATGTATAAGCTATAAAAGAGTATGTTCATCCAAAGAAGTATCACGATCTAGTATTCCTTCAATTCTTTTGATGATCTTCATATCTAAACTTTCTATCGATCACCTACAGTTGTAATAGAGTTGACATAAAAGGTTCTCGCCAGGTAGAAAATGTAGCCGAGCTTTTACAATGTAAGAAGAAATTTAAAAACTTAATGGAGGAGTTATTCAAATGACAAGGTACACTCTCGCTAGACAGTTAGAGCAGCTCCAGACTTTCATCTTTGATCTCTAACCCAATTCAATGCAAAAGCATTTAATGAAAAAAGCAAGAGAAAAGAAGCAATTAAAAAAAAAAAAAAAAAAAAAAAAGAGAGAGAATGATTCCTGTCCACCTATCCCAAACTGAAGTGCACGAGATTATTGCTCTTTATGCACCACTCAATAATATACTGTACGGGAACTCTTAATGGAAGTGGAATAGAAACCCCAACACCACTTACTAGTGTATCAAAATCAACTTTTAACCCAGTTGCCACCCAAGTAGGATCCATCAGTAACTCTAAAATAGCACGAAGCTCTGAATTTCTATACATCTGCAGTATTTCATCAACCACATTCTTTATTTTGCAGAACTCGACGTGATTTGCCTCCCTCAACTCAAGCAACTTGACCAGCTGTAAATAGACAACAAAAAAGCGCAATATTAGTATTTACAAACTGAAGCACAGAAAGCTAAAAATTGTTTGAAAAGCAGCTTGAGGAAGAGAAAAGTTCTTTTATACTCTAATGAAGTTTTCCTACCCAGCACAAGGTTTGAAACTCAAAACTCAAAACACATAACATAATGCCAGAACCAACTTTTTATGGTATGAATGGTAGATAAAAGTATCAATGCTGTTAATCTGATAACAAGTTTCAGAATAGTAGACAGAATTAATGTACTTAACATATCTCCAGAAGTCATGGGTCATAGAAAAAATTCATTGCAATCATCTGTTTTATGTCATTATTCATGGAGGAAAAAGTTTCCCTAACAGTCAAAGTAAAGATAGTAGAACTAAAAGTTCTAGTCCAGAGATAATAATTCGACAAGATAAACCAATCTTATCTGAATCTCAAAGACGAACATACGACAAGAAACATGCGATGAGTTCAGACGAAATAATGTTGGTACACAAAAGGCCTCAAAAACCCCAACATTAAGCTCTAACTAGCTAACAATTCATTCACTTTTGAACTGGGAAAAGAGAGAACTAAGCAGTCATTGGAATCTCACAGCCTCAAGAGTTTATAGGCATCAGCACTAAAATCTAGGCTCTTATTTCAGACAAGAAATACTACTAAAATGAAACAACCCAACTTTACTAGTTAAGAAGCAAAAATTTGTGACAGCATACTTCATTAAGAAATATCTGTGTATCTATTACAAATAGATAGATTTTGCAGTGAGAATAAATTGAATAATGAAGTGCAACCTTTGCAGATGAAATACAAGTAAAATCAGGAATTGAACATGTGACACTCATCATAAGTCTGCATGCCTCTGCAAAAGCAAATGAAACATATTAGTAAATAAAAATTCATTGTGTTGTTATCAGCACTGAAGATAAGAAATAAGGCAGACATATTAGCAATATATGACTCTTCAAGAAAATGCTTGACACAAACAAGTCTCTCTCTCCCCCTCCCCTCTCCTCATCCGGCAAAAGAAAACAATAGCAACTATGCCTCAATTCCAAACTAATTGAGGTCAGCCCTGTGAATCCTTCAACTTAGCTCGCTCCAGGTGAAGCATTTCATTCCAATACTTAAACAGTTGTCTTTTACAAATTAGGATTTCTCTGTTACTAGAGGTTCTCTACACTTTCTCCTATCAAAGCTCTTAACACACTAAAAAGATGGTAAACACCAGACCTAAAGTAAGTTTAGCAACGCGACTAAGCCCTAATCAACTAGTTGGACATTGCCCAAATTAGGACAAATTATTCATTGCTCAGCCTTCTGTTGTTTTATCTCAAAGTCCACCAAGCCCTTGTCTGTAAGAAAACTCTAGCTCAACCGAACATCAAAGCTACAGCCTGATCTTAACTTCACTAGCAAACTGCGGAACCGTGGAACTTCCAATTGCTTTTGACTTTTATTCCTAAACTAGAAGCAATAGAGTTTTATAAGTCAATAGAGAAGATCAGAGAAAAGCATGATCCAAATGTCTGCTTTGAAAGAGAACAATTTAAGCAAAATATGATCTTCAATAACTTCTGTACATATTAGGGCAAACCTTTTTATTTTATTAAAATTATGGTGCACTCCACAAGGACCTAATTGGCATAAACGATCGGATTTCTTTGGGAGAACCATGTTTTTGTGTAGGCTCTCCACTTTCAGTATACCATTTGGTCCACTTATATACGGTGACTTTCCCGCCTATCAATGATATAACTCTTTATAAAAGAAATGATTTTTCAAGTTTGTTTCAATTTATGCTATTTGCACATGAAAACTGAAATAGAGGAAGAGAGAGGGAGGGAAAAATTAGTATAATTATTATAGATTCAACTCGCAATAAGAATGATAAAAAAACAAAAATTTAATTACAACTCTCTTTTTAGAGAACATAGTTGCAGAACCGCATTATTGAGGTCCACCTATGCAAGAGAAAAGAAGATTTTTAGTCCTTGGTTAAGTAAAGAAATAGGAATTATTGATCAAATGCCTGAATCATCTATAGAGTGTTGCAATCATCTAAACCTAAACAATGTGAGAGAGAAAGGGAAAGGTGGGGACGGTACAAAAACTAGTCCTTACGACCTACACACTAGGTGTTTCCTGGTAGTCTGCAGAGAGACGAGATGAGATGAAGGGACAGTCTGAAGGACATAGGTTGGAGGTGGAACAGAGGGCAGTGGTCTTAGTCTTCGCTTGGGTTGTAATATCTGCGTAGGTTGTGGCAGCAATGGGAAGGAATGAAACAGATAGAGAGAAGGGGGTTCAGAATGAGTGGCAGGGAGCATGAAAGGAGGCGTTAACAGAGAACAACAACAAAAGCATCTATGCAATGTCTCACATCTTTTCATGAACCAGCTTTTGACTGAACAAAATAATAAAACTATTTAAAAAAAAATATTTTCCTTATCAAAAATAGAACGAACAAGCCAAATAATGAAACTTCACTCACTTTAATATGTCAAACAAAACAAAGTTAAAGCTGTAAATATGATCTTAAAATTGATCAAACCTATGATACAGTAATTAGTAAAATGATTGTCACCATGAACAAGTGAGGGATGCACGAATATCTACACAAGACGTTTCTCACCTTGAATGTCTGAAGCAATCTCATAGGCTGGCGGATTTAAAAGAAGATCCCTAATATACCTGATAGAAATAATATCACGGACACCAGAAATACCAGAACGACATCAAATGTAAGAAATAGGGAGCAAAAAATGATACAACATAGACAAAAAGATAAATGTTATAAAGAAATAAGTAAACTAATAGGAAGATTAAATAATCACTTCAAAGGAGCACTGAAACAAAATTCAGTATTCAGAAGGTCGGGAAAGTTATTGACCTGAACACTTTCTTCTGAAAAAAATACTAAAGGGGAAGTACAGTAAAAAATGCAGCCTAAGTGAAAACAGTCACATTTCTTATATTAATCTACAAAATCAGACGGAATACCCCATTTCCGTCTGTGTTTCTTAGGGGTTACCCCTCTTATAGCTTGGACAGAATCTACTTAACAGATGCAGTGTTTATCTAATGACCACATGATTTGGGGGTGTAACAAATATAAGATTCAATTGTGTTCCTTTGAAGTATTTCCCTAACCACATTACGAATAGAAAACTCTTTCGGAGCAATTCATGGATGATGACAATATAGTGCACTGTCCCATACCCAACGTGTGAAGACTATATAATCGGCTTACATTGATGGAGTAAGCAACTTAGCTTTAAAAGTTTCTTAATGGAAAGGATTGACTCGTCGCTATTACCATGGAGCAAGGTGAAAGAGTTATGAGTGTGGGAACAGAAAGCTATGCAAAACTAGGCAAAAAGCTATGTGGTAAGACGCGAGGCAAACTCTTGATAATATAGGAGATCACATCCATCTAAAATTTAATAATAATCATTACTTTATGGCAAATTAAACAACAACAAAAAATTCCAAAGCAAAAACAAAGAGGAACATTATTTCTTTTTCTTCTCTAACTAAAACACCCAGATCACAGATTAACAGTTTACGACTCTAATTAACAGTGTTCTTGATGCCATGCCAACCTATATGATGTCTGTATTGCCCATGCCAGTGAATGTCATTGAAAAGCTGGATACCATCAGAAGAAATTTCCTATGGCAAGGAAACAGTGAGACAAAAAAGATTCATTTGGTGAAGTGGTTGACAGTCATAACCAGTAAGCAAGCAGGAGGAATGGGTATTAAAAACCTGAGGACACAAAACCAAAGCCTTCTGTTGAAATGGCTATGGAGATTTGTTTCAAATGAACAGTCTTGTGGAAACAGGTTGTCCTGTCAAGATATGGAATGGAAGGTCAATGGGTCACAAAGGAATTGAAGAATCCTTATGGTGTTGGCTTGTGGAGAACCATCAGGAATCAGTGGCCTAAAATGTGGATAAATACCAGGATCAAAGTAGGCAATGGAGAGAAAACATCCTTTTTGGAATGATGTTTGGATTGGGCGACATTCCTTAAAACACATGTTTCCTGATATATATATAACTTGAACCAACAGAAGAGGGCAACAATTTTGGAAGCTAGGGACAACCGAGGGTGGAATCTCAGTTTCAGAAGACTACTCAATGATTGGGAAGTGCAGAGGTTGACAGATTTCCATAGCACCCTTGAACTTTTCAAGGATTTTTCCACTAATGAAGATGGTCTAGTCTGGCTGAAGGAGAAGAAAGGGACTTTTTCTGTCAAACCTGCTTATAAGTGCTTACAATATATAAGGCCTCAGCCTGGGTTTTGGCCTTGGAAGATGATATGGAAAGTGAAGATTCCATACAAGGTGGCATGTTTTTCTTGGTTAGTGGCTATACAAGCTGTCCCAACTCAGGACAAAGTGATGAAAACAGGCCTTCAGCTTTGTTCCAGATGCTTTTTTTGTGAAACTGAAGCAGAGACAATAAACCATATCTTCTTACACTGTAAAGTGACACAACAACTTTGGCAGATATTCATCAATTTGAGGGGAATCAGGTGGACTATGCCAAGGAGTACATTGGATGTTCTAGCCTGCTGGAATAGAGATGGGAATATGTCAGGGACACAGGGAGAGATGGAAGATTGTCCCAGCTTGCATTTGGTGGACAATTTGGAAGGAGAGAAACGAGAGATGTTTTGAAGACAAGAGGCTGAGGACATTGTCAGTGTTTTAGATTGTCTGCGAAGGTCCTAGGTGGTAGGTTTTGCCTTTGTAACCACTACTTGTAAGTATTACTGAAGTACACCTTTGGTGTAGCCGCGTAGCTTTATCTATAATAGAATGGTAACTGTTTCAAAAAAAAAAACAGATCAATTCATTGAACCCCATGTATCCTTTTCCTCCTAAAACTTAACGGTCACCTCCCACTCCCCCCCACCCCAAAAAAAAAGTCTCCTTCTGTTAAGCTAAACCACGAAAATGAAAGAACCCGTAAATTCTCAGAGACCGTGAATTACCTATACATATGGACCTCTATAAAACAGAAAGACAAGTACCAGTTCGGATACATAAACTTGAGTTCTTAAGGAGCTATAGGCTCTCAATGTCTGGAAATAGAATACAGTCATTATAATATGCTGCTGTAAAGAACAATGATTCCAACACCTTTGCTGCTGATAATTCTGTGGCTGAGACAAGGATTATTGAAATGGCAGTTGGGTGGAGCAAAAACTATAGCAGCACAGGTACAAAAACAATTACTGCTGGTTTACGGGAGCTGGGTTTCAAGAAAGAAACAGAGAGAATTCCAAGCAGTAACGGCAGGCAGTTGTTTGCTGTAAAAAATGTTCACTTACAGAACTGGTAGACCACTGCAATGTGGAGGAAGCAGCACCTTTAATAAACATGGAATTCCTTCGGTTGGAATAGCACCTAAAGGTAACAAACCCCAGAAAGAGATGTCTCAGCCTAGGGTGACACCACCACATAATGACAGAATATAACTGAATTAAACACAATTTTAATCAATTACCAATTTGTGTGGCAGTTCCAAGGTGTAACGGACGGGGCCTATTTTCTGAAACAACAGTGACATTTCTGAATGGGATGTCATCATCGAGACCATAAAGCTCTTTTACCTGAAATTGCATCACTTTGCATGTTGCAATTTCAAACTGAAGTAACAGGTAGTGTCACAAAATGAAAAGATGTGAAGCCAAACCTTGAACAAAAGCTCATCCATAGGATTGCCATCTAACCATTCGTGCTGTCTAGCATTACATTCTCCCCACAAAAGGCCACCTTCACCGAACTCCCCCCAACGCGATGTTCCTGCGAGGAGACCCTCCAGCTAAATGAAGGACTGAACAACATTTACATATATAAATAGAGTAAATTAAGAAAAAAAAATGTTGCCTTCCGATCTAAAGTTAAATGCAACTGCCTAAACATCACTGTGGATTCAAAACACAATATTTGATTAAATAAACCTACCAACCTTCCCTTCTTCTTTCCCCCTTTTTTGGGAGCTGGATAGCAAAACAAATTAGTTGAGAAAATGGACGACCTAAAAGTAGCACAGAAGTTGAACATGGACAGGAAGAGGTCCAAAACAAACTCTTCAAGGTTTTGTTTCTACCAAATCATATCCTATGCGGTTTTCTACATTTAAGTGAAGGCTAATTCTCATCAAACTCTCCTTGCTTCCTTGATTAATATGAAGACCTAAATTATTAACAACCACTCAGACTGACAAAATTACAGAAAAATGTTAATGTAGTTCTATGCTACGGGGAATTCTCCAAATTTTCCTTTTCTTTTGTCAGAAAAAAATATAGAAAATCTGGAGAATTCCTCATAGTAGAAAACTGCTTCTCAATTAGAGTGAATTTTCCCTGAAACCATTCTCCAATGCCAGAACATACAGGAAATGATAAATGGAGCTTTTACATGCTTTCAACTTATCCATGGTTCAACGTAATGAACTAATGTGGTCTTCCATGCAAATTATCTCTTATCAAACTCTCCATTTTATCTATTCTCATCTCGATGTATCTCTAACTGAAACCCCTTCCCCCCGTGTTATCCTATCTCACTAGTCAATTTCAAACTAAAGGTTATTGTAAATTGCTAAACTTCCTAGGCGATATACATGAAATGATGGTACCTATGAAGGGTGGACACCCTGTTGATGTCCTTCCGGTGAAACTTTTTATCTTTTACGGATCAAAAATAGTATTTTATTCTAGTACTTTCCACAAGCATAGTTGGGCCTCTATCCCTAAAGCTCTAAATTCTAAAGCCATCAGGACCATATTATATGCAATCACACCAAATTGTTCTCCTACAGTAACACGGTGAATTGGTCTCTTCTCAAAATTTAACTTCACCTACATTATATACAAACAGATATATGCAGCTATAACTAGATTGACAGAGTACATGGGTACTAGGTCCCTTAGCCAAGCTACTTTACTCTCTAATTAGCAATGGTAAAAACAAAAAGAGCGATCTGCAAACCTGAAGAATTGTTCTTCAATGAATTATGCAAAAACAAATGATGGCATCGACAAGTACGAAGCTTGGTAACTACGGCTTCTTCAGTTAGGCCATCCTCCACAGAGTAAGTCTTCATAGTCTCATAAACAGAGATAATGCAATACCCCTTCGCTGAACGGGATATTCCTGTATCCACCAAATAAGAACTCTTTGTGATTTGCAAGTGAAATTTCTTCATATTTCATAACTATAAATATGAAATGCTAATAACCAGAAAAAATCTTATTTTTTTACTCAAGCGGTCAAGGGAGTAGTCACTAGTCAGTAGAAATGTAGAGGACTCTAGAGTAGGAAGGCTCTGAATTACAGAACCTTGGAATGAAATGGGTCCAAATGGAGCGAAATAGATAGTGATGATTCATATAGCCGAGCCTAATTAGCTTGGAATTGTGAGTAATTGTTGTAGTGGTCAAGCAGTAATGACCGAAGTCAAGCTGGAAAGTGTATTTGCAGGGAAGAAAATATTGATAAACAAGGCCAACATTATGAATACTGATTTGGAAAAGAAAAAAAGTCAGGCTTGGAAGTAAACAATTTAATTAGAATTGATGACTCTTTGCTTGCAAAATCATTACGTAAAAAACACTGGTTCCATGCATAAAAGGGCAGCAGGCACAAAGCAGCCCGCATTAGCAGGGTCCGGGGAAGGGCCACAACCCAAGGGGTGTGATGTAGACAGCATACCCTAATGCAAGCATTAGTGGCTGCTTCCACGGCTTGAACCAGTGTCCTATAGGTCACACGGAGACAACTTTTACCGTTACTCCAAGGTTTCCCTTCTTCGTTCCGTCATGGGCAGCAATTATTTATCTTTAAAACTAAGTAGCAAGAGAAACCAATTTATGCAAGAATAATTTGCTTTGCCATACCAACAACAGGCATTGGTTCTGGGAAATCAAGATCTTGATCATCTCCAACAAGACCAAAAACATAGGGACTGCCTGGATGTGCATGCCTGAAATATTGAGAACAAGTCAATTGTAAGTCGCCACAGATTATGTTTGTCCAGCATCCTTTCTAAAAGTATAAAAATGTCAGTGATGAAGGTCTTATGAATATTTAAGATACTTTGGTTTATGCTAGCATGCTGAAAGCTTAGCTCTCATTTTTCACAATTAATATTTTTGCATCTCAGCAGACATTAATTAATATTTTTGCATCTCAGCAGACATTAATTAGTAGATTCAATGTACACGGAAAAATCCAAGAGATACAAAAACTAAAACTACATAATCGCACCCAGAAATGAAATTATAATTATAAGAAATCTTGAGCTATTCATAAGTAATTACCCTGATATAAATCGGCTTTTACGAGCACGAGCTTGAGTTGGACCCTGAACTTCCTCCACGACACACTACACATGCAAACATGCCACAGCTGTACAAGTCACTAAATCTGTTTTGCGCATGACTAAAAGGAAGCGAGGGACAGAGAGGCACTTGGTTATATGTGGAAAAAAGAAAAAGAGGGAAGAAGTAGGAAAATATCAAGTCAAGTGGTCGAAAGAACATCATAAGAAACTAGCGCTTTAAGACATTAATCAGTTCAAGTTCACTAGCAAAAAGACGTCAATTTTAATTCTTAAAGAGAAAAAAGTGAACTGTTACAAGTTCATTAACACACCAATATAAATCACCACTTCACCTCTCATGTATTAAAAAAATGTATAGGAACTTATCCAACAAAAAGGATAATGAAAGTTCCGACAGATTGTTTGGGGATGGCACTAACCACAGAGAAGCCATTTCGTGTGAGGTCATCCAATGTCTGTCTCAGATTCTGCAAAAAGAACAAAAAAAATGACACACAGTTTACAGGACAAAGAGAGAAATTGAGAGAGTATGACGACAGAATAAGAGTAAATAAATGACAAAAATTAATCCTAAAAAGCAACAAAAGGAACACTGGAGGAACTCACCATACTCTACAGGCAGTTTCTCGGGTATTATTGTGCAGGAAGATAACAGAATAAAACTGCACAGCTTTTATGTTAACATTGAAGTGGAACCAATTCAAGGACATAAGGCAGTCAAAGGTATTCTCACTCAACGAACTCAAAAAGATGGAACCAATTATAATTGAAAGTAATCAAAAAAGTAAAGGGCAAGGAAACAAAATGAAAAAATCAAACGGTCCCCCTTTTTCATTGGCATATTAACAGCTTGGATATATCTAAGCACTTCTTCAACCCTTTTTTTTTTTTTGGTAAGGTAAATAATTTTATTAACAAATGGGGGGAAACCCCATATACACGCCTTCTTCAACCTTTTAAAGGAGATAAAGAAAACAAATCCAGCCTCAAGCTCGGCTTCTACATGGTCACAGACATGTATATCCTTAAGGGCACAAAATCTGGTTCACAAGAGAAATCAGTTCTGAATCCTACGTCAGCATGGAGGTCCATTCATGCAAAATAGGTATTCGTACCGTATAAACTTTTCAAACATTACTTAATTCAACCTTCCCTTTCCAGAGGCTCAAAAACTAGTGGTTTCCAAATTCTTGGTCTTACATGTCTTAACATTATGTATGACTTCACAGAGGAGAAAATCTAAAAAACATATTAACAGAAAATGGAAACAGTACCACAACTGGACAACCAGCTTTTGGTATACTATCTGAACGCAGGCCACCAAATGGATTTAAGCCAGCATGTTCCACAAGAATACAAGCATCGAATCCAATTGCTTCATAAAAATCACCCACCTGAAAAGTCAAAGAATAACAAGAAGCAGTCCTTATTGATTTTGATCACAGTAGTCCTCATTAATAGAGGAACTGAAGCATATGTAAAAGAAGAGTAAATGAAAGAGGTAAAATCATACTCTACAGAGCAAAACTTCACGTGGAAATTTTGACTTGAACTGCAACATCTCTGAGTTAAGTGTTCCTTCTTTAAGACTGATAAATTTACAAAGGTAACCAACTTAAGTAATATGGAACAAGTAATAGACAGACAAAAACACAAGGAGACATAAGCATATGCATATTACGTATATATTATACTTTTACATGTCGGTGTGTAGACCTGACAGTTAGTGGTCTGTACAGATTATTATTTTTTTGCTTCTTGGTATGGACGAACTTGAACCGTACTCAAGAAGCAATAGATCTGTACAAATTGTTTTTTGATGAATTTTTTAGCAGCCTGGATTCTTTTGCTTTTCAGCATGGTTCCCTAAACCATGTCAGAAATCAAATAATATCACTATGGAGTTTTGTGCAATTTGCAAAGCCTGCCAACCATCATTTAGTGCATTTTTATTTTTATATTTATGTCCATGAGAGTATAGGCAGAAAATTCAGCTAAACAATATTGAAAGACTTTGACGTTGGAGTTTTGAACTTTGTGGAATTCACAAGTCAACAACTCATTTCTGATAAGATTATATCTATATGAGGATATTAGACCAAGAATGAGAAAATAACAAAAAATAGCAGCAAGGCTAGGAGATCTCAAAGAAAATCTGAAACTCTTCTCAGCAGAGCTTCAGATACCAATTCATAGAGGATTAAACTAAGAAATACCGAAAACCTATACATGTTAGGTTTACACATTAAGCTTTATGGAGAAAAACAAAGAGATTCTCCCAGGACCCTTCTTTTTTCCTTTTTCAAAATGGTAAGGATTGAGATTCTCCCAGGACCCTTGATTAAACCCTTCTCTAAGTTGGAACACAAACTAGTTTAAACACTTCATAAAGGAAGATCAAAAGACAAAGTGAAAGAACTGACCTTCCGTTTCTCAAATCCGGATCCACACCCAGCAAGTTACAATATGTAAGCCTCTTAGCCAGTAGAACAGAAGAAGGCTTTCTCAAAATTTCCATTCTCTAGAACATAAAATCATGGTGGCATAACATTATACGATAATTAAACTCTTGTTTATAATTGTTAAAAAAAAAAAAAAAAAAAAAGGAAAAGAATCACATGTTCGCATCCCGAAATTATGAATCAACTGAGTCATGAAGAGAAAAGTTAACAACCTCCTTCCACCACATAATGTTAACATAGTCTTTTTCCGCTGGAACACCTTTTGGTTGTTTGAGTTTTCTTGCACTTGTGGCAAACAACTTTCGCTCCTTCAAGCAACATGTCTTCTCTCGCCACCTGACACTATGAGGGTGAATACAGAAATTGGAAAACAAAATTTATTTGAATCCAGAAATATGTCATCAGTTGTTAATATGATAGTCATATAAGATAATGAAATGAAAAGAAACAACATAGAAGACTGAAGTTAGCTTATCCCAAAGCTTAGAATGATAAATAGGAACTCCCTTAGTCATAAATATCTTAAGTATGTCCAACTCGCAACAACTTGTAAAATATACAGTGTATGCCATCGAGCATAAAGTGGCTGATTGTTCCTCTATTTAAGCGTTCTCCGTTTGCCATCAAATATATCAGAAAAATTTATTATCCTCTTTACACCTTAAAACCTTCTACTTTTATTTATTCAGCCCTTAACACTTACAATAACAACAACATACCCAGTGTAATCCCACAAGTGGGGTCCGCGGGAGGGTAGGATGTATACAGACCTTACCCTTACCTTTGTGAGGTAGAGAGGTTGTTTCCGATAGACCCTCGGAAACAGCCCTCAATACTCATTAAAAAAATAATTATTCAGCCCTCAAAACTTTATCTTTCTATAAACCATTTAGAGAACATCGCAGATACAGTTTCCATTCAGCCTCAAACTGATTAAAGACCCAGAAGCAACTCTCAAGAAAGTTTCTACAACTTGTAAATTAGGCCAGAGGCAGGCTTTAATGATGGAATAATCCCAAACTAGACAGCGTCAGAACACCAGGTGTGCTATCCAAATGAAAGTTTCAAACTCTATAGGTAAGGAACAGAAAGCTCCTATACCCATGGCTGAAAGGGCAAGTTTTCCGCTGACAAACTAAACTCCCATTTGTAACTAGGATTACAAGGGATTAGATAATCTATCACGTGCTGATTTACTGTGAAGGAAATCGGTTAAACAAGAAGAGAGAGTCGTTAGCTTCTTATATTGTTCATCTATTTATTTATCTTGTTTGTCATGCATCACTGAGCCCCAAATAGAGTTTATTCAAATCTCTACTCACACGGTGCCTCAAGGAGAACCGAAGTACCCTTATACAAAAGTAAGGCATCAAGTATGGAGTCATATCAACTGCAATATAAATAGGCTATAAAAAGCAGAGTCTTAAACTATGGAAAGAAACTACATTGAGCAACAAGGAAGTTTGACTAAGAAAAGAAGTAAAGAAACAACACTACTTTAATAGCCTTGTCAAATAGGAGAGCCAAGGCGACCTGGAGAAAAAGTTTTGACTTATAAATGAATTTTTTTTCCAATTTACAGAGAGAGCTTTTACTTCATATTATGAGACGGCTCGTTCACAGTTAGATGGAAAAATGAAATTTGACAGGGCCACCAAGATAGAGGATCAGAAGGATTTGTATGAGTGTCCTACTCCTGCCTGACCTTTTTGAAAAAGAATCACCTATTCAAGCACAACTCATTTAGGTAGCTCACGGATTAATATTTGATATGAGCCCATCTCTCTAACCTATCATTTGATGGACAGTCCGGCTTGCGGCTCCTACATCGCTTGTGTCTATATGAGAGCTTATGTTCTCGAACGAGTAGAACAGATGGTCGAGATACTTTTTCTAGTACTTCCATAATTGTGCCTCGTGATATACCTGCACTTCTTTTTTTTAAATTAATGTTTGGGCAAGTAAAGTACCAAACACAACTCCATACTATTGTAATGATTCGTCGCAAATATGTTCACTGACTGCCTTCCAATACTACTGTAATTTCTAACTTCATTCATTCTTTTGATCTATCTAAATTCCAGAAAGTTCCATTGGTCTGACGTAGAAAAATGTGGAAGCTTGGGCAGAACTAGTCACCCTAACGCAAAAGTAGCATGATTAGGTGCCAATTTCTAATTCATTCAATTTTCTTACGCCCAATTACAGAAGTGAACTTATAAGTTACTAAAGATTGAAAGCATTAACCTTTATGAGCACACATGGAGCCGCTGCTCAGAACCTTTGTATCCCCATTTCTTATCCTCAAAATAAGCATAATTAATTTCAAAAAAACTTTACTGTATTCGATCCTCTTATACTGCATTTGGTCCTCTTTCAATGAGTCCCTCTTCTACGCTACTCTCAAAAACCATGATAAAGCCTTACACCACCACCAGCAGGGGCGGAGGGAGAGTATTAGTTACGGGTTAGGACGAACCCAATACTTTTATTTAGATTTTGTATTTGTATTAGGATATTCAATAAATATGTATAATATTTAATTGCGAACCCAATAACTATGATGATTATGGGTTCGGTGGCAAATTTAGAACCCACAAATTCTAACTTCTGGCTCCGCCTCTGACCACCACCACCACATCCTCACAAAAAGCCTACGTAATAAAAAGAGGGTGCTGGTTGGTGGTTCTCACATACACACACACACACACACACAAAAAAAAAAAAAAAAAAAAAAAAAAAGGGAAAAGAACAGATTTGGGGTTGCCCTCATTTATGCTTCAAAAGCTAAAGCTTAAGTAACTTCCTAATCAGCTACTCAACTTTCCAATATAAACGCACAGAAAACAATACAAAACAAGTCCCTCCGTCTCAATTGATGTGACACTCTTTCCTTTTTATTCTATACTTAGTAACAATTTTGACTTAAAACTTCTCAATTTATCCTTAATGAGATGATTTATAGACCCACGATTATCTATAGCTTATTTTAGACCACGAGATTCAAAAGTCTTCCTTCCATTCTTGAACTTCCTGCCCAGTCAAACACTTCACATAAATTGGAAAAGGGAACAAAGGAAGTAACTTTTTCATGAATAGCAAGGTCTGGGACCTTTAGTTCTTCCTACTAATAACACATACAAGGAAAATAAAAATCACAACATTTTCAAACAAGATAACAAATTCTTGCCTTCTGGGCTTCCACCACTCAACTAACCCGACAACAAGTAGTGACCTTTCTCAACACCCATAACTATATACATAAAAAGCATTAAACATTAGGCAAGAAAAAGAAAAATGACAGCATTTTCAAACAAGATGACAAATTCTTGCTTTCTGGGCTTCCACATCCAATGCCCAAACCCAACAACTAGTGACGTTTCCCCACACCCAAAATTACATACATGTAAAAAGCATTAAACTTTAAGCAAGAAAAAATGGGGTCAAGGACTTACATAGCTTGTTTTTCTTATAATTTTTAGACAAGAAGACAAATTCTTGCCTTCTGGGCTTCTTTAGCATAACAAATACTACTACCTTTCCCTATGGTAATATCTTCACCACCACCAGCGCACGCACACACAAACCAACTAACCCAACAAGTAGTGACCTTTCTCCACACCCAAATATATGTATATAAACATAAAGAGCATTCAACTTTAGGCAAAGAAAAAATGGGGGGAAAGGACTTACAAGGGACGATGTGGAGAGGAACACACAGAAAAGAATACAAAAAAGTCCCTCCGTCCCGTGACACTCTTTCTTTTTTAATCAGTCCCAAAAAGAATAACACCTTTTTATATTTAGCAACAATTTAACTTTAGACTTCCTACTAATGAATGAGACATACAAGAAAAAGAAAGCATTTTCAAACAAGATAAAAAATTCTTGCTTTCTGGGCTCCCCCCCACCCCCCCTCAAAAGTAACCCAACAAGTAGTGACCTTTCTCCACACCCAAAAATATATAAAAAGCATACTACAAGAAAAAGAAAAAAAAAATCAAAGCACTTTCAAACAAGATAACAAATTCTTGACTTCTGAGCTTCCACCCCCCACAACTAACCCAACAAGTAGTGATCTTTCTCCACGCTCATAAATATAATACATAAAACTTTAGGCAAGAAAAATGACAGCATTTTCAAACAAGATGACAAACTCTTACCTTTTGGGGTTCCACAACCAGAACTAACTCTAACAAGTAGTGAAGTTTCTCAACAGCCATACATAAAAAGCATTAAACTTTAAGCAAGTAAAAAAAAAGGACTTACAGAGGATGTGGAGAGAAAGAGAACAAGTGGCGACGAAGCGGCGGACGAAAGAAAAGGGAAAGTGAACACCAACGTGGAACTGAAACGACAACGTTTTTCGCCGTTACCCAATACATTGCAATGTGTGTGTGTGTGTGTGTGTTTGTGTTTGTGTTTGTGTGTTGTGTTTTAGTGTGTTTTGTTGTTCCCGCCAGAGGGTAGTGAAGGAAGGAGAAAACCAGGAAATGGCAGCAATGTCGGAAGAAGGGGACCTACTACTAGTTTTTCTTTTATTTTTCAAAAATAAGCTTTTTGGCAAATTATATTTGAGTTAATGGGTATCCTTCCTAGTTTATTGTTTGTTGTCTCTTCTATTTCAATAACCGCATTTTGTGGTAATTATTATTTCTTTTTCGGACTGTTTGTCATGTTTTATATAGTATTTTATTATTGATTCTTCATTTTCGTTATTTCTTTTTCTAAACTGATTTGAATCGCTTTTCTTGAACCGAGGGTATATTAGAAATAACATTTCTACCTTTTCAAGGTAGGAGTAAGTTCTGCTTATACTCTACCCTCTCCAGACCTCCTTTATAGGGCTATTATATGAGGAAAACACATAAAAATCTTGAAAATAGTTAGTGGGCATTATCATAATTCCTTGTGAGGAGACGATTTGTGTATATAGCTCAATCCTTAAATATATAACCTATAAGGCAGTCGTAGAGCTTCTATGACAGAAAATAAAATAATAACATGAAACGTGCTCAAACGTACAATATGAATGAAATACCATATCAATGTCGTCATTGATCTAGCGTGAGGCTCGCTATTAAAAGTGAAGAAGTAGTGTTCGACTTGTAATATATAAAGATATAAAATGATAGGTAAATCGGGTTAGTATGGAATATCTGTGATATTCTTATATGTAACACTAGTAGGATTTTTGGAGCAATTCCTATGATGAAATAATTAGATTATTCCAAGGAGTATTTGAAGAAAATTAAAGTGGTTGTAGTTAACATAAAACTTTAATTTTAATTTCTAAGATGTGCCCAAAAGAAGGCTTCAGTTCAGCTTAAGTATGTATCAAGATTTTCTATTGGACAAACTACAATGTTTTGTATGTTAAAATTTACGTTCTTTATATGTTATGATTTATATTAATGGTAGAATATGTACTTTTCTTATAGTCTAGAAATATTCTAGCATATTTAATTTCCTTTGGGACTCTTGGTTAAAAGACCCATTTAAGTCTTCTATCTAATTAAAAGGTTTCGAGTTTTTTTCTTAGTGAAATGACCCACTTCTTAGATTAGGTAAAAAACTCTAATTTATTTGTGATTTAGAATTTAATTATTATGCCAGATTAGTTCCCATCTTTTAAGAACTACAAATTGATCCAAAATCAACAATAAAAAACAAAAACAAGAAAACGCTCCAAAATCTCTTTCGTCGTCTTTTCTTCTTCTTTCTTCTATTGTTCTTCTTCCACTCTCAATCTACCCTCTCTGCACGTGATTGTGTGTTATTGAGGTCCTAAAGCTCTTCTCTTTTTGGTGAAGTTGGTTTCAACAAGCTATATTTGGAGAAAGATGGTGTTAAAGTTTTAAAAAAATAGTCAAGCTCAATTTAAATCCGATTAAAGACTATTTTGGAGTAGCATTAGCCTGGGCTTCTGTTAAAACATTGTATCAAGACCTCAGTTTGAAGGTACAAATGAATTTTATATATTTTTAGAGTTATTATGCAGATGGAATCTGGTCTGCGATGGACCGATTGACCATCGATCCGACCGATTATATATCAGTCCTCTATGTTATTCAATAGTTGACCGATCATAGTAATTAGTCCAACAGATTCATTATTGATTTTTTTATTTTTTATTTCCGTGTTTGCAATAATGTTTCATTTTACTAGTTTCTAATAACGTTACATTATCTATTGTAGGTACAAAATCATGACAGGAGTTGTCTTACTTGTTGATTATTTTGGAAAGTGGGTGGATGACAAGAAATGGTGGAGATGGAATTCTCAAAATGATACAGTTCGAATAATGCTTGTGAGCAGTGATGTTACCTTTGATAAATTAATGGAAACTATCATTAGAAGAGGTGAATTGAGTTGCGGACATGATCCTATTTGTGTCAAGTATATGACTAATGCAGGTGCTTTTTCGAGGGACAAAGCACCGCCAGTTGAACTAAAGAATGATGAAGATGTCCGAATTTATTTGAATGTTGTAAATGGTGAAGGTGATAGGCCAATGTTATGGGTTTTCTTGATTGAAATTTTTTTGGAAAGCGGTTGTGGTTTGAACAACCAGCAATTTGAGAATGAAAATGTTTGCACGCACAATGATGATTTTCATGGGGGAGGAGAGACAAATACTTTTATTGAAACTAATAAGCGTGTAATAGAAGACGTTCTCCCTTGTCAAGTGGAGAAATTTATGGAAACTAATAAGCGTATAATAGAAGATGCCCTCCCTTACCAAGTTGAGAAATTTATGGAAGCTAATGAGCATATAATATAAGATGTTCTCCCTTCCCAAGTTGAGAAAGAGGTTCCACTGGATAATGAAGATGACGATGTTCAGTTGCCTGAACAATTAGAGGATGCAACGATTGGAACACATCATAGCTATATTTTTTCTGATGGCTTGGGTTTTCATAAAGGATATAGATTTCTGAGCAAAGAAGTCGTAGTGAACAAACTGAAAATTGTCGCAATCAGAAAGGGTTTCGAGTTTGGTACAAAAAAGTCTAACAAATCATTGGTAAGTGTTGCATGTGTTGAAAAAAGTTGCAAGTGGAGGGTTCGTGTTGTTAAGTATATTAGCTCAAATGCCTTTCGTATCACCAAATATGATCCTAATCACTCTTGTGACTTGAGATCTATATCTGGTAGACATAGGCATGCTTCTGCCAGCATTATTGCAAAATTTATCAAAGAGAGGTTTAGAGAAGGAAAATGTCCTATACCGAAGGAAATAATGAACATTGTGAGTATAGAGTTGGGATGTGATGTTAGTTACTTGACATGCTGGAAGGCCAAGCAACTTGCACAAAATATGATATGGGGAACACCGGAACACGGATATGCGGCATTGGAAGCATATCGGTACGAGATTGAAAAAGCAAATGAAGATAGCTTTACGGCTTTGGAGGTTCAAGATGCCAGATTTTTATATGTTTTTGTTGCCTATGGGCCATGCATAAGAGGATTTAAGAACATAAGAAATGTCCTCGCTGTGGATTGGGACTTTTTAACGGGCCAATTTGGTGGTGTAATGCTAATTGCAAGTGGAAAAGATAGTGAAAACCAAATATATCCTATAGCTTGGGCTGTGGTTAACTTAGAGAATGATCTTTCTTGGACTTGGTTTTTTCGTCAATTACTCAATGTAGTGCCAAATACAAATGAGTTATCATCATATCAGACAGAAATGCGAGCATAAAGAAAGCAATTGCTACAGTTTACGATCAAGCTCATCACGGAGTATGTACCAGGCACCTTGGGGAAAATATTCGTACAAACTACCATGTTGGTTCTTCAATCCTTGGTCTATACTATAACGCATCAAATGCGTATCGAGTTGAAGAGTTCAATGAGTATTTAGAAGAAATTCGATGCAACGGTTATGGTAATGTTGTTGAATACCTCGAGAATGATGTTAGTTTCGAACGGTGGAGTAGAGTTCATTTTCCAGGAAGACGGTATGATGTCATGACATCCAATATTGCAGAGTCTGTGAATGCCAGACTTGTAATTGAAAGAGAATTTCCTATCATTACTTTATTAATGCAATTCAAATGATGTTGTGTCGACGGTTCCATGAGCATCGTGGTCTAATGTTGTGCATGAGTAACTATTTAGCTCCCACGACAAATATTTTAGTGCGAGAAACTAGACGTGAAATAGCAGACAAATTATCTGTACAACAACTTCACGTGAATAAGTTTATTGTTCAAGGGTGTGGTCAGGATGCAAGAGTTAACATCAACGCCAAAACATGCTCTTGTAGGGTGTGGGATCTTCAGCAATTGCCTTGTGCCCATGCAGTGGCAGCACTCAGAGCTCAGCGATTACCAGACTATGGTGAGAGAGTTTACAATCTATGTTCACCATATTATTCAGCAGAATTCCATCGGTTGGCTTATTCAGAGATTATAAACCCCGTTCCTCCATAAGAGCAATAGGAATAGGCCATTAAAAATATAATTAATCCACCCATTGTGAAGCGTGTGAAAGGTCGGAAACATAAGAAAAGGATCCCAACAGTTGGTGAAGGTGTTAAAAAGCGAAACAAATGTTCTCTCTGCAAGCATATCGATAAAACTAATCAGGAATAAGACGATAAAGAGCGATCGATACCACATCTGGCGGACCAAAGCATCTGCTGTAATAGGCAGATCACGCATCTGTCTGACAGATGCTCAATTTATCAGCATTTATACGAGAGAAAATTTAATGTTACATTCTTTTCTTTTTTTATGAAAAAGAAAGGAACAATATTACAAACTAAAGCGCAACTTGGACGTATAAGTAAGAAAACAAATATCTGAACTCTACATGCACAAGATGGTGCCTTCACAGAAACAAATAATCAGTCTTTTTGTAAATCCTTTTATTGTTTACTCGAACGATCAAACTTACTATTTTTTGAATTTTTCATTAGTTTTACTCCTTATTCATCAACTCTCAAGTCAATACGAAATATCATCATAAAACTAATAAGGAATAAGATGATAAAGAGCGATCGATACCACATCTGGCGGACCAAAGCATCTGTTGTAACAGACAGATCATGCATCTGTCTGACAGATGCTCAATTTATCAGCATTTATATGAGAGAAAATTTGATGTTACATTCTCTCTTTTTTTGAAAAAGAAAGGAACAATATTACAAACTAAAGCGCAACTTGGACGTACAAGTAAGAAAACAAATATCCGAACTCTATATGCACAAGATGGTGCCTTCACAAAAACAAACTGTCAGTCTTCTTGTAAATCCTTTTATTGTTTCAACTCGAACTATCATACTCACTATTTTTTGAATTTTTCATTAGTTTTACTCCTTATTCATCAACTCTCAAGTCAATACGAAATATCATCATAAAACTAATAAGGAATAAGATGATAAAGAGCGATCGATACCACATCTGGCGGACCAAAGCATCTGCTATAATAGACAGATCATGCATATGTCTGACAGATGCTCAATTTATCAGCATTTATATGAGAGAAAATTTGATGTTACATTCTCTCTCTTTTTTTTTGAAAAATAAAGGAACAATATTACAAACTAAAGCGCAACTTGGACGTACAAGTAAGAAAACAAATATCCGAACTCTATATGCACAAGATGGTGCCTTCACAAAAACAAATTGTCAGTCTTCTTGTAAATCCTTTTATTGTTTCAACTCGAACTATCATACTCACTATTTTTTGAATTTTTCATTAGTTTTACTCTTTATTCATCAACTCTCAAGTCAATACGAAATATCATCATAAAACTAATAAGGAATAAGATGATAAAGAGCGATCGATGCCACATCTGGCGGACCAAAGCATCTGCTGTAATAGAAAGATCATGCATATGTCTGACAGATGCTCAATTTATCAGCATTTATATGAGAGAAAATTTGATGTTACATTCTTTTTTTTTTTGAAAAATAAAGGAACAATATTACAAACTAAAGCGCAACTTGGACGTACAAGTAAGAAAACAAATATCCGAACTCTATATGCACAAGATGGTGCCTTCACAAAAACAAATTGTCAGTCTTTTTGTAAATCCTCTTATTGTTTCAACTCAAACGATCATACTCACTATTTTTTGAATTTTTCATTAGTTTTACTCCTTATTCATCAACTCTCAACTCAATACGAAATATCATCATAAAACTAATAAGGAATAAGTCGATAAAGTTTGCATCCTTCATCTCATCAAACATATTTGCACATAATTCTTTCATTCAACTTCTTGTTCATATCCTTCATCTCATCAAACATATTTGCACATAATTCAATAAGTTGAGAAAGTTTGTCTGGTGAATCACTCAAATTAATATTTTCAGTAACTCCCTCTGATGGTTGTCTTCTAATATCATTTTCATGTCCGTCATGATCCATAGCTACCGTAATCTCATGCCTTTCGAGAGGAGAGTTAACTAATCGTGTCACACCGCTAATTGCTTTTGTCAACCGATCTATATTCTCATCCACCTCATCTTTCAAATCTTCCCAATTGATCAAATATGATTTTTTTGACTCAACTTTAGTAGGAACCAAAGTAGGATGCACCACAACCTATAAGAAATAAATTGTTAAATAAAACTACGATAATAAAAGCTTCTAAAATGAAATATTGCACCAATCAAACTTAAGTATTCACCTCTTTATTTTGCATTGTTAATAACACTGTTTTATAATCTGGGGGTGTCTTCTTTTTATCGTACCATCGGAGCAATCTTGGAAGTGGCAAGGAAGATTCTGTCAATGGCTGTCCAAAAGCCTCTCCTAGTATAGGAATTGCTTCGAAAGCCCACACCTATATTGAAAACAAAAAAAAAGTATCAAATAATATTAGTATATAAATTTCATATTGATACATAACCTGTCATGACCAATTAAATTTCAGATCGATACATAATCTGTCATGACCAATCACTACTAAAAAAACTAAGATTTTCGACCAAAAATTTTGACCACACCAGGTCAAAAAGGCCTTTATTTCGACCAATTTTTCGACCACACGCATAGGTCGCTAATCGATAGGTCGAAATTTTTTTTCGACCACACGTGGTCGCAATCACATTCTACCGAATTTAAGGGAAAATTATTTTCAACCACATGTGGTCGAAAAAATATTTTTATATTAAATTATATATTTAACTTTTTCGACTACGTGTGGTCAAAAACATTATTTATATTTAAATATAAAAAAAAATATTTTCACAATTTCGACCACATGTGGTCGAAATTGTAAATTGGGCCCAGATTTTCGACTACATGTGGTCGAAATCTGGAAATCATATTGCTAAATTTCGACCACACGTGGTCGAAATTGTGAAATATCTGGGTCGAAAATCTGGAATATTTTTTCCAGCATTTGCCTGTTTTTGACATCCCACCTGCCAATTTTCAAATAACCAAATTCATCAACCAAAACAGTCATCCAATTCATCAACAATTCAACACAACAACCATAAATAATGTTCAAACACTTGAACACTTAAACATTGTCCATTCAAACACTTAAACATCATAAACTACGTTCAAACACTTAAACATCATAAACTACGTTCAAACACTTAAACATCTTAAAATTAAAAGTACTTCTAGTTCAAATTAAAACTACATTCAAACCCTTAAACATAATATAAATATCCATTTAAACATAGCAGAATTAGAATCCAAAAGCACATTAATCAAAAAGGTCAATGTTCGGTGTTAGAGACATGATTCGTATCCTCCCCACTAGAATCATCGACAAGAGCATGATTTATGTCAGCTTGTGACCAACGTCGTCTACCTTGGGAAGGTCGGGGTTGGCTAGGAGGCTGTGACCTACGAGCATCCCCAGGACACGGGGGAATCGAAAACGGCCGCGAATTAAGTAAGCTATTAATCTAGGCTTGCATACCCAACATCCTGGCCTCCGAGGAATTAAGTGTTCTTGTTAGCAGGTCAACTTGATGCTTCATAGCTTCATACTCCTTAGGATCAACTGTCCCATCATCAGTAACACCTACGGCTTCAAGTGCCGACGGGTATCGACGAAAGGCTCGATTAGGCATCCCATAAACTGTCCCATGCCTTGTTGGGGGAGCAACCTTCTCAATCCATTGTTGCTGTATTAACTCGTCGGTCATCTGCGTGGTACTTGGCTGAGTGGCTCGAAACTCCCCAAAGTGTTGTTGAAATTCGTTCTGAAATTAAAGGATAAAATGTTAATAGTCTAATTTAGTACAAAAAATATATTATTATTGTTAACTAACGACTTACCCAAGTTTGCTCAGCCCTTGGCTCAACCCATCAGTCTGTACTATTAGCGTTCTTGTCCTTCCTCGTGTGAGTAATCTTAAAGATCTCATCTTGAGGTACCGCCTGACCCATCTTGAGTAATCTTAAATATGCTCTGCTTTGTCCAGTTATGGTAAACCCTATACCCATTGAATCTTTCTTCTTCGGTAACTTTGGGAGGTGTTGAACCCTCGCCCAAATATTCTCACCAGACAGTATTGGAGGTGGACAATCTTGTTCAATTGTGTTATTCTTGAATGCATTTTTCATTCTCCTAAAGGGATGATCCATCGGCAAGAACCGACGGTGACAATCAAACCATGAATTTTTTTGCCGTTTTTTAAAGTGAAGGACTTAGTATTTTCCATGCAGGGAGGACACGCTAACTTTCCGGCTGTCATCCACCCAGACAACATCCCATACGCAAGAAAATCATTAATAGTCCACATTAAAGTGGCCCTCAAATTAAAATTCTGCTTACGCGAAATGTCATATGTCTCAACCCCTTCAACCCACAACTGTTTCAGCTCATCAACCAAAGGTTGCAAGTACACATCAATCAAGACTTTTGGATTACGCGGGCCAAGAATAATGCAATTAAGGAATATATATGGACTAGTCATACACATCTCTGGGGGAAGATTATACGGTGTTATAAACACAGGCCAACAAGAATATGGAGCAGCAGAGCCAGAATGCGGAGTGAATCCGTCAGAACATAAACCCAACCTAACGTTACATGGTTCAGCTGCAAAGTCTGGATAGGTTCTATCAAAATGCTTCCAGGCCTCACCATCCGATGGATGACACATAATACCCGATGGCCTTCTATTTTCACTGTACCATCTCATATGAGGAGCAGAGCTATTAGATGCATACAACCTCTTCAACCTTGGTATTAGAGGTAAATAATGCATCGCCTTAACAGCCACTCTCTTCCCGCTACGTGTATCCCTAAACTGTTCACTACCACAAAACTTACAAGATTCTAGATCAACGTCATCATTATAGTATAACATGCAGCCATTTTCACAGCAATCAATTCTCACCGACGAGAGTCCCAACTTAGATACCAATCTCTTTGCCTTATAGTAATTATCGGGTATCTCTAGAGTCGGGTCAACCAATTCATGCATGAGGTCAATCACAGAATCCATTGCCCCTTGGGGAACATTGTTATCTGCTTTGATACTCAATAATGTAACAACGACAGATAATTGAGAGTGGGTGAACCATCATGTAAGGGCCGACTAGCTTTTTTTAACTTTTTATAAAAACGGCTGGCCTCTTCATTGGGAGGTTCTTCAACATGGCCACTTGATTCAAAGCCCCAATGCATGCCATAACCATCTTGAACCATGTCGTGCATTCTAGAATTCTGGACAGTAGGTTCTACCATCCTACTACTTTCACCCACAACAAAGTTCTGAAATCCACCCAAATTGTTATGCGTTTCTCCATGACTAGTCCAAACTGTATAATTACTTTTAAAACCTTTTTCCATTAGATGTCGCCTAACAATCTCTGGGGTCTTAAATTTCATACATTCACATTTAGAACAAGGACACCTAACCACACCATGAATTGTAAAATCCTCAAGTGTTTTAGCATAGTCAACAAAATCATAAACGCCGGCTACAAATTCATTCTTCAACCCAAATCGACCAGGATTAATTCTATCGTACATTCAACTACGAGATTCCATCTACACAAATTGCAGAAAGTTTGAGCTTGTTAAACCATATTTAATTTATATGATTAGTAAAAGAATTTTATTTCAAAGTATAACCTTTCTACCTGTAATGCGCAGTTTGAAACTAGATAAATAAAGTACCTAAATATTTTTAACTTTAATTAATAACTACATAATAACCACTCATGTATTAACAACTAGAAAAAACAGTACAAAAAAATAGCCAAAAACAGTCCAAAAAAAAAACAGTCCGCAAAAAACAGTCCCAGAAAAAAATACAAAAAATGACCAAAAACGGTCCCAAAATCTGAACCAAAACAGTCCCAAAAAAATGAACCAAAATACTCCCAAAAAAAGGACCAAAACAGCCCAAAAACTTTGCTAATTGACAACTTAAGCGCCCAAAAAGAATGACAACTTAAATTTTGCTACGGAAATATACTTTTATTTTTTTCCATTGGCATACAGATGATGGAGAATACGTATAACCAACTAGGGGAAAAAACAATTAGTAAAGAAGAGATAATTAATTGTTTCTAAATCTACATAACCAAAGTAAACCAACAAAATAATGGTTGATCATGATTAGCACTATGTGGTTCATATAAGCTGTCTTGCCTTATTAAGGACTTAAACTATTGATATTACTTCAAAAAAACATAATATTGGGCGGAAAACAATACGTGCTTAAGTACACAGTAGCCTCAATAATGTTAGCACTTCATAATGGAAAGAAAAAATAAATAAAGAGCAACAAAATAAATAAAGAGCACATAAATAAAGAACCAAAATAAATAAATAGCACATAAATAAAGAATCAAAATAGTCCCCAAAAAAGGGACCAAAAAAGCCCAAAAAATAACATTCAATTTCAACTCAAAATTCAAAAAAAAAAAAAAAACATAAAATAAACCCTAAAACAAATATTGAACACTAAATAAAGTTATCAAATCTACTAAATATAGAAGGTAATGTAGCTAATAACATGAGATTATTATGTATTGGTAAGTGTTCATGACATTGGAATAAAAAAAAAAAACGTACCTGAAAATGCAAGGGCTGCGCCGTCGACGGTGGATTGGCGGTGGTCGGAAGGCGGTGGGTTGAGGGTCTGGGCTGGTGGGGCGGTGGGCTGGGTAGAGAGAGGAGAGGGAGAGAGGTGGTGTGTGTGGGTAGAGAGAGAAGAGGGAGAGAGGAAAGAGACAGAAAAAATACAAATGTGGTCAGATGTGGTCAAGTGTGCGTGAACAGATGTGTATATACAAATGTGGTCCAATTTTCGACCACATGTGTGGTCGAAAATTGATTTTTTTAATTTTTAATTTAAACGTTTCCCATTTATTATTTATACAAAATTTAATTTCGACCACACGTGGTCGAAATTATATTTTCATTTTAAAAAATCGACACCGTGTGGTCGAAATCCTACTGAAAATAAAATAAAAATTAAATTCTTGATTTTTCGACCGCGCGTGGTCGAATTTTTTTCGACCAAAAATGTGGTCGAAATTTTTTGGTCGAAAACGCCATTTTTTAGTAGTGAATTCAATATCTATCTCACCATAAAATTATTTAAACTTACCATAAAAGCCCAAGGGAATCCTTGCAAGTTGTAACCTTTAGATGTGGAATTATTTTCCTTCCATTCTGCAGATTTTTTCTTTAAGTTAACATTTATGAGGAACTCAACTGTCATCTCAAAAGAACACCTATCCCAAGGATATGCATTAAAGTAATCCAAGTTTGTCACCATTTTCATATTCTTTATATCAACAGTTCGCTTTTGATCACCAGCCCATAAAAAAAACTCAGCAAACCACACCATAGCGATTTTCAACTTTGTTTGCGCATCAAATCTGTCACTCTTTAATATTTCCTTTAAATCATTTCCTGTTAGTCTACTATTTTTGTTCAACACTAGATCTAAAAAATCTTTTGCCTTCCCTTCATCATATAAAGCCTTACCAGTGGGAATTTTTCCACAAATCAGTCCGGTAATCATAGCAAACTCCTTCATACCAAATCGAATTGGCTTACCATCAATTATGAACCAAACTTCCTTTTTCTTGAAGCTTACAACACGTCTTTGTAGAAGATAGTGTACGATTTGGCCACAAAAAATTTTGTTCCAATTCTCTAGGTTCACTTTTAATAAGCAGCCAAAACAATTATTCATAAATTGGTTGTACACTTTTTCCTTCTCCAAGTAATATTGTATATTTTTAACAACATCCCACCTTGACAAAATGCTCACAAGTCCATCAAAGTGATCTTCGTCCTCCAATTCCTTACGCAAACTATATTGGGAGAGGTCTATTGAGGTTTCACATTCTGGTATCAATAATGTATCATTCTTCTCAGCAGATTCATCCCCGTTACTAGATGTCTCGGAAGACTCATCCCCATCACTAATTGTTTTGGAAGCCTCATCCCCATCACTAACGGTTTTAGAAGACTCATCCCCCTCGCTAGATACATCATGTTCCTAAAGATATTGTAACAAATGTAATATCAATTATACAAATAAGGAAATCTAAAGATTGGTGTCCATTTTAAAGGACTGATTGTAAATCGATCCGACCAACTATTAGTCGGTCTATTATATATTTAGAAAATCAGCCTGATTTATAGATTGTTCAGGTTAATTTACTATCAATCGCCTGATTTGTTAAACAAAATATTTTAGCCTTTAGGATGATTTTATAAAACAGATCGATGGTTGATTGAGTAGACCAATTAATAGTCGGTCACGTAAATTGTGACAGATTTTTACTTGGTCGGATCAATTTATTATATGTCACTTAATTTATAAAAGCTGTGATTCCTTTCTCACTGATATGAAAAATTTAAGTTGAAAAGCTAAAAAATGAAGGTGCACCTGATTCTCCTCGAGCTCGCGGCAAACATTTTTAGGATCTACTTGCACCATGAATTCTTCAAAGAACAAGTAAAAGTTATGATCAAGAAACAACACCCACAAAGAAAAAGCAATTACTTAACTGTAACTCCATATAAACTTTAATTGCATATCTATTACTACAATATTTTCTTTAGAAAATAAGATTGATGCTAGAGTTAAGGGAGAGTAGAAAATTTACAATTTAAAAATTCAAGAAGAATACTCAAAAAGAAAGTTCTAAAGATGAGTAAATTGGATAAGCAATCTGTCTTTAGCAAGAAGGGAGGAGAAAGAGAGAATTGCCTTCAATGGACATAGCAATTTTTTTTTAATGTGCCGTTGCAATGGGGAGAGGGATAGCAGATTTGAATTGTTGGAGGAAATATTAGGTTTATATGTTTAATTTATTTATAAATAGGTCCCTAGCTTGTCTAATATTTTAATTATAGCCCAATCATTCATTAAGTGTCTTCTCTTATTTATTTTGATATATTTTAAAATGGATAAATAATAGAAGACTATTTTGTGAATTGAAGACTTCAATGGGTCTCTCAGCCAAATTTTCTCACATTAATTGCATGATATTTAGTTTCCTTTTAGTTTAGTAAATATAAAGAAAATAATTTTGTTTTTCTTGTTCCATTTAAATCTCTATAAATAATGATGTATGATGTAATCTTTTAATTTCAATGCAAGAAATAATGTAAGAAATTAATGCAATGAGTTTTGTTCATTCTCTCTTCAATTTCCTTCCCTGCTTTTTTTAATTTCATAACAAAGGTATCAGAGCTTTCTTAGATCTTCATGGATCTATGAGTTTTGTTGAGGAAAAAAAAAAAACTTTCAATCAATTTTAATCCTGCAAAGGACTCAATTTTAACTCTACAAATGTCTCATTTTTAATCTTGCAAAGGGCTAACTTTTAACCTTGCAAAAGGCTATTTTATTCCTGCAAAGGGCTCACTTTTAACCCTGTAAAGGGGTCCAATATTCCTAACCCGCAAGGACTTCAATATTTTTAACCCGTCATGGTTTCAATATTTTTAGCCCGTAGATGAAACATAAAAAATGAAAATGCCAAAAAGAAAAGAAGAAGGGTTACGAAAAGTTAACTAATAGTAATAGCAAATGATCCAATCTTATAAATTTTCAGAATTTTACCAATGATCATCCAATTTCAATTTATTGTAAAATAAATTATAAAATTAATTTTTGTAACAGAAGCATAACTCGACTACGCCAATAAATCAAAGAAAATAGACTTAAGAACATAAAAGAAATGCTACACTCGATCCCGGAAAACACAAGTAGGCATCACAAAAACTTCTACTCTAACTTTTTTGTTTATTGGTGATCCAAAAGTTTTAGCGTGAATTTAGGAACTAGCTATCATCTAATTATGCATCAAAGTCACAAATAGTCATTTAAATTAGGTAAAGTTGAATGACTTTTTGATACTGAAGATAGTTAAGTGACTTTCAATACTAACGATAGTTTAGTGACTTTCACGATACCTATGCAAAGAGGTATTTTTATTACAAAAAATTATTTAATGAATTTGGTGCATTAATTTTTTTTGAGTGATCATCCACGAAATTACCCAAAACTTTATACGTGACAATCCAGATGATTATAGTTACCATTCACATACAATTTAGGCAATTTAACGACATATACATGGAAAGGGATATCATTAGCCGATTCTTTGCATTTGGACAAGTAGAATGATAGACATAATAATGACAATTTATCTAAAACCTAACAAAATGTATGCTTCAAGATTACCCATGTTAATTGTGGACAAGAGAGGGTCGCTCAGATAGTAAGCACCCTCCACCTCCAACTCAAAAGTTGTGGGCTCGAGTCACCAAGAGAGCAAAAAGGGGAGCCCGGGGGAGGGGTAAAAAGAAAACCATATTAATTGTGATTTAATAACATATACTATGAGAAAAGGTTCTCAAATTTTAACCTACAGTCTACAGATATATAGTGCTACCAAATTTTATTTATGGCCATAAAAACCATACGATTGTTATGAAAAGTAAGTAGGGTCAAGGGTGGAAGGCCAAGAATATACCATACCAAATCTTGCTGCTTATTGAATACTAAAGCCTAATTGCTTCTTTCATTTATAATTTGAAGAAGACACACGACATGGGTAGTACTGTACACCCAAAGTATGTGTTTTCATTTATTTATTCTTTTTATATTAACGTTGTGTTATGAAACATATGCTAGTATTAATTAACAGCAAGGTTAGAGCTCGGGAACAAAGGAAGGAATTTAACTTGTGATAGTTAAAAATAAAGATGTGAACAATAGAAGGTATTTGAATTGAAATCAATATCGAAACTAAGACGGCTATTTAAACACGAAATAAATTTTAGAAACAAGATGAAAGAGATCACATACTTTGAGGATCATTTTAGCAATTTTTTTTTTTTTTTGAAAAAACTAGACATTTACATGTTTAAATCTAACTGAAGAATGTTTTAAAAAAATGTTTGACGAAAATCAAAGATATTGACTTTTGACTAATTTAGAGCACCAAAGGTGTTCAAGAATATATATGGGGAACTCCTTTAAACCTACCAACCAGAATAACATATCAGTGTGGTTCTATAAGTAAAGTCTGGAAAGGATGCAGATTTTATTTCTATCTTTATAAATTTGAGAGACTGTTTCCGATATACACTCGCTTAAATAAAAAAGACATCACAATAAATAGTGTATCAAGATAAAAAAACATGATATCAAGGGAATCATGACAACAAAAATAGCATGATAAAAAGTAATGAGGTAACAGAAAGTTGTACACATTGAAGAAACGAATCTACACGACTTCTACCTAATACTAATACTAAGGGCTCTAGACTGTTTTCGATATACCCTCGCTCAAATAAAAAGACATCACAATAAATAGTGTATCAAGATAAAAAACATGGTATCAAGGGAATTATCACAACAAAAATAGCATGATAAAAAGTAATGAGGTAATAGAAAGTTGTACACATTGAAGAAACGAATCTACACGACTGCTACCTAATACTAATACTAAGGGCTCGCTTGGTTAGAAAACAAGTTATTCCGAAATAATTAATTCCGGGATTAGTTATCTCGAAATTGTTATTTCACCCTTAATATGAGATAAAAAACACTATAATTCCGGGATAACTAATTTAATTTTTATTCCAACTAAACGTGGGACCCGATCCAGGGGTTGGGTACAGTTAATCACCATAACCGCCATTTCACAACCTTCAAAATAGCTCCAATTTTCTTTAATAGACAGCTTTAATGACTGCCTCCTAAAAACTAAACTTAATTTCTTTCAACAATGGCTTCTTCAGCTATAACCTCAAGCTCCACACCTTTCATCAACAAGGTCTAATTTGTGTCTACACAAGAAATTATAAACTTGATGCCTACATTAGTCTTAAAAATTTAATCTTTCTTGAATTTAGAGTGACCCATTTTCTTGTTTTTTGTTATTTGTGGTGCAGAAAGATGTGGGTTCATCAGCTTTCTCATCACAGCCTTCATTTTCCATTCAAACTACCAAGAAGAACATGGGTTTCAAGAAAATAATCTGTGTGATGTCACCAAAGCATACTGAAAGGAAACCAGCCACCACTGGCTCAGTTGGGTATTTGATTGTTCAAATTTATTTATTTTCGAAAAAGATTTGATTTTGATTAAGAAAACAAGCTTGGGTTTTCACTTAAAATGATCCTAAGTATAATAATGAATATTATTCAGATTTTGAGACTAAAGAACTCCTTTGCTATCAAAATATCCAATATTTCGAAAAAAAAAATCACTGATTACCCATAGTCAGAAATAGAATAATTGAGGGAAAGATATTACAATGATTAAAAAAAAAATGACTGGCAAAAGATGAATTGGCTAGTTCTCATTATTTAATTAAGAAATGTGTGGGAGAGCATTAATTTGCACATTTTGTCCAATCTAACTTGTCTGTTTATCTAATGGAAAAAAAAAAAAAAAAGAATCACTTGTGTTTCAAACTTACTGAAACTTTAGAAGACTTCCCTATTGTATTGTTGGAATTCAATCTTGATTTCTTCAACTGAAGCTGTTTTATTGTTTATGAATTTCTGTTTTAGGTTTCTCGTGAATCGCTCAATCAGGGATCAAGAATAATTAGGAATAGTAAAAAAATGATTTGAGTCATATACATGGTTTATTCCATTTTAATGGACTAAATCTGCACCATTAGATTTTTGGTTGGATTAAATCTGCACCACTTGGAGGAATATTAGTAACTCCACCGTCTGCATTAACGATCATTTTGAGTAAAATCCTGAATTTAGATAGTTTTTTGGCTTTTTGTTGATTTTCCCATATGGGTTTTTGATTTTAGTGAATCTTGATTGTGGCTTTGTGATAACATTTGTTAGCTTAAGACTGGGATGACTATGACTGAGAAGATATTAGCTAGGGCTTCTAACAAGCCTGAAGTTACTCCAGGTGATAATGTGTGGGTCAATGTTGATGTCCTGATGACCCATGATATTGGTGGCCCTGCCTCTTTTGCAGTTTTCAAAGAGCAATTTGGACAGAATGCTAAGGTATTTTCTGCTGCTAATAGAGTAACCTTATGTTGCTAATATGATCGATAATAAGATTTATCTATTATTACTAACTTGGTAATTGATAACACCACATTTCCTTGCTTACTTAAAAATGCAAATTAGTTATATACACCAAAAATGTGCCTTCACATATATATCGGTATAAAAAAATGTCACTACACATATGATTCCTGATTGTCTGATAATCATTGTTTGTGTAATATGACAACAGGTGAACCAAATAGAGAACTTTCGAATAATAAGCATCCTTATAATTTTTGCAATGACACCTTATTTTATAACTACAAACTTATTTGAACTCCAGTCAATTAGGATTTTTGCTTTTCTTGTTAGTTTGAAGCTTGATCTATTATAGAGTTGAATTGGATTTAGTTGTGAGGTTATAATGGCTGTTCTTTACATGGTCAGTTCTCCTTTTCTTTTACTTTTTGTTCATTGCTTTTTGCCTTTTAGGTATTGGAAATAGAAAAGCTCTCAAATTTCATAAACATGTTCTGGATGTTAAAATCAAAGCAACGTGCAACTAGTGGCACTTTATGTCATTCTTTGTGAAGTTTTTAACGAACTAAAAACTGTTAAGGCCAGAGCTAACTAAGTTGAGTAGACACATATTTGTCCACATAAACATGATGTAGCTGTTCTTGATACCATAGGTCTGGAATCCTGAGAAAATTGTCATCATACCTGATCACTACATATTCACGGCTGATGAACGAGCAAACCGTAATGTGGATGTATTGAGAGACCTCTGCAATGAGCAAAATATTAAGTATTTCTATGACATTAAAGAACGTGGGAACTTCCGGGTATGGCTATGGTCTTTATACAGAATCCAACTTATTATATGCTTTGCTGAAGCTTAGTCCCTTTATCTGGTGTTAGACAAATGAAAAAACTAAATTATGATGACTGTGTAGGCTAATCCAGATTATAAAGGCGTCTGCCATGTTGCTCTTGCCCAAGAAGGTCACTGCAGACCCGGAGAGGTGAAAATTATTCGCCAATAACCACACTATGAAGGTGTCATAAAATGTGCTGGCATATACTTTAACTCTGTAAAATTCTTGTATTGTCATCAGGTTCTGCTAGGCACAGACTCTCATACATGTACTGCCGGAGCTTTTGGGCAATTTGCTACTGGAATTGGCAATACAGATGCAGGTTTTGTGTTGGGTACTGGAAAGCTTTTGCTCAAGGTCTGTTGACGTGCCTACGCCAGAAAATGTGGTTTAGTATCATGGTGTGCTGTTTATTTTTCTTTGGAGCATGAAACTTCTTAATTGCTTTTATTGAGACTAGCACTATCTATGAATATTTATTCTGTTGCCAAAAGATATAAGTTCTGTACTAATGTACGTTGGCCTTTATTATGCATTCTTGATTCCTGATTCAGAATTTAAAGCTGTGATATGCAAAGTATGGTCATTGACATTTTTCACCAATAAAATTTGGATCTTCATCACCTGTGTGTGATTAACAATTTAACATTGGTGCTGAAACAGAGTTTATTTTCTTCAGATTTTGTGTCTACTGTATCACTTTTGGATACTGAACTGAGCTTTTTCTCCTTTGCATCCCACATGATGTTGAGAACCTTCTTTGCTTAAAACCTCAAACTTTCTATTTTTACTGTTGAATGCCTGTAGTTGAGACTTTCATATGATACTTATCCATTAGCCCTCTTAATTTGTATTAAATAAACAAAATAAAGGTTGTTCTTGCTAATGGACATCATTTATGAATTTATATCTGTATGATGTAGGTGCCTCCAACTCTGAGATTTGTCATGGAAGGCGAAATGCCAAGTTACCTGCTAGCTAAGGATTTGATTTTGCAAGTAAGTTTTGTTATATGCATTGTAGCTCATTTCTATTAATTGGATGCCTTATGTGGACAAAACGAGCTGCTATCTTCTGTACTTCTGTCTTCTGCAAACTTTGTTAGACCAATAATATTCCAAATCCACTTGTTGTCGTACTTTCATGTTGCAGATTATTGGTGAAATTTCTGTGGCTGGTGCTACATACAAAACAATGGAGTTTGTTGGCAGCACAGTTGAAAGCTTCAGCGTAAGCATTCTTGAAATTTTGATGGAATTAAGCAGGTTGCATATTTAAGAAGTTAAACAGCTTTTGTTGCTGTAATAGATGGAAGAAAGAATGACGTTATGCAACATGGTTGTTGAAGCTGGTGGGAAGAATGGTGTCATTCCGGCCGATAAAACAACTTATGACTATCTCAAGGTAAATGGATCCAAGCCGTGGGTTCAAGTTACTTCTTTAGATCCTTTCCCCCCTCCGTAATGGGCTTAATGTTATCCAGCACATGCTGTCCAAAATCAATAATATATTAATGTCTTAATTGCTTGGTCTAGTGAAGGAAAAGAGCTGTTACTCGAAAGCTAATGTATATTCATTTGATGCTGTCACAGGACAAGACTTCTGTGCCTTATGAACCTGTTTATAGCGATGAAGGAGCCAGGTAATTAACACTGTATACCTTATTTTATGAAGCCATAATGGTTTCACATAATTCTAGTGTGTATACGGTGTATCTTTTTCTTAATAATAACGTAATTATAAACTTGATTCACATGCTCGACTTTTAGTACTTGAAATAGCAGCACATCCATATTGCAAATATAGAAGGAAATGGTTATGCACCATGCTTCCTCACATTACATTAAGGTCCAGCCATGGTACATTCTAGTGGTTCCCACTTGTCCAAATCCTGTGTGTAGTGTAATATTTCCTCAATTGGAATTTCAAATTGATTTTTCCCCCCCTTCTCATCTCCTCTGTAATATGCATTCATGTATCTGCTTATTTTTCTGGAATGTAGCACAACAAAGTGTGGCTCACTTTCTACACATTACCTTAATGTTATGATCTGGGAAAAATTATGTGGAGCTATTGTACGGGTGTTTGTGAATGCGCCCTTTCTAGTTGGAATTTCAATCCTTAAGCTTTATTAAAGCTTTTTGGCAGTTATTACCCAATGTGGTCATTTTGACATCTATCCTGAATACTATAGCAGGATCAAGTGTATTGATCTTCGTTTTGCTAAACATATAGTTTTTTTGGTTACATTCTCTGGATGGACCTCCTGCACATTCTTTTGCTCTAATAGAGCCTTCTTAATAGCAACACACGCAAGTATGGGTTGCTATCCCACATTTAAGTTTATTTACCAGTGTTATATTGGAAAAAAGATCTCTGATTTCCTCTAAATCATTTCAGTGGAAATTAATGAAACTTGAGATTGAATCAGGAGCAATAGGTTTTAATTTCACTTGCTTTGATCAAACTAGCAATGGGAATAAAAGGGTGAGTCTCAAATTATCCTTAGTCTCAAACTGGTGGAAATGTGTTTGCTCAGAGGAACGCAACTCCTTTTTGTTCCCCTTCTTCATTTTCTGGAATTTGGTCAAATAATGTTTGGTTCTTTTAGTGCGTTTTTGTTGTAACTTCTTGTTACTTAATTGTATTGCATGGCTATCTTTCGAGATCAAACTATGACACACAAGTAATGGAATTGTGAAAAGAATGACACATTTGGTGTCCAATTTCAAGGACACGGAATTGTACTCGCTTCTGTTTATGTTGCTTCATTGTTGTAACAAGTTCTCGTCGTATCCAGAATCGATATTTTGTTACCATTTGTAGGTTCACATCAGCATGACCTTTATGAGATATTTTCTTTTTTCATCTCAGATTTCTTAAAGAGTACAAAATTGATGTCTCCAAGTTGGAACCTTTGGTGGCTAAGGTTGGTTTATGATCTATCTTTTTCCCATTTGTTGAAGGCATCACTAGTATTTAAAAGTGTTGTGCTATCAATATAATTTTGTATGTTTCTTCTAAATGATAAGTCGGCAAAAGCTTGAACATGAGTCAGTAGCATTTTTACAATTTTCTCTTGCGAATAATCAACTAGTATAGTGTCTTGCTTAGTGTTGATATATTTGCTCGGAAGCTTTGTTTTGTGTCATACTCTCATTCTAAGTATCATTTGCTCTAAATGTTTAAAATGTTTTCTGCATTTTGCAGCCTCATTCACCGGATAATCGTGCTTTCGCAAGAGAATGTAAAGATGTGAAAATTGATAGAGTATATATTGGATCTTGTACTGGTGGAAAATTAGAGGACTTCATGGCTGCAGCAACAGTGTTTCTAGCTTCTGTAAGATGTTTACTCCTCTTAATAGTTCTAACAATGTAGTCTTTTAATTGGCCATGGCTCAGCAAGAAGTCATCCACTTCATGAGTTGGTGGCAGTTTAGCCTTTCACTTCTCGTGACAAGTACTTGAAAACTGTTAGAGTGGGTTAGAGTCCCACATTAGTTGGGGAATGGACTGGTGTTCTGCTTATATGGACTTGGGCAATCCTCCCCTCATGAGCTAGCTTTTGGGGTTGAGTTAGGCTCAGGTGCCATATCTTTACATGGTATCAGAGCCAGGTACATCCCTATTTGGGCTCTCGGTCCATGCACCAGTTGGGCCTGGGCGTGAAGGGGGGTGTTAGAGTGAGTTAAGAGTCCCACATTAGTTGGGGAATAGACTGGTGTTCTGCTTATATAGACTTGAGCAATCCTTCCCTCATGAGCTAGCTTTTGGGGTTGAGAGTTAGGCTCAGGTGCCATATTTTTACATGGTATCAAAGCCAGATCCATCCCTGTTTGGGCTCTCGGTCCATGCACCAGTTGGGCCTAGGTGTGAAGGGGGGTGTTAGAGTCCCACATTAGTTGGGGAACGGACTGGTGGTCTGCTCATATGGACTTGGGCAATCCTCCCCTCATGAGCTAGCTTTTGGGGTTGAGTTTGGCCCAGGTGCCATATCTTTACAAAAGCAACCTCATTAAGTTACCACTAATGGTGTAGTAATTGGGCAAATGACGTGACCGCTCACATTTAGATCCCAACAATCTATTACTACTTGATTGTTTTATGTTTCAGCCATACCGGTTTATGCTTACGCAGTTAATACCCATAAACCCATCTTGCCATCTCCTTTAGTGTTGTGCCCCTCTGGTAGACAATTTTATGTGCATGATGCAATGTTGCATGGGTGTGTCAGTACACGTCTTATATGGAAGTCAAAGTTTCTTTTTTCCTTAAGATTTTTGGTCTATACAAGAATGGTGCTTCATATGCTTCACAGACTCTCTACTTCCCAAGGTAGGGGTAAGGTCTGTGTACACTCTACCCTCCCCAGACCTCACTTTGTGGGATTTCACTGGGTATGTTGTTGTTGTTGTTGTATGCTTCATATGTTTCACAGTCTTGTCAAATGATTATAACTGTTCCCCCTAATTTTTTTTTTTATGCGGCACTGCTTCTTGTTTTTAGTTCATCTCCTGCTAGGAGACAATGTAGTTACCGGTTTGCGCGATGAAGTCCTTGTTGTTATGTTTCCGAATCCATAGAAAGAATCTTCCTTTATGTCTTCTATGGTTTCCTTCTGTTTAAAATGTGAACAGCAAGACATGAGCTTAATCAGGAAATCCGATCAAGCAGTTTAAATTAGATCTTTTCAGGCTAAGAAATTGATTGTGGCTTGTGCAGGGAAAGAAAGTAAAAGTTCCAACTTTCTTGGTTCCTGCTACTCAAAAGGTTTGTTATATTATCTTTATATACTAGCCAGCTATGATATCAATGTAGACCGAACCGTATAATGCAAATTTTTTAAAATGTTTCAGGTGTGGATGGACATATATAGTCTCCCAGTTCCAGGATCTGGTGGCAAAACATGTTCCCAGATTTTTGAGGAAGTAGGTTGTGAAACACCTGCAAGTCCTAGTTGTGCGGCTTGTCTGGGCGGTCCTCAAGACACTTACGCACGCATGAATGAACCTAAGGCAAGCTGTTAATAATCTCATGTGAATTGTAGGAATAGAAGATCAATTTTTCCTTTATTGCAGTGTAAATCTTTACCTTACTCTATTACTTTTCAGGTCTGCGTCTCGACCACAAACAGAAACTTCCCAGGTAGAATGGGGCACATTGAAGGTCAGATTTATCTTGCATCCCCATATACAGCTGCAGCATCAGCATTAACTGGCAAAGTCACTGATCCTAGAGAATTTTTGCTGTGAAGTTCTTAAGAGTAACTTTTTCTCGGTTCGAGTTGGACAATATGTTGTGTACACTAGCAGATAACAGAGCCTAAGCTGTTGTTCATACCGTTGCAGTATACTAAAAGAGGGCTGTTTTGTTCTACTTTCATTTTTTTTTTTTTTGGTTATTTTTACCTTTTTGGAACTTGAATAAGGACTAATAGTTTGTCTTCTTAGTTGTACTACTAAATTCTGATAGTCGATGCAATGAGAATAACAAAATTTCGAGGTATATTCTGGCTCAAGCTCTTCTGTGAGCTCAAAGGAACAATGTTAGATGTGGTTTTTTGCTAGTTATGCAGAAACTAACAGAATCAAGAAATGACATTTTGGTAACTTAGAACTTCAAAAGGCCCGGTTGAAAATATTTTTTTTGGTAAGCAAAATTTTATTGATACCAGAAGTGATAATTACAAAACCAAGTAGGAGCTGACCACCTACTTCTCAGAAATCTCCCAACAGCTACAAAAACTCTAAACAGAATATAGCTGCAAGCAACACAGTTGATGCATTCATTTACATTTGCCTAACCTCTTCTACTACAAAATAAAGAAAACAGCAGTACAAGCTAATCCTGAGTACAACATAAAAATCTACAGCTATGGCATGTGATTTAAAGAATCCAGTGTGGCTCGCCACTTCTGCAGCTTGTTTCCTCTGATGTGTATGTGAATTGCTATTTCCCTGCACACCTTGTTGCTGTTGAACTGCCCTGCCTGAAACCTGAGGTTGTTCCTCTCTCTCCAGATAACAGACACCAACATAGCAAATACACTACTAACTATTGCTCCTTGACCTGTCTTCTTCCTTGTCCATCCGCAAGCCCACTGAAGTTCCTCCTACCAAGTGCCAATGGTTCTATGAAGTCCCATCCATTTCAGTAACCTGCTCCATAAACCATCAGTGACAGGACAATCAAATAGCAAATGATCAAGGGTCTCTACAGTATTATCACAGAGATACACTCCATAGGCATATGAATCCCAATCTTGAGCAATCTATCTACTGTGGCAAGTCTTCTCCAAGCTGCTAACCACAAAATAAATTTATGTCTTGGATGGATATTCTGTTAGGGGGCAACACTCTCCCAAGCAACTTTCTGGTACTGGGGTATTAAGCACAGATACAACTTTTTGATGGAAAATCTACCCTGAGTAACCATTGTATTCAGCTTGTCAGAAAGAGTACCTTGCAAAGACTGAGCCTGCATCAAGTATTTCCTGAAATCCAATATTTTCCTTATCACCCAAGTAGCATTTACTGCGATATCACAAGTTTCAACAGTGTCATCCTTCATATAGTATTCAAGTACCCATTTTATCCACAAGCAATCTTTCTTGCAATTGATAGCCCAGATATTGGAGTATTTAAAAGAGAATTTGGAGAAAATGCCAAGGTATGCTAAAATAGCCATATTGTGAATTTAAGTTGAGTTTCATTGTCATTGTTATAAAAGTTTAAAGATTTGTGTTTTGTGGTTTTCGAATTTTTTAGTTTATAAAATTCACAATTGAGGAAAATTTCCAGGAAACATTAAACAAGAGCAAGTTAGAATTCAATTCCTTCCAAGACTTGATTAAATTCGTTACTTCTATGGCTATAATAATAATAATAATAATAATAATGCCAGGGATTGTTTGTTTTCTTCAATATCTTAGGTCTGGGATCGTGAAAAGGTAGTTGTCATACCTGACCACTACATTTTCACAGCTGATGAACGAGCAAACCGTAATGTGGATACTTTGAGGGACTTCTGCATTGAGCAAAATATTAAGCACTTTTATGACATTAAGGACCTTGGAAACTTCCAGGTAGACTATTGAGTCTCATATCTCCAAGGTTTTGTATCATTTATGACAGTTGCTAAAGCATGGAGGACTGAATATGTTGACAGGCTAATCCAGATTACAAAGGAGTGTGCCACATTGCTCTTGCCCAAGAAGGTCACTGCAGGCCTGGAGAGGTGAAGTTTGCGCTAGACATGTAAAGATCCTAATATGCCTTGTCCGTCAATGTACTTCTTTTGACTTTGTACGTTTATCTGCAGGTTCTGGTAGGTACGGACTCACATACATGTACTGCGGGAGCATTCGGGCAATTTGCATCTGGAATTGGCAACACTGATGCAGGTTTTGTGCTGGGTACAGGAAAGATTTTACTCAAGGTAAGTAACTTCTTTATTTCTGTTCCTAATTGTATTTGATTTTCTCTTGGACCGCATAACTCTTTTAGCATGAGAATCATCACTTCTAGGTGGATAAGAAAAATAAAATAAAAAATATGTTCTTTAGATCCCTGTGTTTCAGGTTCCTGCAGTTCTCACATAGATCTACTGTGAAATACAGGTTCCTCAAACTATCAGATTTGTGTTGGATGGTGAAATTCCCAATTACATTCTAGCTAAGGATTTGATTTTGCAAGTAAGTTCTTCAGACAGCCTCTTACTATTTTCATATCTTTCTCATTTTGGAAGTACTAGGAACTGACACGTGCTGCGCATGTGTATATCACTCAGGACTCAAGTATTATGTATATCTACTTAGAATCTTATGGTACACAAATAATTATATTCTATTTTATGTTTATATTGTTAAATATCACATACTAATGTAAAAGAGCTGTGTTACAAAAATGTGATGGTCTATGTTAGTTGCTTGTTAAGGTGTGCTAGCCTTTTCAGGTTGAGCAGCTGCTTCAATCTCAAGACTATGAGGTCTTACTTCTGTATAAGACTAACTAGACCATTTATCCTAATTGAGACTTCATTTTGTATATGACTATTGCGCTTAATATATCTCGAAGATAGTCTAGAATTTCAAGTGAAGCAAACGAGACTTTGTTTCTGTAAGGGATTGATTAACTTATGATAATTTCTCTCCTATTATATTCCTCATTAGCCTTTCTTCGGCGTAAACAAATTTAGAATGACAGGGTGTCAATGATGTTTTTGTTAATTTCTCTCGTATTGGATAGTCTATATTAGACTTTCTTCAGTGGAAGCAAACGTATAATGACAGGTTATCCTAGTCTTAAGGAAAAGGACTGGATACAAAGTAGGAAGAGACATATCACACTTTAAGATTATACATGTGAGTTAAATGATGAATCGTGTATCATTTCTTGTTGAATTTGACATATTTGGTGGTCCCATAAAGTTTCAGATTCCAATAGACATGATTGTAAATTTGACATCCCAGGTTATTGGTGAAATTTCTATGGCTGGTGCAACATACAAAACAATGGAGTTTGTTGGTACTGCTGTTGAAAGTTCAACAGTAAGTTTAAGTTTATTGACTTTACAATGGAAGTAACCTAGTTACATTGTTTTGGCTTATTAAAATCTCTATGCTTTACATTTATTAAAGATAGAAGACAGAATGACGTTATGCAATATGGTTATTGAAGCTGGTGGAAAGAATGGTGTTATTCCAGCTGATAAAACAACATATGACTACCTTAAGGTAAGTGTGACTAGTCCAGTTCAGCTTATGATAAAACAACATATGACTACATGTCTTAATTATTCCCTTTAGCTGCTTCGCGTTTGAGCGAAATAAGACCAGTTCTCTTGCTAATGAACATCATTCTTGTTTTCTTGTCACAGGACAAGACTACTGCGCATTATGAACCTGTTTACAGTGATGACCAAGCCAGGTAACCAACACAAAAGACATTGGAGTAGAACCATTTGTGTTTTTTTTGTGAAGGGTTCGAGCCGTGGAATCAGCTACTGATGCTTGTGTCAGCTACCCTGCCTACATCACACCCCCTTAGGGTGCAGCCGTTCCCCGGACCCTGCGTGAATGCGGGGTGCTTCGTGTACATGGCTGCCCTTTTATTGGGGAAAAAATTGTATATTTTTGGGCTTCCTACCTTTTTCCCAGTTCTCTGGTTTCACATTCTATAGCACTTTCATGATCTTTGTCTTTTGTGCATCAATCTGAGAAAAGTTTTAGTTGCCAACTTGATTCCTGTGACCACTAAGGCATTATAATCTATCCACAAAACCAAAGCTTTCCCCTCCAAAGTAAGGCTTGCCTCCCACTATGGTTGAGCGCTCATGTTAACAATCTCTCTTTATGATATCCATGACCTATTAAAATGCACCATAGCTTTGTTGAAGAATTTGCTTGACACCTTTGCTAAGATGATATGCATGACTTATTAAATGATTGCATTTAATTCCAGATTTCTTGTGGAATACCATTTTGACACCTCAAAGTTGGAGCCCTTAGTAGCAAAGGTGGGTCATAATCTCGCTGTTAATACTTTTGATCATAAGTTCCTTGTTTGTGCATATGATCTTCAATATTTCTTTATAGTTCTCTCTTGCGCATTGAATTTTTAGGTTTGCTTCCTTGATTGACAAAATATATCACTGATTTTGATTCATTTCATTATTAGGGACTGAAAGGAAAGTCGCCAAAAAGTTAAAAGTTCCCTACATTTGATAAATAAGGAACTTATGGGACTTATTTTCTTAGCCTTTCCTGCAATTTAAGTATCACAAAAACTAGATCTTCTCATTAACTTTCTTTTCCCATTGAATATCACATGAAAGGAAATGCTGCTTATCTGATGTTCAAACAAACACTTCTTTGTAGATTAAGAAGAGGCCATGCACTTACTTAAGTGAACTTGAATATATCCTAATCCTTTTTATGTACTTTTCAGCCTCATTCTCCTGATAATCGTGCTTTGGCAAGAGAATGCAAAGATGTTAAGATTGACAGAGTATATATTGGATCTTGTACCGGTGGAAAAACAGAGGACTTCATGGCTGCTGCCAAAGTTCTTCTAGCATCTGTAAGATTATATCTCTTTCTTAAAACTTCACTATGACCATTCTTAGTCAATGTGAGCTTAGATATTTATTATGTTGCACTTGTCAATTCCTTTAACAGCCTGTTTAACTCAACCCTCCAGGATGCATATTGATATGCTTGATTTGTTGTTGATGCACGAGTCCCAAAAGCATATTTTGTACTAATCCAACTAGATCATATTCCTTTATGTTATTGTTAAATAAGCATTTTGTGCTCACATGATGCTTCTAGGTGGAAGTTTGGGATGTGATGTTTTTCCAACCTTTTTCAGACTATTGAAGACATAATTAAGTAATTAATGCACTATCCAAGCTTTTAGATGAGCTGGTTGCACACTTCAACACAGACTATCTTTGAAAAATTGAACAGAACTTCAGGAAAACTGCCAGTCTTTTTAGGGCAACCGATTCTTTTTAACATATTCTTCTGAAAGTATCCTGTTTGTTGCATCTTTGGTGGCTAACGGAGTTTTACAATCATTTCAGGGAAAAAAGGTCAAAGTTCCAACATTCCTTGTCCCTGCTACTCAGAAGGTTTGTGCTCTTACATATTATTTCTCCGGATTTGGATACTCATTTATCCAACATGAATCTTATGGTGTTGTACCACATGATGCAAACCATCCCAATATTTCAGGTCTGGATGGATTTATATACTCTCTCTGTCCCAAAATCCGGTGGCAAAACTTGTTCACAGATTTTCGAGGATGCTGGCTGCGATACACCAGCAAGTCCTAGTTGTGGTGCTTGCATGGGTGGTCCCAGAGACACTCATGCTCGGTTGAATGAACCTCAGGTAAGTTTCACTTTTTTTAGAAGTAAAAATTTGTCAGTAGTCACCAATTCTTGCATTTTTTCTGAATCCCTTGTTAGAATTTCTTGCCTGGCTCCACTATATCGTACCATTCAGCATACTTGACATTGTAATCCAAAATAATAATCTGGTCTTTGCATTGTGGATCAGGATATTTTTTCCCCCTTTCTAATATACCAGTTCAGGATTAAGATGTAGTTGATAGATTGATCTGTTTGTACAAGATCAGCTCATTCTTCTTATGGATAGTTCTTCAAGTTACTTATATTAACAAGGAAATGAAAGTTTATCGAGCTGTTGCAATGTAGAACAACTTTGAGCTGAACGAATGATTTGATTTTGCAGGTCTGTGTCTCGACCACAAACAGAAACTTCCCGGGACGAATGGGACATAAGGAAGGTCAAATTTATCTTGCATCTCCATATACAGCTGCAGCATCAGCATTAACTGGTCATGTTACTGATCCGCGAGAGTTTCTGCAGTAACATGCTTGATTATTAATCTTAAAACGCGCTTAAGCTTGAACGTTTTGTATGTTGTTCACTTGTTTGTATACCTGTGAATTTTGTGTTCCAATGCAGTAAGATTGACAAAATACAGGTTTCTCTAGTTCTCTTAGCTGTAGTTACATTTACGTACTCGTGGAAAGTGAAAAGACGTGCTGAATTTTGTGAATCGCTTCATCTATAAGATTAATGCCTCAATATAACTTCTCTAATGTACTCTTTATTTGCCCTAACCACACGTGAAAATATCTTGTCGATGGGATGAGATTCAACTCCATGACTTCTACTTGTTCTGATATCATGTTGAATTGTGTGGATCCCTTCGGTTATGCCTTTAACTGTTAGTAAGTTAAATTAGTATTTTAGTCCTACACATGACCATTACAGAAGATTAAAAATCAATGTAATGCATGAGCACTATAAAGTACTCACACACTCAACTAGAATGGAGATCTTTTTTTTTTTTTCCCACCCGGTGTTGGCGTTCAGTACTCGCATTAGGGTCCGATTTAATACGGATTCTCGGAGGGAAGTCTTAGTGGTTAATTAGGATAAAAGAGTACTTACTACTTCACCACAACTCTTGTCGGTAGAATAGAGATATCCTTATAAGCAAGTCAGTACAAAGAGCTGAAATATACTAAACCAGAATTTTCATGGGATGGCCTATTTAATGATCAGCGTCTAATTTTTGACTCGACTAAAAAAATGTTGTTCAAATATAGCTATCTCCTCATTAAAATGAATATATTAAACCTATTTTCATATGTATGCTTGGTATATAGCTAGTATTTTTTTAAAGTTATGATAGATATATAGGTAACTATGGCCTAAATGAATTTCTTTTTTGGATGGGTACCACAAAAATGAAGTTGGTCTTGTCTTATCACAGATAGAAGTGTTATAGTAGAAGGTCACTTTCGTGATCCTTTTGAGATATGGAAGTGATACACAACAGTTGGTGACTGATATCCGAACTCAGATAGCTTCATCATTGAGTAGATTTCCTATTGTTGGGAAAAAGTGGAAAAAAAGGAAGAAGCACAATGGATCGCGCATGAGAATTATACAACTTTTATGTTAGGAACCTCCAAGAAACACTTTGCAAATAACTAGTATTTGTTTATTATCAGTATTTTATTTGTATCAAACAAATGAATTTATAGCATTCATTTTTTATATTTATTTATTACTTAATGGAAGGGAAATTTTTTTCAGCGATAAAAACGTCCCTGTGTGACCTATAAATCACGGAACCGAGCCATGTTATCAGCCATTGATGCTTACATCGGGTAGGTTTCCTGCATGTGTACTGTCCTTCGGGATGCAGCCCTTCTTTAAACCCTACGTGAACGCGAAATACTTCGTGTACCGACTTGTCTTTTTCTTATTACCATGCTTTCTTCTCAATCTATCATTTACCTATAGCATACTAAAATGTTGTTTGTTTATTGCAGATGTCGATTGTTTATTGCAGATGTCGAGTGTGAGCAAATCTTTTAATCCAATACAAAAGAGAAAAGGAAAAACGAAAAACTAAAAAGGATCGAAGAAAAGTCAAATTAATATGTACGAAAGACAATTATGTAGCGCATTTATTAATTTAGTGTAAATATTGGATGCGGCTATATTTTTATAAGTACTTATTTTGTCTATCATGAACTCCACGGGTATTGGAATACAGTTGTCACTTGATAAGTGAAATAATTATGTTTAGAATGACTAACATTAGTCATAATCAGAATTATGGCATCATAAGAATATAAATTAGAGTAGTATACAGTTTTTCTTGGCCTAATGTATATGCGGCCCTCTAAACTTGTCCTTTTTTTTCATTTTGACACTTCAACTAAATGTTGTTCCTTTTAAATCTCTGAACTCATCCTTAAGTGTGTTATCAAACACATTCGACTTACATAGTATTCCATCTTCAATGTACAAACATGTTAATATATATTTTAATTTAATTATGTCATCTTTTAGCTAAGATTAACAGCAATTGAGAGAGAAAAAAGAGTAGCTCTTAATTAAGCTAGCACTGGAAGGGCAAAACCAGCAGAAATCGACACGTCCCTGACCTAAAGAATAGCTTACCGCATGTCTAAAATATTACTCCACCTTCATTTCCCCAATTTAATTTTGCTTCTAATAAAAATCAGATTTAAGGGGTTTGATAGACATACTAGAGGATAAGTTCAGGGGTTCAATAGAAATAATATTTAGTTGAGTTGTCAAAATGAAAAAAAAAATAAAAAAAATTAAGGGGCCGCATATGCATTTAGCCGTTTTTTTCTCTTTGAATTCTGACCTTATCCAAACTAAAGGTAAAGTGATTAGACAAACGAAACGTGCTTGTACTTAGAGGGAAATATGCTTGTCCAGTTTTCATATATGAGAAAAAAAAATTAATAGGAGTAGATGGACAAGTTTTTAATAACTTATCTTCTCCGTCGAATTGTTTTAAGCACTTCAACAACAACAACATACGCAGTCAAATTTCACAATGTGGGTCTAGGGAGGGTAAAGTGTACGCAGACCTTACCCCTATCTCGGAAGATAGGGAGACTGTTTCCGAAAGACCATCGGCTCAAGAGAAAACACAACGAGAAAGGTTAGATAAGCACAAGCAATTCAAAGCAAAATGCAAATGAAACTAAAGAAAACGAATAAGTCGAGATAGAGCAGTCTCAAAAAAGGAAGCAGTAGCTACCACAGATAAATAAGATAATCGAAGTACAAGAAACAACATATAGTAGCAAGAATCAAAGGACAATAGACTATAGATCGAAACAGCGACTACCTACTAGCCTTCTACCATAATTTGAGTCCTCCATAACCTCCTATCTAAGGTCATGTCCATGGTAAGCTGAAACTGCGTCTCAGCACCTCTCCCCAATATTTTTTCGGCCTACCCCTACCTTTTCTGAAACCATCCATAGCTAACCTCTCACACCTCCGCATTGGGGCATCTGTGCCTCTCCTCCTCAAATGCTCAAACCATCTCAGTCTCGCTTCCCTCATCTTGTCCTCCACTGATGCTACTCCAACCTTATCCCGGATATCTTCATTCCTAATCCTATCTCGCCAGGTGTGCCCACACATCCATCGCAACATTCTCATTTCCGCAACTTTTATCTTTTGGACGGGAGAGCTCTTGACTGCCCAGCATTCTATCCCGTACAACAAAGTCGGTCTCATAACCACTTTGTAGAACTTGCCTTTAAGTTTTTGTGGCACCTTCTTATCACACAGCACTCCTGAAGCAAGCCTCCGTTTAATCCACCCTGCACCAATACGATGTAAGACATCATTGTCAATATCCTTATTTTCTTGTATAATAGACCCAAGATATTTGAATCTTCCTTTCTTTGGGATGGTCCGGGTACCAAGCCTCACTTCCACGCCAGGCTCATGTGTCACGTCACTGAACTTGCACTCCATGTACTCTGTCTTGATCCTACTCAACTTGAATCCTTTAGACTCCAGAGTTTATCTCCAAACCTCCAGCTTAGCGTACACTCCGCTGCGTAGCTCGTCAATCGAAGACTATTTCATTCGCAAATAACATACACTATGGCACCTCACCTTGAATTTGCCGCGTCAAACAATCCATCACTAAGGCAAATAAAAATAGGCTAAGAGCTGATCCCTAGTGCAACCCCATCTCCACTGGGAAGTGCTCCGAGTCTCTCCCACTGTCCTTACCCTGGTCTTGGCTCCCTCATACATGTCCTTAGTTGTCCTAATGTACGCTACAGGTACACCTCTGGCCTCCAAGCATCTCCATAAAACCTCTCTTGGCACTTTGTCTTAAGCCTTTTCTAGGTCGATAAAAACCATATGCAAGTCCTTCTTCTCTCCCTATACTGCTCCACCAGTCTCCTCACAAGATGGATGACTTCTGTAGTCGAGCGCCCCGACATGAATCCGAACTGGTTCTCTGAAATGGACACGCCTCTTCTCACCCTCGGCTCGAACCCGCGTCCCCAAGCACCTTTGTTCCCCCGAAGAGGACGTCTCTTACCAATTGAGTTGCAGCTCAATTGGTAAGAGACGTCCTCTTCGGGGGAACAAAGGTACTTGAGGTTCCGGGTTCGATCCTACCTTGGGCTCTGCATGAGCTGGTTAAACAAGGGTATAAATGGTCGAATACTGAGCGACTGAGTACGGACAATACTGAGTAGTGAGTCCCCTGAGGGTGGTCGTCACAAAAGGCGTCTTTTTGTGACGACCACCCTCAGGGGGACCCACTCCAGGTATTGTCCGTACAGGGTACTGCCAGCTCACCCATTTATATCCCTGTTTAACCAGCCCATGCAGAGCCCACCCATTTATATCCCTGTTTAACCAGCCCATGCAGAGCCCAAGGGAGGATCGAACCCGGAACCTCAAGTACCTTTGTTCCCCCGAAGAGGACGTCTCTTACCAATCTCCATAGTATAAATTATACAACAATTTTCCACTATATACAATCCTTAGACACCACCATTCCAAACATCGCAATTGGCAACTATCCTTATTTTTTTCAATTTTGTCCATGTCCATTCACAAAGCGAGTAACATCTTACTACTACAAATAGTTAATCAAGGCCATACAACCTCATTCTTTTTATGTTTTAACCATTTGATAGTCGAAGCTAACTAGCTGAAGCTCAATCTGATAAGTATTATAGAGTAATTTTTCGCCGAAGGACTTCAGATGACCCCTTAGACACATGTCGCTCCGCCCTTGCAGCCCCCCCACCCCCCTCTTTTCTTTGGGATGGGTGAGGATGGGAGTGAGGAATTAAAGAATAGAGTTAACTTGTATTATCTTGGATGATAACTCCAGTACCAAAGACTTTTTAGTTTTTACTTCATGCAAGCACATGATAGGATTTTGACAAGCACAACTTAAAATCCCAACTGTTCAGTCATGTAATGATGGACACAATCCACAACTTATATGTTAAGAACTTTCAACAGTCAGTGCCTTTAATGACCACCACTAATAAATTCCAAACAATATTTCTATATACCACCAAACAAAAAGAGATTGATCAACATTAAAATAAACAAATAAATAGAATTTCTTGCAACAGACACAAACACACACAAAGAAGAAAATAGCATTCCCATATTTACATTATGAGAAGAGTAGGCTTGGGCAAAACATTGGTGTATCAACTATATGAGGGGCTTGAGACCTAAACCAAAAAAAAAAAAAAAAAAAGCACAAAAAAAGCGGGGCACTTTTTGAAGAGAAAATGGTGCAAAACAAAAAATGCAACCATGAAAAAGTAACAATATCCCTGGACTCTTTTGACACTTCCCTATTTCTGTTTTACTTTTTTTCTTACAAACTGTTTTTTTCATGCATTTCCTTGCACCAAGCAAAATTAGATTGGTTTTCCTTCGTGTCTTTCCTGCTTCTGAGGGATTCTTGGAGCTGAAAATAAACCAGTAGCTAGTATTAGAGCTAAGGAAACAAAATGACAAAAGGCTATATTGCTCGGATTCTCCAAAATGATGCTGTACCCGACACACCCGACAACATTCTTGAAGAGTCCGAGCAACATAGCAAAAAGGAGGGGCAGAGTTTCATTTGGAAGTATGTTATTTTGGCATGCCTATATACATACCAAGTCCATTAGCCTCAGAAGTCCTCATGATTCTTAGCCTTTTCACAGTGTTGAGAAACATCCTATAAGACGTGAAAGTATTAGAACATATAAGAAATAGAGTGGAAAAGAGAAATGATAACTAGTTGAATTTTCAGAGATGTCGATCATACTTTTCTTTTAATGGTCTTCTACGCCACCTTTTTTGGCATCTGGTATCCAGAACCTATTGGACTGACTAATCCAATCCAGATTCCGAACGCTAAGGCCCACTAAGGGAAGAGCGCTTACAACCAAGAATTTCTCCATTCCCGAAGCTGAAACCCGTGACTTCATGTTAAAAAGTACAGGGATCCCATCTATCCTACCATATTGATGTACTACACTTATCCTTAACAAGGATAGTTTACTACCTATTATTTTATTCATTTTCATTACTATACTTTCACTCTTTCAAAGGGTGGGATGGTTGTTGGGAAGATGAAGGGGTGATCATTTGCTTTCATGAATTAGGTCCACCAAAAGCACCATATATAATATATATACTTGAGATCATCAATACTTCAGGCTTTGCTAATATATTCATGCTTTTGTTTTTGCTTTATTTTATTTTTTTTCATATGAAAACTTCGGGCTTGCTAATATATCCATGTTTTTTCTATGCCAGGGGTTTTTTGCTACTATGGAGTACTAAACGGAATTCACTTACCCCCATGGAACATCTCCAACAAGCATCCAGTCTCCTTCTTTATCCTCATACGTGAGCACAAATTCGGATGATCCATCCAAGAGCTTAAAAGACTTAGTTGCTTGTTCCTTTTCACCACCTATTTGACAGAATATAAATCAATGGAACATCAACAATCACTTCATAACAATAACATCACCTAACAAACAATCGACTCATTACGTAAAATAGCTCTAATTTTTCTGAAAATAATGACCATGCAAAACATATTTTTAGAGCCAATTTAAGTAACAGCAAGACGTAAACTTTGAAACAGAATCCATACTTTTGGTTGATTTGAAGAACATATCCTCCAAGGTTTCGGCTAACAATTCATAGCAAGTGTGAGCATTCAAATCCACCTTTCTTCCAATAGGCAAACCATCCATATTCACCTTAACAAAACCAAGGTTCCCTTTTTCTTTGTTAGAAGCTGCATCATCCTTACTGTTTCCGTGATTGATTTTCTTCTTCGAATGCTCTTTCTTATCGTTCCCGCCAACTCCTTTGTCTTCATCAGCATTTAGAACCTTCGATTGATTAACCAAGCTGTTCATTCTGTGTGCCCTGATGGGTGGCCATCCCACAACCTGACTGCTTTCAGAAATCAAAATAAATGAATATCAATTATACTCTTTCATCCACAAATTTATGAACTTTGCAACTAATTCTAGCTAAAAATGACAAGTCAAAAGAATGAGAAAAAAAGATTGCCATAACTTATCCATTTCTAAATTTCCCATTCCCTGCCTACCAAAAAATATTATAGTAAAGGATAATGTTCTGTACCCAAGTGCAGAAAGTAAAAGCCAGATGTGCGCAATCTCAGAGGAAGAAGGGGGACATATGAACAATTGCAAAATGAAAGAATGTTTTTTTCTTCTAAAAGTGCAAAATATATTGTAAAAAATTATCAAAGTTGCCCTAAAAAAAGGATTAATGTCCAAGAGAGAATATAATGATAGATTATTCAAAATGACAGGGAAACCAAAAGCAACTTTTGGCAGATTTTAGATTAAAGATTTAAAGGTAATGAGATGAACAAAGTGATGCACGCTCTGCCAGCTTCTCAGGATAAACAGCCAGTAATTAATAATAAACAAATAACTCAACAAAGACAAAAGCTAAAACAAATTCAAGGAATATATACTCAACGACAAAAAATCCTAGAAACAAAAATAAAAATTTATTCTTGAGTAAACTAAACATAATTTCATAGATAAACATGAAATTAATGTTAAAATTTTATCTTAAAGGACAGAACTTTTCTTTAAACAGTACTCAACAAAGACTAAAATCCTAGATCCAAATGAAATACTTCAAACTATACATAAGAACCAAGATCATTAAAACCATTCAAGAGATGCACCATTACTTGAGTAAACTAAACAATTCTTCATGGATAAACAAGAAATTCATGTAAAAGTTCTAATATCAAAGAAAAAAAAACTTTGCTTTAGGAACCCACCAAAGACAAAAGCAAAAACAAATTCAAGGAACACATGAAAAAAAATCCTAGGAAAAAAAAAAAACTTACATAAGAACCAAAATCATTAAGACATTTTAAGAGAAACAATTTCTTGAGTACACTAAACATAAACTTCATAAACAAACATGTTAAAAATGCAATTTTTTTTACTAATATCAAAGGAAAGAACTCTGCTTTAAAAAAAAAATCAAGGAACACATGACAAGAATCCTAGAGAACAAAATGAAACTTTACATATGAACCAAAACCATTAAGACCCTTTTGAGAGAAACAATTTCTTGAGTAAACGAAACATACCTTCATGGATAAACAGGTAAAAAAAAATATGCATTTTTTTTACTAGTATTAAAGGAAAGAACTCATTTTTAAGAAAAAAAATATGAAATTCTAACCTTGCACCAGTAGGTGGAGATCCAACCTCGGTGTTAGAACCAGCAAAATCAGCAGCTCTTTTAGTACCACTAACACCACCACCACCATTATTAATTGATCTCCCAGCTGAAAATCCATTAGGAAAATCTTTAGCTGTTAAAATTCTACCATATTCACCCCATGTTGATTTCTTAGCCTTTGTCCCACTACTTAGACTAAGGCCTAAACCCAACTCAAGTTCTGTTTCATCTTCACAACACATGTCCATATTGTAATCTTGGTCCATTTTTGAACCTTTTTTTTCACCAGTATCAAGTAAACCAAGAGTTTGTTCCATTCAAAGGGGTTTCAAGATTTTATGACTAATAAATTTCAAGAAAATGGATGAGAATAAAGGAGTTATGGGGGATGAAGAGAATGTATAATGTGTGGGGGAGGGTGGGGGGGTTTAGGTGCGTGTGGTAAAATGGTGGAGATAGTGATGATTTATGGGACCCATATGTCTGCTAGTGCAACAAGCACTGTAATCAAAAGAGATGGAAAATTCTTCTTCATCAAGTTTCTTTTCTTTTTATTTGCATTCATTTCAATTTTCTTGAACTCATGATTTTTTTTGTTTTTGGTTTGTTTTTGACATGCTTTTTGGTATTAGTACTTGAAAGTGGTTTTTCTTTGTCCCCTTTTGCCACTTTTGTCCAAATGTTGGAAACAAATATTAGTACAGGAATCATTTTGTATTTCTCGAGTTCTGTAAATGTCTAAAATAACTTTACAAAGTAATCCCTCGGATTCAAAATTATTGTGAATTTAATCTTTAAAAGTTGGTTTAAAATAAGAGTCTCTTACTTTGAGGTTTTAGTCTATTAAAAAGGTATTTAATTTTTTTTTTAAAATTTACTCTCGACACATTCTTAAATCAATGAACAAATTTAGTGTTTGTTATAGTTTCAAAGTCTTTCTTAATTAAGGGTATTTTAATTAATACACTTCTTAATTTTTATGAATAAGTAAATTTCTTAATTCATGTGCCCAAATCGAACCTCAATTATTTTGGATCGGAGGGAGTATAACATTGTTATGTACTTAAAAAATAATGTTATGCAAGTACAACTATTATGAGAATCATTTTGTATTAGTCGTGTTTTTTTCAACCATTTCGTTTTTAAAATTTATTGACTCGGTCAATTTGAATTTCTATAAAAAAAATATTACTATAATAACTCGCTTTGACATTGTGACAGTGCACTATGGATTTTATCGCTCCTTACCAAAAATAAGATTATTTAGAGAATTTAAATTCGAGACTTTTAGTTAAAAGCAGATAATTTGGTCACATGATTCCACCGCTTCTTCAATAGAAATAAGACGATGATATTAAATCATTTGATCGCGTTACTTAAAAATTAAAATTGGAGAAAAGTACAAAATTATTTTTATGGTGTGTAAAATGATTTATTTTTGTCCTTTGTTTAAAATTGGGGTCAAATATACCTTGCCGGTATAAAATTGGCTACTCTTATTTACCAACTCAACTAATAATTTAATCATTACTAGATAATAAAAATATCCAAAATTAGCCCTATGGTTTGTTAGATTATCCAACTTGCTCCTTTAATTTACTATTGCTTGATTCACGAGTTGTTTTATGTTTGCTTATATCCATGGGCATTATTTGATATGAGATATATACTTAATTCTAGTTAATTCAGTTTGGAAGATTATAAATATTTTTCTCTAATGGATTATGAAAACATTACCATTTAATATAAAAAACAAATATAAGCATTTTATTCGGAAATGTATTATGAATGTGCTACCTGTTAATCATGTAGTTGCAAAAAGATTAAAACATACTTGTGAAGTGTGCAAGGTTTGTGGTATTAAAAGTGAAACTATTGATCATATGCTTTTTAGACGCCCCAAAGCACAATTGGTTTGGAGAATATGTCCTATGAATTGGCCTAATATAGATAGTATTATGGATTTTGCTAGATGGTGGAATGATATTTTTGATAATGCTAATCAATATCCTGATTCTATTGATCTTGCCAAATTAAGTGTTTCAATTATGTGGCAAATTTGGAAGGCTAGAAACTCAATGAGCTTCAATGGGGATATCTCTCTGAACCTAATGATATTGTAAACAAGGCACTTTTTGATTTCCATGAATACGAAAATAATTTGCTTACTAGCTTTTCTCCTACGCTGTATCTGATAATACTACTGATAAAAATATTATTATGGCACAAGGTGGCATTGTTGTGTTTGCAGATGCGAGCTTGCAAAAGGAGAAAAAGAAGGCAAGCATTGGTGTTGCAGCTATGGATAGCTGTGGAAATTTGCTTCATGCCTTTGATACCCCAATTCAATTTGTTGGGAAGGTCATCACCGCCGAAGCCCTAGCAATACGTGAAGCACTGGAGAGTGCCAAGGAAAATGGATGGTCAAAAGTGCAAGTCTTGAAAGATGCAAAAACTGTGGTGGATATGATATGGAAAAGAAATGTAGTTTTGTGGGAGATAGAGACTACTTGTTAAGATATCTGGAAGCTTATGAGTTTCTTTGAAGACGTATATGTTGTGTATATTCCTAGATCTTGGAATATGCTAGCACATAATTTAGCCAAGTTTTCTATTTCGTTGCTACGTAAGGTTACTTGGGTTTCTGTTTTTCCTAGTTGGATTGTAACTGATGTTGTTGCATCTTTTAACTCCTTGAGACCGTTTATGCATTAATACAGTAAAGTTGTTTATTGTTCAAAAAAAATAAAACTCCAACATCCGAAAAATAATGTAACCTTAAGAATAACGATAAGATTTTGAAAGGAACTATCTTTGAAAAAATCAGGGAACTCTAACGTTTCATATCAATTATGTGCGCAAACGTAAAAAGAAATTAAGATAGAAACTTCATATCCAGTAAATACTACCACAACAAGGTAGTTTGAAATATTATAACAGAATTTATCATTTAAATCAGTCTTGTTCTTAAAATCAGAAATAAAATAAGTATATGCAATATATTCCATAACAAATGAAATTGGTGTTACAGACTTACAGCTATAGTTAAACATGCAGCTATCAAATGATTGTCCTTTCAATTAATCATTTTCGTTCGTATCATTCTTGGTCTCATGCATGTAAAGCAGGACAGATAAGATGAAATGAGAAGGAGATTTTATACAAAAATTATTTATAATGTACTACTAAGATTTTTTTTATTTTTTGCTTTTTCCACCTTTGTGATGTACTAATCCCTTTTTAGAGTAGGTTAGAGTCTCATATTGGTTTGAATGGACTGGTAGTTTGTTTATATGGATTTGGGTAATACTCTTCTCATGAACTATCTTTTGAGGTTGAGTTAGCCCTAAAATCCATTGCCTTACATGGTATCAGAGTCAGCTACATTCCCGTTTGGGTTCCCGGTCCACGCTCCAATTGGGCCTGGCGTGAAGGAGGTGTTAGAGTGGGTTATAGTCCCACATTGGTTAGGGAATAGACTGGTAGTTTGTTTATATGGACTTGGACAATCCTCCGCTCATAAACTAGCTTTTGAGATTGAATTAGGCCTAAGATTCATTTATTTACAACTAATAATAATGAAAGGGTATGTAGTTCATGAACTAGTTATTAATATCGTAATATATACACCGATTTATTACTCGTAAAAGTTACTAGTACTATTATACAGTGAACAATAATAATATAATAATTCTTAATTATTTCACATTCTATCCCGCATTAAATAATTTTGGTGTAAGTTACGTTCATCAATTAGTATTGAAGAGTTCAATTTCGAAGCCAAATATTGAACTAATTATGGAGAGTTTTATTCCAAAAACCAATCACTATAATGTATCAAGATTGCATATTATGTTTTACATAACAAATTAAACATAAATTATATTAGTCGTGCAAAATTTTTATGTTGGGGTTATTCTTTCTTCCGCGGTCTACCAAATGACCGTCGACTTTTGTTTGGTCGTCGAAAGAGTTTTTAGAAATAAATATATTCAATTAAACAATGTTCTTTTTCACACTGTATGTGCATTATATGCCATGGTTTGGGAGAACGATATCGAATGGTAGTAAATTTTTATTTGAATATTGTTAATTCAGGTGATAGAGTTACGAGGCACATTTCGCCCAGAATAATAAACTATTTCTCTGAGTAGTGTTTTGGGTTCTTTTTAGTGGACGAAATGTCTATTTTTGTTTGCCTAAATGAGGAACAAATGCTATCTTACATGTAAGTAATCAGAACATAAAGGCGTTTTATTTAGGATTGAGAATTAGCCCACTTAGTGAATTTTCTGTCTTCCGGGATTGAAGTAATTAAAGGGTTCAAACCCAATCAGTAACCTAGAACGGTGTTTCATCTTCTAGCATTAACCTCTTATGATGGTAAATGTTCACTATTTGCATTTTGTATAATAGTGAGTTCTGTCATTCTTTATATATATTATATTAATCCTGGTGGCAAAGGTTTATGTCTTCCTCTATCTAATTTTTGGATAATTGTATGGATAGCTAGGTAGGGATCCGGTCAAAACCCCGATTATCTGAGGTTAGTGAAGTCTGGATATATGATACTATATATAAAAAAATATTTTCACTGATATTGTAACAATAATCTTTATAGTTTACCCTATCAATATATACCACATAAATCATTAAATTGTGCCCAAAAAGATAAGAATTTAGAGGCAGTAGAAAAGTTGTCTGACCATTTGGAGAACAAATCATGTGTTAGAAAGCTCTCTAATTCCTGGCATTGTCTTAAAAAACATGCACATCGATATTACAATATTTGACAACATTTTGTGCTGAACTATAATACTTTTTGTCCGACAATTATATATCATGCGTGAGGTATATTAAGCACTTTACGTGGTTGATTGTATTAATCTTCTTTAGGATAACAAAGAATCTTTTTTGAAGGCCCATTAATGTCTGCCAATATGTGGATTGACCTATTAATAGTCTTGAATAAAAGCACTTAACTTTTATTAGGTTAAATACTTTATACATGACTTATAGTACAAGATTAGAATTTTAAATATATTGATTTTTCAAGTGACTTTATGTCCAATTTCACCCTTCACATCAAGTATGAATATTGAAATAAATTCTTAGTCCCTTTTGGACTAGTAGATGTCCAAACCCTATTGCGTGTCTTTGGCTCAGAGGAGTGAGTACATTCTTACCTTTGAACTAACTTAATTTAATTAATCTTTTAATAAAACAATCCTAATGCACTCGAGGAGATATTTGACTTAATTAGATGTTTACGTAGATAATTTATGAGATCTTGTAATGTACAATATTCCAAAGATGTTGAGAGGAAGTAATACATTGAACACAAAGATGTTGAGAGGAAGTGATACATTGAACACAAAGATGTTGAGAGGAAGTGATACATTGAACACAAATCTCCTTGATTTTTACAGTAAATCAAATAACATCAGAGGCGGAGTCAGGATTTGAAGTTTGTGGGTTCGGGATTCTAATTCGTTTAAGTTACAGGGTTCTAAATTAACAATTTATACATATTCAATGAATTTTTCAACACAAATACAGGGTTTAGACCAAAGTTACTGGGTTCGGCCGCACCCCCGACTACCATGCTAGCTCCGGACCTGAATAAGATGACAGGAAGGGTCAATATGCCAATTGCCAAATTGACCACGAAAGAATGCGGCCATCGAATAGAAAGTCGGCCTTCACTCTTAAGTAGAAATAGCATATTTAAGCTTTCGAGCAGAGAATTAAAATACTGATAGGGTACGCTTTCCCTCTAAAATGATCAAACACCGTGCGAGCAGGAATGGATCTAGTGCTATAAATGTGGGTCATTTGAATTCATAGTTTTTAACCTAGACATAAATTTATTTGTGTAAAAAGTAACCCATTGAAATTGAGTATTAAAAACGCAGTACTCAAACAAAGTGATGTATTCAGTAGTTAAAACTGAACTCTGAACACATCAATAAAAATTCTGAATCCACATTTGGGTGTGAGTCCGAATTAGTAGGGCGAATGAGTATTGAATACGGATTTTATATATATATATATATATATTATATATATATATATAAGTGTGTGTGTAAAAAATAAAAATAAAAAAGCCAAAGCATATCTTAGTGGTCGGCTTCACTTTTGCCAGGTGAACGTACTTTGACAAGAGAAATCCCTTATAAAAATGGTAAATAAATTGGTTAATGTTATAAATATCCAACTAGTGGATATCCATTAATTTGGAAATATCCCAAAATATCCCAAATATCCCAAAATATCCCAAAATATCTCCTTTGTATGTTGCTCCTATAAATAGGATGCACAGATGCAATGTTGAAAGAGCAGAAGTAAGATAATCTGATATCTCTCTACATATTCTCTCTACATATTTCTTCTGTGTATTTACTTCATAGTTTTTATTTTATAACACGTTATCAGCACGAGATTCTAACCAACTGAGTCAATAACCTCCAAACATGAAACTTGGCACCAGGTGCAGAATCTCTTCGCTGTCCAGGTTTGATTATTTCAAATTAAATACAACATCAAGGTAAGTGATTTATTCAATTAAGTTGAATCAGGTGGATTACTATGCAAGTAAGTATAGTCATCATAATAAGCATAGTTATGGCAGTACGTAATCCATGTCTATATGATAATCAAGTGATAATACCCAAACGTTGTTCTTTTATGTACTGATGAGAATTTAACAAATTTTATGGTATTCACTTTATGATTTGTTTGATCTCGGGGAGATCAATGGTTCACTTGGCTATTTATATGTCTTTGGTTCCAGAAGAACAATATTTTAAGAGGGATTATTATGTTAATTTCATATCCCTTAATAGCTAAATGAATGGTCACCGGAAAGTGACAATATTTCCTATGTATTGTTGTGGCCACAATTGAAGTTGTGTTAGAGAAAAATTCTCTACATCATATGTATGCCTTGATTTGCTCCTGGAGTAGCAATATCTTAAAAGAAATTCTAAGCTATCACAATTTGATATGCTTAAGGCCTGCACGTTCAGATAATTGTGTTCCATTTCTGAAGAATGAGAACTTTTGATGTCAGCTATAAATATAGATCCATTTCCCTGAAGTGAATGTGATAATATGTAGTAAAGCCTATAAATTTAAACGTGCATTTGATTGTGAAAATATCATGATTCATCTCTAGAAGAGGTAGAATAATTGAGAAGAAATATTCTGAATATTGTACTAAACTCATAAATTTGGTACTAAAGTAGCAAACTTTGAACTCTATTCCCGAAGTAGTAGGACATTGAACTCTACTCACGAAATAACAAACTTTGAATTCTACTCCAGAAGTAGTAAGCCTATGTATTTTACTCCTGAAGTAGTAAGACTTTTAATTCTACTCCAGAAATAGTACAACTCTGAAATCTACTCCCGAAGTAGTAGAATTCAAAAATTTACTCTTGAATTAGTCAACCTTTAAACTTTACTCCTGAAGTGGTAAAACTTGAAACTTTACTCCCGAAGCAGTAAAACTCTGAAACTTTACTCCTGAAGCAGAAAGAATTACCAAATATCTGAGAAATACTCTGAAGCAATGTCTTCTTGTGTTTGAGCAAAATAACGAGCTATTGATGAGGGTCGTATTTCAAGCACATTTAAATAATCAGGTTTCATTCCCCGAAGTGAATGGACAAATACCACAACTTATCTCCTGGAGGGATAAAATACAAGGAATGTAGATGTTATATTTTTGTGGTATGAAATTCAGACATTGCTACACGTACCTATCGTACGTCGAAACATATTAAAGTATCATTCTAAGGAAAAGGGAGCAGAGTAGAATGGTTCTGCTATAACCACATTAATACATTATGGTTAGTTGTTATTGATTTCCTCGAAGGAAATAACAATTAATGTATTTTCCCCTGAAGGAATTAATAACTATGTGGTTGCCTCTTTGATACAAAATGTTCAGATGTTAATGATGAATCTCCCTGAATGAGATGTTTGAAATATTGAAGTTTAGAATTCAATGTTTATTTCGTGACACCAGTAGTGTCGAAATTTGCTTTCATGGTACCAGAAGTATTTAAGAAATATTTGGTAATAGAAATTAATGATCAAAGGCTCCAGAAGAGCTAATTATTTATTTACAAGTATCATGACACTAGCAGTGTCCAAATAATATATGATTATGGTGAACAAATTGATGTCTCTTGAAGAGCTTATATATGATAGTACCATTCATCTCAGATCATAATTATTTCGATCGGAAAATAAATTCTAGTAAACCTGAAGTTTACTAGCGAGAAAAATGATCATCATATTGAGACTACAGATGATTGGAAGATTGAATATCTCCAACTTATTACGGGTAGGGTCACGTGTGTAAAGCGTTACCCGAGCATGATGAGATCGCATGTCACAATAAACCAGAAGTTTTGACATAAAATTTCATGCAATAGTAAACCAGAAGTTTATTAAAGGAAATAACACTCGTCATAGTAAACTTGAAGTTTACGGGTACAGATAATTTTATCAGTTGACAAGACCATTTTGATCGTCCTGATTTAAATCTGATGTGTTAATTGAGTATTAAAAAACATATTGAAGAACTAGAAGATTCTTCAAGAATTTGTTTGTGTTGCTTGTTCTCATGATAAGTTGATTACACCAGCTAATGTTGGGACTGAATCCCAAAAATTCTGAAAAATATAAAAGGTGAATGTGGGCCCCTTCACCTGCAATGTGATGTCTTAAATAGATGCATCTATTTAAGACAGTCACATGTATGTTTATTGTCAACTGGCAGTTTGACATTTACAAAGTTGCTTGCTCAAAATAATTGAGTTGGAAGCACAATTTTCAGAATATGTAATCAAGACAATCATCTTGATAATGCTGATTTATATCTAAGTTGGTTTGGCATTGGATGCCTCCATAATACAGCTAAACCATTGCTTATGAGAACGAAGTTTCAGATGTTGGTCTGAGATATGATATATTGCATACAACAGCACTTGTATGCTTCAGATCAATAAATTTTGATAAATTCTCCCCTCATATTTGGTTCAGGGTCAGGAACTAGATATTTCCATCTTTTAGCATTTGATGTGCGGTACATGATTAATGGATATACCATGATGCACACAGATGAATTTTTCCAAAGAAAATGGGGACATATGTCACTAAAATAAGGGGGAGAGAATAAGCAGCTAAGAAATATGTTGTGAATTATCATCAGTATGATCCTCAGATAATTCAAGTCAAATGCTGGAAGCATTTGCTGACCCAACTATTTCATATTTCATCTGCAAAATGCTCTTAATGTCCCTGAAGGACAAAGTCTACAGCGTGCATGGAGCATGGTAGACCAATCGGTTTCAAATATAATAATCCTTGAAAAGGGGAGGAGCAAATGATCATAATAAGGAGGCAATGTGCTCTTGAAGAGCTACGACATAACACTTCATAAACCTTATAGGAGGTTCAGGTACCTGAAAATAATGAAGTGATGAGATCTCAGTAAGTTATGTCGAATTGCGAACCGATACAACATGATATCTTGTCGACAATATACAATATAGCGCGCAATATTGTATAAGGTTGTGAGGATTTGATTTCTACGTCTCTTAAAGCATGTTGACGTAGAATAATTACCAAGTAAAATGATCCATCTTGGTAAACGTAATGTTTATTGGGCCAGCAGTCCAAACAACAGAAGATGTCACATTATTTATACTGATGGATGCTGTCACGGCCTATGTGGCGTACTTGATGAAATTTATATGAAAATTCCTGAAGGATATAAAATGCCTGAAGCATTTGGTTTAAAGTCTCGGGAAATGTATTCAATCAGATTACAGAGATCATTATATGGTTTAAAACAATCAGGGCGTATGTGGTATAATCGCCTAAGTGAGTACTTGATAAATGAAGGATATATAAATGATGCCATTTGCCCATGTGTTTTTATTAAGAAAACAAAATCAGGGTTCATTATACTTGCTGTTTATGTTGATGACATAAACCTAATTGGAACTCCAGAAGAGCTCAAAAAGGCGATTGAATATTTGAAGAAAGAATTTGATATGAAAGATCTCGGAAAGACAAAACTCTGTCTTGGTCTGCAAATTGAACATTTCGCAAAAGGGATCTTTATACATCAATCTGCCTATACTGAGAAAGTTTTAAATCGATTTTACATGGACAATGCGCATCCTTTAAGTACTCCTATGGTTGTTCGCTCACTTGAAGTGAGAAAAGATCCGTTCTGACCTCAGGAAGAAAACGAAGAGCTACTTGGTCCTGAAGTACCATATCTCAGTGCAATAGGTGCACTTATGTATCTTGCTAATGCTACAAGACCTGACATAGCATTTTCTGTTAATTTGCTAGCAAGATATAGCTCTTCTCCTACACGGAGGCATTGGAACGGGATTAAGCATATATTGCGATATCTGAAGGGAACTAGCGATATGGGTCTGTTTTATACTAACAAAGGTAGTACAGATCTTGTTGGTTATGCAGATGCAGGTTATTTATCTGATCCACATAAAACTCGATCTCAAACGGGCTATCTGTTTACATGCGGAGGTACTGCTATATCATGGCGATCGACCAAGCAGTCCATTGTTGCTACTTCTTCAAATCATGCTGAGATAATCGCTATTCATGAAGCAAGTAGAGAATGTGTGTGGTTGAGATCAGTGATACATTTCATCAGAGAAAGATGTGGCTTGAAGTGTGATACAAAAATACCCACAGTATTATATGAAGATAATGCTGCATGCATAGCTCAATTAAAAGGAGGTTTCATAAAAGGAGATAGAACAAAGCACATTTCACCAAAGTTATTTTTCACACATGATCTCCAGAAGAATGGTGATATTGATGTGCAACAAATCCGTTCAAGTGACAATCCTGCAGATTTGTTCACTAAATCTTTGCCAACTTCAACCCTTGAGAAGATGATATTCAAGATTGGAATGTGAAGACTCCGACATCTGAATCTTGGTCTTCGTCAGGGGGAGTGAAATACGCGTTGTACTCTTTTTTCCTTAACCAAGTTTTGTCCCATTGGGTTTTCTTGGTAAGGTTTTTAATGAGGCAGCTCTCAAAGCGTATTTCTAGATATGTGCACTCTTTTTCCTTCATTAGGACTTTTTCCCACAGGGTTTTTTTTTTAATAAGGTTTTAACGAGGTACATCATCTATTAATGGACATCCAAGGGGGAGTGTTATAAATATCCAACTAGTGGATATTCATTAATTTGGAAATATCCCAAAATATCCCATATATCCCAAATATCCCAAAATATCTCCTTTGTATGTTGCTCCTATAAATAGGATGCACAGATGCAATGTTGAAAGAGCAGAAGTAAGATAATCTGATATCTCTCTACATATTTCTTCTGTGTATTTACTTCATAGTTTTTATTTTATAACAGTTAACTTACTTTTTCTTCATTATTAATGTTACACGGTAACAATATAAATATTCACTACGCTTCAATCTCAAATAAATTAGAATTGACTATATAAATGGTTGACGTTCATATCATTCCATTTAAACTCTTCTCCATCAATTATAATAAGAAAAACTAATTTCTATAACCTCATTGCAAAAGTTTAATAAATTAGTTGAATCATTTGATTGGAACAAATTGCAAATATTTCCTTTCTTGTTCATATCATATACGCATATCTTACCGACATTAACGCATAAAAGAAAACAAATACTTCAAGAGAGAAGCATGAAAAGCAAAAGAAAGAAAAGAAGAAAGCAAGCGAAAAGTGAAAGACAAAGTGTCATATTCATGATGAAGACTAATGAAGAAAATTTAGAAAACTTTTGCCTAATAATCTTAATTAAGATTTGTCAATACTTAAACGAACAAAGGTTAAGAAAATCTTAATCAAGCTTAGTTGTCGGCTTTAGCATGAAAAACGATGGTTAGGCTGCTAATATTAGCATGAAAAACGATGGTTGAGTCCTTTCACATGGCAAAAAAACATAGGCTGCTAATATTAACTATTCAATTGTTTTGCTTCTCCATGACAGCCTTCTCTTTTTCTCTCTCCAAATTAAAATGATTTTTTTTTTGAGTCCTAAATATTAGTCATTTAATAAATTAATTTTTATTTTCAAATATGTTACGTTTTAAGAAAATAAGAAGTTATTAAAGTATTTTTTGTCTACAAATAGATCCGTATTGCTTCAATAAGTTGAATGTTAACCAAGTGAGATATTTGCAAGAGAATTAAAGGATATTTCAGTATTCTAAGGGGTGTAAATATATCCTTTTTTGGTTCTCAACAATGCATTATTCTTTTTTTTTTTTCTTTTTTCTTTTTGCTTCTCTCTTTTCTTTATTTAATTTTATTGCTTTCTTTTTCGTTTCTTTTTTGATAACTAATCACTTGTATTAATCATCAAGTAGGAATATTTTATTGCTTTCGATAAATAAAAAAAAGTCGGGATATGATACTAACAATATACTACTTCAGGTCTACAATCCTAGAAGTCCAAAATTTCAGGGATCAAGAATCCCCGATTTGGGGGCTGGGGCCACCGTTAGATAATTTCGTTATTTTATTAGGAAATTGAATAAAATAGACAATAAACATAGAATTAGTGGGTCAATCGAGGGACAGAAATAAAATAGGAACAACAAATAGGTGATCAATTGTTACAGTAGTTTTGAAGATAGTAACATAAAAACATTTTCACATAGAAATGTTGGATCCGAAAGGAACCAAACGATCAATAATTGTATTGCATTTCTGAAATAGACCTCATATTTAATAATTAATATCAGTAGTATATTGTCTTAAAAATCAACTTTTATATTAACATTAAAAAATAGCTTTTTACCATTGGTTTTGTAAAATCAGTGTGTAAGAAAAAAAAAATGAATAGGCTATTATTAAATAAATAGCCTATTCATATGCAGTACCAATATTGTCTTAAAAATCGGTTTGCAATTATTTTTCTATACATGTATATGACATATAATAATTTGTACAAGGTCTATGTTTATGTAAAAGTAAATATGTTGGTAAGATTTTTTTATATTAATAATAATATCTAAGTGTTGACATTCATGATTGCCACAAAATAAGTTGAACAAAAGTTGGAACATTCATAATAAGAAATAATTTCCACATATAATAAACATACAGTACGTCGTTTTTTCTCATTTTAAAAAATATTTTCTTCAGAAGAAAAAAGATTTTTCCTATATCAATTTATTAACACACATTTAATTTCGTGTTCTTTAGTTTTTGGATACTAGAGAACATTGTGTTAATTTGCAAGAACCTAATTATGTATTGTTTTTTCGTTTATCAATTTATTAACACACATTTAATTTCGTGTTCATTAGTTTTTGGATACCAGAGAACATATGTGTTAATTTGCAAGAACCTAATTATGTATTGGTTTTTCGTTTCAAAACTTTTGTTTTTTTTTTCATTTAAAATCATAAATAAAGCGTTTTCATCTAAATACCAATATTCCTTTTTTATTATTATTATTATTAATAATGATTATTATTATTATTATTATTATTATTATTATTATTCTTATTATTATCTAACCAAATCCTAACATAATGGTGAACCTTTGGCTCAAATCTTTAAAATTTTCGTGCTTAACGAAAGTGAAAAGAAAATGTGGAAAGAATACACTCTTTCCGTCTCAAAATAGTTTTTCGCGTTTTTCTTTGACATGTCTCTTAAGAATATACTTTTTCCATCTTAAATGTGGTAATTAATATTAATATAGAAGGTAAAATAGGGGACAAATATTTAATTTTAGGGAAAAAGGGTCAAAAATGTTCTTTTACTTTGGGAAAAAGGCTAAAAATATCTTCCGTTACAAATTTGGATAAAAAATACACCTCTCGCCGTTAAAGTTTTCAAATATACCCAAGTCTTAACAGAAATTCCCAAATTTCTCAAAATAACCCAATTTCATTTTTTAAACCTGTCTAGAATATAGTTGGATCGCTAAATTCATACTAGAAATAAGCCTTTATTACAACTTCGTGTATCAAATCAATGAATAATTCAAGATATTTAAATTGTGGTTTTTTTTTCCTTGATTCATGTCAAGCCAATCAGAACGAAAAATCAAATCTTTGGCTCTATGATCGTATGTTTTTTTTTTTTTTTAATTTATTGGGTCGGGGTTTAAATGTAGCCGGTTTAAAAAATGAAATCGGTTTATTTTGGGAATTTTCGTTAAGACGGAGATATATTTAAAAAATTTAATGACAGGAGGGGTATTTTTTACACAAATTCTTAACGGAGGATAATTTTAGCCTTTTTTTAAAAGCAGAGTGATAATTTTTACCCTTTTTTCTTAGTTTTAACTTAATTTCTTAAAATAATAAGTATTTTGAGATGAATATTTTTAACGAGAAAGCATAAATATTTTGAGATGGAAGGAACAAATAACAGCTTTTGCTGGTCTTTTTTATCGTGCTTGCTAAAAGAAGGAAAAAAAAAATGATTGTGATAATAAACTGAAAATATGGGGAAAGAGACGAGAAATTGGTAATGGATAATAATCCAAGAATAATCCAAAAAGGCAAAACCTTGTCGCATCATAGGGACAATCCGACAAAGTGGGGCGTAAAGTCACGTGACTTAGAGCATGTCCTAATGCCACGTAAGCCGACAATGATCGCGGCTGACCGGGAGGCTTTGTGCTTGTGGGACCCATACTGCTTTTCAGTTAGCTGATAGTCTGAGACAGCTTAGGACTTAGCACCCATTAAGACCAGCAAAAACATAACATTTGTGGTATGTTTTTTTTTTTATGTTGATGAGAAGTTATTTTATGACGAGAATCACTCCTTCCTGTGAAGATATCTGGCATTTAGACGATGTAGGTTTTATTTATATATTTATACATATATAGACGTGTTAATACGTGTAGTCATAAATTAGAGAACTTAGCTTTATCACTATTTATGAAGTTTTTTGGTTTGAGAACTTTCCATGTTGGGTTGTCAAAGAGGCTTTCTAATGCTGTGTACAACTGACTGTTGTTTGATCAATACAAATCAATTTGAGAAAAGAAAAAAAAGTTACTTTATGAATTAATTTTAAATATTTGGCTAATTAAAATATTGAAATTATATATTGCCGCTGTTAGATTTATCTTTTGTAGTTTAAGTCTATATTGAGTTTAAGAAATAAATAAATAATTAAAATTACGATCTTAAATATATCATTATGTGATCAAGACTTTTGAAATTTATAATTTTGAATGTTACACTCATAACAGAGGACGGGATGATAAGTCCGGGTTACAGAGGACTTACAGGTTTGTAGGTTGACAAAACTTCTAAAGAAGGTGTCCACATGAGCCAAATTTCTCATCAGGAATGAGAGAGTAAAGTGAATCACATGATATACATGCTTTTGATCAGCTAATGACGTATTCTGAGAGACAAATCTGGGAGGCTTGTTCGACCAAGATGGACAATACATGCCATGATTTGATCATAAAAACTTCTCAATAAGAGTAAAATAAAATTTATAAAGAGTAAAATAAATTTTTTATAATTAAATTATAAATTTTTGGACTAATTAACACCTCATGTAGACCAGTAAAAACATTTGTGGCATGTCTTTTTGTTGAAAAATTATTTTTAATCTTTGACGAATTAGTTATACAGCAGAAGAGAAGCATATACACGGTTTAAGTCAACAGGTGCCAAATTTACTACAGTTTAGTAATATTGATGGAGTTTTCCATGTGTTAAGTGTGGGTTTGATTAGTTTAGTAGTACTATCATGGAGTTTTCATTCGATAAAGTTGTGATTTTGATTTTCATTATCTTCCTTTCTCTATGTAACAAAAAAATCCAATTAGTCCAATTGTTCATTGCATTTGTTCACCTTTTTGGTCAGTAGTAAATAATAGTAACACTCTTTAACAGTTCTGATGGATGTAACGTTGCAATATTGATTTGTCTGAATTTAATATTTTTATACGAAATATAAATTTACATGTAAAAGCTTATTAAAACTATAACAAACATGTCTATATTAATCCGTAATTTTAGAAATACAAAGAGCTCAATATTAAAAATCTTCATCAGTAAATTCATCCAATTTAAATTCTAGATTCGTTTCTTTCAATACATTTGCCTGAAAAGAAGGTCAATAAACCATATATTTTCATAGTATATCTTTTCTTGGCTTCAAATCTAGTACTGTTAGTTTGGTATACATCAAATTAAGTGGAGGTGAAAATTAATATATGGCCTGTTACGTCTTCTTTTTCGTTTTCCTTAACTTTCCCACAAGGAGTTGTTTTCTCCTTCTCTTTTTCACCTTTAATGGAAGGAACTATTCTTCAAATAGTAGCCAAACACCAAAAGCTGGTTAAAGGAATATATAACATTCTCTTTCAACATCAACTTTACTTTGCCATACTCCTCAGTTGCATTTTGTTTGGCATGTATAGTTTGACACGATATAATTTTTTAAAAGTAAATAAAAATTTAATGGTATAAAGTATGTCATAATATTTGTGTGATGTAGACATTTTAAAATTTGTAATTTAAATATGTTATAATATGTGTGCGGCTATAAAACCTTTTCATTAAGAAAATATAAGTACATATTATTCCTTTTTTAAACAGATTACTAGAAAATAGTGTAAGTGAAACAAAGGAACTACCTAAAAGTTAATAAACAACATGAACTTTAACTTGGAAGAGAGATTGATAAGGAAAAAAATATATGTCTAATTTAGTTATTAACAGAATTATTATAGTGTAATTTTAATTCGTTAAGCTCATCAACCAATTAGTTGCAAAAACACAAGCCCAAAAGCTTAAAAAATTGGCAATTATCTAGTTGAAAAATAATGTTGACCAACTCAATTCTTTTATCGTGCACTTTTTTCTTTCTTTGAACCATTAAGATAAAAGAAGAATTTCCTTTTCTTAATCTCTCTATTTTTTTTTTTCAATTTGCTGTTACTTTTAAAAATATTACTCTCTCTGTTTCAATTTGTTTGAACTTATTTCCTTTTTATTCCGTGCCAAAATGAAGGACCTCTTTCATAATTTGAAAACAAATTCACTTTATGAATGATTTACAGCCACACAAATTTTCAAGACTTATTTGAATCACAAGTTTCAAAAGTCTTCTCTCTTTCTTAAATGTCGTGCTCAATCAAATGGACTCATATAAATTGAAACGGAGGAAGTATATATAAATAAAGCAATAAAAAAGTGTTCTTCAGAAAAACCACAGGGACCCAATGGAAGGAGGAGGATATTCCTCATAATTTGAGAGCTGAAATTTGAAGATACGAACCATCATTCTGTCACCACCTTCCTCCACGCCTTCTTTCTTTTCTTTTTATTTTCACATCTTTTTGTATTAAAATAGGATTTAGTTATGCACCTTTTCTTTTAGCATTCACCAACTTTTCCTATTCTTTGAGCAACATTATTTGTTTTTTTTAATTTTCTCTGCCCGGTATTTGGTACTCGCATTAGAAATTCGGATCCCATATTAGGGTCAATTTTGGTGGTAGTGCTCCCAAGATGCTTTTTTCCGTTCCTAATGCTCGAATTCGAAACCTCTGATTAAGGATGTAAAAACCCCAGTCATTCCACAGCAGCTCATGTCGGTAACATTAAAGAATGATTTTAAAACATGAATGATGAATTAGTTGTAACTTCAAATTATTTGATTTTGTTTTATTGTTCTCATTTGGGAATTTTGTCGGTAACCACGGAACCACTAATTCAAATAAGGGGATTAAAAAAAAAACACAAACTTTATGAGTCCTATTCTTTAAGTAACATTAAAAAATGATTAGTTTTTTTTTGTTTCTACCCGATATCCGGTACTCGCATTAGAAGTTCGGATCCCATATTAGGGTCCATTTTGAGGGCAGCGCTCCCAACATGCTTTTTTCCATTCCTAGTGCTTAAATTCTAAACCTCTATTAAGGATGGAAGAACCCAGTCATCCCACAGCAACTCATGTCGGTAACATTAAAGAATGGTTTTAAAACATGAATGATGAATTAGTTGTAACTTCAAATTATTTTGTTTTGTTTTATTGTTCTCATTTGGGAATTTTGTCGGTAACCACGGAACCACTAATTCAAATAAGGGGATTAAAAAAAAAACACAAACTTTATGAGCTCCTATATAGTTATATGTTTGACATTGATTGTTCTTTTTATTATGTATCGTTTTTGCCAATTAACGTCTGAAAAAAGATAGTCAGCTAAAATAATAAAATTAGGGGGTACTTTAGCAAATATTATTGATAACGAAATGAGAAATAAAATGTTTGGGAAAACCTGCTTTATTTTTAAATTTTTTAGTTTCTTGTCAAATTCTTTTTATGTTCTTTTTATAACAAAAAAATGGCAATTAGTGTAAACTAAGCATTTCCCTCCCTGAAGTAAAATTGACAAAATATTGATGTAACAATTACTTCAGGGACCAAAAAGTGGAACTTAGAAGACATAATAGTCGACAAAACATTTTATGCATTTGTCTGAAGAAGTGTTATATATGTTGTTTACTGAGCAAAAAAAACTTAAAAAGGTATAAGATATTTTATTAATAAAAGATGTTTCATCATCCAATATTTGAGATTTATATCAACACGCTAAACATTAATCATGCTACTATAATTAAACCTCGTGAAATTTGTCTATCATGCTGCTAACCAGCCATCTTGTAAATCTAATTAGTGAAAAAACAAGAAGGCATTACCTAAAGAAAATGCTGATTCAAAAACCAAATCCAATATTTAACAATAATAAAATGATAAAAGCCATTGATAAAGATATAGAGAACAAATATATTTATGTTAAGCTCGAAATTCATTGTCACAAAAGAGAAATGGTACGATAGTATCGACATGCGCTAATTTAAAATCTTGAATCCGTCGCTCGTTAAGAATTACAAACAAGAATAGTGGAAAGCATTGGTGTTCAGCAACTGAAAGAAATGGGCTTTGCTACAGCATTCAATTTGATTCCACCTGGGCCTTCAAAAAAATTTGACCTGGGTTTGGGCTTGGGCTTTTTTCAAAATAATGATCTGCTGCCAACTGATGGGCTATAGAACCTTGTGCTATATTTCTTCTTAGGCTTACCACAAATGCATTGGCATTCATACCCCATAATATTACCAAAACAAGAAAACAATCCACTTGACCCACGTGCATGCCTCCTCGTGTGACGACCGGTCGATTGGTAGCTGCTCGAGGCGTTCCCCCGGTCGTATACTGGCGGCAGTTCTGTCCGCCACCTCTCGAGTTTGGACCTGAGCCCCTCGACGCTCTCGTCCAAACTCCAACCATCCAAAACTGAGCTTTGTTGATCATCCAATGGGTATTTCTTTTCAGCCACAGCCACTGCCGCTGCGACCTCAGATGCTGAAGGCCCAATTTCTGAGTCAGTCCAATGATGAGGATTTCCCTTGATTGGGCCTCCAAATACAAATTTTCCATTGTGTCCCGGCCCTTTTGGGCCTCCAAACTCATATCCACTATAATTTGGAATGGGCTTTCCTATGACCGTTATTGGCTCTGTGGGCTCAACTTGTTTATCACCATCCAATAAGCCTTTGGGCTTTGTGAGAGATTTTTCATCAACTACTTTAGTTGTTGATGGGTCATAGGCAGGTTTCTTTTCATTAGTGGGCTTGTCTTTGTTTTCAAGCTCTAAAGCTATAAGTTTGAGCTTGGGTTTATTATCTTCTTTAGGCCCATTATTATAAAGAGATGACTCTTTGCTTACAACTGAGTCACTAAGAACTGAGCCTGCCCTACCGTTTTTATCTTTGGGCTTTGATTTCTCTTTTAACTCTGCACCACTTATCACAGAACTTGCTTTGCCTTTCTTTTTCACCATCATTTGGGGTGGAGGCTCCAAAGAAATACTAAGAATTGAGCTTTCTTTGTCATAATTTGCCTTCTTCTTTTTTGAGGGTTTTGCAACTTTTGAACTATTAGCCTTTGGAACATCATCATCGAACTTGACGCGTTCGCTACGTTCACTCTTTGTACGTAACAATATTGGTTTTATAGTGGTCACATTGTTATTGGTATAAATAGTGGTCACATTGTTATTGGTATTGTTGTTGTTGTTGTTGGTGGTGGTGGTAGTTTTATCAGCAATTGTTTTCTGGCTATGGTGAGCGAGCTGTTCTTCTTCCATCAAATCGCGATATCCAACTGCTGACTTGTTTAATTCGGTATATAACGGCATACTTCTCATAGTACTATCTAGTAATGCAACACCAATGTTCAATATCCCTTGAGGTCGCCCTGATGGACGGCGTACCTAAACCAAAATAGATCCACCTTTTAAATTTTTAATTACATAAATTTCGATGAAAGAAAATATTTTGAATTGTAATTAGGTTATACACCAATCACAATATGAACCAATTAATCAATATCTTTAACAACTCAATCAAACAACATTTTATAAGCAAATGTGTGAAAATCTTTCATTTGTCAGGGATGATAAATGAAGCTATCTATTGCAATTATAAAACATATAAGGTCATAACAAAAAAAGTTCCTTGACACCAAATTTTGGGAAAGAGAGATATAAATACATTTTATAAATGTGATATATAGTGAAATTAAAAGGAAAGAGGGAAGAATGAAGTAACAATTTACATGCATGCATGCAATTTTACGTACGCAAGTTAAACAAAAATTCCAATGTCACACAAAAAGGGAGAAAACAAGAAAAACAAAATAAGGAGATAAACTAAATGAACAAATTAAACCTGAAGTGCAACAAAACGCATGCCAAGATGATGAGGATGATGATTATGGTGAGTCCGAGCCGGAGGAGGGATGAGATTTCCGACGAGGACGCGAACGGAACCGACGAGAGAATCCTTAAACCAATGGCCACAATGAATCTCTATTTGTACGGCTGAGGTATCTTGCCGAAGAAACTCCTCATCCACCCGAAAAACAAATTTATCGTTCCACGTAGGGTTGTTGCCACCTTCAACATCCACCGCGGTGGTTAGCTTCCGCGTAGGGTGGACCCACACGGTGGCGTAGGTTTTCATCTTCTTGGAAATTGGTTCCAAATCCTGAGCGGAGATGATGTTTATTTCCAAGAGTTGGAACGGTTTCAAGACCCCCATTTTGAAAATTTTGAATATTTATGACCTTTAATGAGGAAATATTGTTCGTGAGAATCCTAGTGGTGGAACGAGGAGGCTTCGCTCGTCGTCCCCTTGAAAGGAACGGCGAGGGAAATCGGGAAAGGAAGAGAGGAGGAGGAGGAGGAGGAGGATGGTGAAGTCTCGCGGAGAGAACATTAACGCATTGTTACAAAGGAAGAAGATATGTTTTGAAATAATGTGTGTGTTTTTTTGGCCATAAGGTTCTTCAACCCTTTTTATTGTAGAAATTAAGTTTTTTGTTCCTTGGATAAATGTCAATTGTGGCCTTTTCGCATCACTAAGCGTATTTAATTTTTAATATATCAAAATGTTATGTCCGTTTACTTGTGAAAATCTCTCAAATCTAACGAATTTACTAGCTACACTATACGCATATCATCCATATGGTTATGATATTTGTGAGGGTAATATACTAATATAGTTTAAAATATAATCTGAATATAACACTTCTGGTTTGAAGTATAACCACAGACGAACCAGAATTTGCGACTAATATATAATTAGACCCGTTTATTATTTGTGATCCTTCCAACTTGATAAGTAAAGAAATATTAAAACAACATGGACTGATGGACCTTTTGTTATAGGGAAAAGTCTTTGTCATATGTGTAAATTTTATAAATACAATCTTTGTTTTTAGAAAGTCTCGTTTATACATATTGAGCAATAAGAAACACTATGTCTTTGTGCATCCAGGATCCAGGATCCAGCAATGAAATTAAAGACGTAGCTTTCCTACACAAAGAATAAAATTAATGGTAATTACATTACTATAATCTAGTGATATCGCGACGAGAGTTTTCCATGCAATAATAATCAGTTCAATGCTCAGAATCTCAGTATATTCTTTTCAGTTATCCTAATGTAATATCTTTTTATTTTATTAAAAATGTAAAAAGGTAACTAATTGTCTCGGATAGCTTGTGAGGTTGACTAGTTGAAAAAGAGTTCACATTTCATAAGCATCATGTGGAAAACATATATAGTGATTTATAGTTTATAGTAATTCTTTTTTTAAAGAATAAGAAATGAACTTCTGAATTTATACGAGAGTTAGGTGCACTGACAAATTTAGAACTTTAACATTCTTTTTAGGACCAAGAGAATAATTTTAACCAGAAATTAAATTTGATTATCTTTCCTATTTATTCATTCATCAAACAAAACTAAAGGGCGCGGGGGGTTGAAACCTGCAACTGTGCCATTTAGGGCTGGTTTGGTATGATAGATAGAGAAAAATAGTCCTGGGATAAAAATTAGTACCGCCTTATCCTACGTTTGGTTGGGAAAAAAACTCGAAATAACTAAATCCGGGATTAAAGTGTTTTTTTATCCCACCTTGAGGGTGGAATAACTAATCCCGGAATAACTTATCCCTGGATTAGTTATCCTGGGATAAGTTGTTTCCAACCAAACGAGCCCTTATAGTTGGAGTATAATAGTACACAAGTTTCTTTTAATAAAATATACCCTACATAAGATCTTGAAATCATTGATGAGAACGAGACAAATTTCTTTATCAAATAGAGCACAAAACCAGGAAACACTCCACTCATCAACTCATTGCATTTATTATTCATGGCTCAACCTCTAACCCACCTCAAAATAATACTGTAAAAATTAAGGGGGATCATCATTTTATGGGCAGCTTACTACATATTTAGCAACTATATGAAATGTAATAGTGAAATAATCATTCTTTTGGCGCAACAAAAAATAATTGAACAAAAATAATCCTAATTAAAATACGAAAGAATTCTCAAAACGATTACCATTTTGCTCCCTTGGTGACTCGAACCACAAGTCATATCCAAGAAAGGTAGTTTCAAGTATTTTGGGTCCATAATCCAAGGAGACGGGGTGATTGATAAGCATGTTGCACATTGTATTGTGGGTGGGATGGGTGAACCGGAGGCTCGAATCTAGGGTACTGTGCGATAAGAATGTGACACTAAAGCTTAAAGGTAAATTTTACAGAGTAGTGGTTAGACCGAATTTGTTGTATGGAACAGAGTGCTGGCTACTGGCCAGTCAAGATTGCCCATGTACAGAAGATGAGTGTAGCGGAGATGAGGATGCTCAGATAGATGTGTGGGCATACTAGGAGGAGGAATATGATTCAGAATGAAGTTATACGGGGCAAGGTGGAAGTGGCTCCCGTGGCAGACAAGATGAAGGAAGCGAGATTGAGATGATTCAGGCATGTGAAGAGGAGGTGTGAGAGGTTGGCTATAACAGGAGTTAGGAGAGGTAGAGATAGGCCGAAAAAGAATTGGTGGCGGTGATTAGACAAGACATGAAACAACTTCAGCTTATGAGCACATGACCCTAGATAGAAAGGTGTGAAAGTCGAAGATTAGGCTAGAAGGTTAGTAGGTAGTTGAGTGTTCTTCTAATTAGCAGTTTTAGTTAGTAATGGCGTAGTTTTAGTTAGTAATTGCGTAGTTTCTTTTTCCCCATTATGTATTAGGTTGGAGGTGAAGGCCGCTTACCACCTGAACAACCCCTTTTGTCAAATATTTTTTCACATTAAAAAATGACTAAACTTGAATGATTTTGAAAGATAATGGCTAAAACCTAATTAGCGTTTCAAAAATGACTATTTGCCTTTTTCTTCCCCTTAAAATATCCACTTTATCCAAATTGGGTCCATAGACTCAAATGCCATTTCCCTTTTATTTATTTTCATATTTCACTTCAATTACTTATTTTTTGTCGCAGTCAAAAGCACAGTATGGTAGCCACAAGCCCACAACTGCACGTGAACACTTTAATTACAAAACTTTATTTATTTTTTATTTCTTATTTTATTTTTTTATTACAATTTCCACAATATTTTCAGTCAAGCTTTAGGAATAGAAAGTCCCAAAAAAAAAAAAAAAAAAAAAAAAAAAGAGAAGATTCTACTAACTTGGATAATACTCCTACTTTTTATGACTCAATTGTCAAATTTTCCTTCTTTCATGGTGCTACAACTACACTCCACAACTTGATTATTTTTCTTGCAATTCTTCACCTGCACACTTTTTTCTTTTATGGTTATTTATATTCAGTCAAAAATGCAATAATCTTGATAGAAAATCATTCAGTAGAGCTCAATCTGATTGGAATTTAAAAGGGTTATCTTGAAATACTTCAATTTGTTCTAATCTTGAAAAAGTGTACAGCTTAAAGGTGACATCTTTATCCTCCCATAAGCAAGAAAGTTCAAAATGTTGCCTAAAGAACCATCATTTTGTATATATAATCCTGATGATGGTGTTGAAGGAATGATGGAAAATCAAGATTTAATGAGGTCTGTGACAATAGGGGAAAATATATTAGATATAGGTAGTTGTGATTTTAGTTTTGGAAATAGGGAAATGGGATTAATTGAGGAAGATGAAAATGAAGAAGTTGAAAAAGAAAAAGAAAGTGAACCAGTAATTAATTCAATGTATCTTGCTACTGGATTTGGGGTTGATGGAAATGGTGTAAATAGTGGTGGAGTTGACTTTGCACCTTTAGATTTTGATGGAAATGGAGATGCTGAGGAATATTATAAGAGGGTTCTTAAAGAAGATCCCTCTAATCCTTTGTTTTTGAGGAATTATGCTCAACTTTTACAGGTGAGTTTTTTTTTTCTTTTTTTTTTTCCTGTTCCTTTAGAAAATTTTGTTTTTTAGTCAACTTGTTTGATTCCATGTGTAAGTTCCTTTGGAGTTTGTATAGTTGTAATGATAAGTTTCTTCAAGGGTTCTATAGCTGCAAAGTTGGTATTCTAATTGGTTAACTGCTGTCACCTCTTTGGAATTTATCTCATCATTGGCTTCTAGTTGTTGAAGGGGAGCCCTGGAGAAAGTAAAGTTGTATGTGTGTGAACTAGGAGTGGCAAACGGGTGGGTTGGATCGGATATGGGTGGGTCAAAAATGGGTTAAACAAAAAGGGATAAAATATCCGACCTGCCCATATTTATCACGGATAAAAAAATGGGTTAGCTTATTGATAATATGTGTGTAAATATTATCCATGGCTTCAGGAATAGTCAGGTGAAAATACAAGCTAAAAGCCAAAATAAGCTTAGACTCCCAGAAAGCAAAAACTCATGAAATAACAAGCAGACAAATGAGTATTGATAATAGGCATATCCATATTATGCATTGGATATCCATTTTTTAGTATTATCCATATTTGATCCATTTTTAAGAAGTCGATTATCCAACCCATATTTAATGGGTCGGATTGGATGGTTACTTGTTTTCTTTAACCATTTTGCCAGCCCTAGTGTGAACTATAGGTCATGGGTTTGAGCCGTGGAATTAACCACTGTTGCTTGCGTCAGGGTAGGCTGCCTACATTTCACCCGCCTGGGTGCGACTCTTCCCCTACCTTGCGTGAACATGGGATGTGTCGTACACTGGGCTGCGCTTTCATTGACTTCTAGCTTTTGCTGTTAAGTTGCCCCTTGATAAAGTATGCCAGTTTGACGAGTATGTCAGGATAGTAACAGTAATTTGAATTACTTGCTAACAAATTAGAATCCAATATAATCAGTTGTCTCATTTCGAAACGTTAATCCTCTACCAAGTATGATTAACAGTTTCATAACCAACTCACTGAGAGGGAAAGTGAGTTCCACTTTCATGATTTTTAGCAATGTATGGCCGTGTGAAATTTGCTAGTTGTTAAAGTGTAAAAAGCATACAAAATATCGCCTGTGTCAAACGCTCTTCCATTTGATACTTCGAAAATCTGGTCATGATAGATCTTCTTATGGTTTGGCTGGAAAAGCACCCAAAACATTACATGCTTTATGTGGTGACAATCTTTGTCGATATAACTTGCTGCCATTTGGTCTATAGTCAAAGGGAGATCTTTCTGGAGCTGAACACTATTACTTTCAAGCTACACTAGCAGATCCAAAAGATGGAGATATCTTGTCACAGTATGCTAAATTAGTGTGGGAGCTGCACCAAGATAAATATAAAGCATCGGATTACTTTGAACGTGCAGTTCATGCTTCTCCTGAAAACAGGTTATACTTGACTTAAACCTTTTTTGTTGATTGAGAGAATGAGTAATTGGTCCAATTAGATATTGATTGTAATCTGTTATTGTTTCCAGCCATGTTCTTGCAGCATATGCGAGTTTTCTTTGGGATATCAATGACGATGAAAGTGAGGATGAAATGAACATGCAAAGTGATAAGACAAAGGTATTTTCCATTCTTTCTGCTTTGCCATGAGTATATACGTGTGAACTCTTTTTGACTGAAGGTTTCTTCTGGATGTGCCAGATTGAGGTACCTGAGGAAGCTACTGTATCCAGGAACCTGAATTACGAAGAAGATAACAGACCTGTTAGCTCTCCCTTACATCTTGCAGCAGGACTAGGAATCGGGGATAATATATTTAGTGGTGGCTCTCCTGTTGATTATTCTGCAGCTGTACCTGATATGGACGGAAATGCGGAGGAGTGCTATATTAGGATGATCAAAGAAAATCCTCATAACCCCATGCTTTTAAGAAACTATGCTAAATTTCTTAGTCAGGTGAATGTTTCTTCTTTTCTGCCTCAAATATTCTTCATTAGTACGTTTTCAACCATCATATGCTGAGACCAGCGCCCACCTGAAATGCGTATGTCCTCTTAACTTGATTAAGAGTAATTGTTCAAAGCTGCATCCATCGACACAGTCATTCTCGTCAAGAGTGTTCAGATGGTAGACAGTTGATTTTCCAGATCAAGCTCTCACTGAGACGTGCTTTTTAAGATTTCAACTCTTTCTCTAAATTGTACAAAATAACCACCACTTTACCCTAATTTAACACAATTGTGATGGAAAACTATATCCACTCAGTTTGAATACGAGTTTTTCTTGTATATTGTGCCATTTTATTTTTTTATTTTTTGATGAAATAAGATGTTGTATTAGGAAGGCATCGAGTAGATGCATGTTACATACACAAAAGAATCATGGTTAACTCCTGAGAACAAAAACTTCAAATCTAAATCAGGGAGTTAACCAGAAAGCAAAAATATGGTCTCTAAGCCATATTGATGGAGCTAATGAAGTCTAAAAGGGGTAATATGTCATTTACAGGGGATAGATTGCTCCAACTGAAAACATTAAAAAGATGGAAAGATTTTAGACTACTGCTTGGAGTTGAGATACCATCAAAACATCTGCGATTCCTTTCCTTCCAAATACTCAAAAAGATACCTGCAAGAATCATCTGCCAGGTGTTCTTGATGGAACTATCAACTTCTTTTAGATTCCAACTTTCCACTGCTTCTTTGACATTCTGGTCACTTAAGATCTATACAAATGCTACAACAGTTTCGAGTGTACTTATCAGAACTTGATAATTCAAGGAAAAACTCTAAGCTGTCATTGTTGATAAAACATTTTATCCTTTCTCATGTTTGTTGTTGGACCTGCAGTCCAAGGGAGACCTACAAGGTGCAGAAGAATATTATTCACGTGCAATACTAGCGGATCCTACTGATGGAGAAACTATTTCACATTATGCTATGTTGACTTGGCAACTTCATCATGACAAATATAAAGCATCATCATACTTTAAGAGGGCAGTTCAAGCTTCTCCAGAAGACAGGTAATGTTGACTTGAGGTCCCTCTCTTTTTATTCAGAACACTTCAAATAAAATAAAAAATATCAACTTCATTGTCTAAAGAATATCCTACTCATTTTGTCACTAAAAAATGGTTTTTAGAGATTTATGTGATGTGAGAAATGTGCAACTATTTGATATCATTAAAAAGTTCAATGAAAAAAGATACTAATATAAGTTTGTTGGCGATCTTATGTATGATGTTCAATAGTTTGCACTTTGCATTTTACATAGTTTGTTGGGAGAAAAAGGTTTGTTGGTTCCTGCTAGCCCATAAAGATCATTGTTTTCATTGTCTGACTGACTTGTTTTTTTTCTTTTTCTTTCAGCGACGTGCTTGCTGCATATGCTAGATTTCTCTGGCAAATAGAAGAAGATGAAGAAGAAGAAGATGATGAAACATTAGGCAGTTACAATGGAGCACCGCTTCTTCAAGGAATTGTGGCTGCAAATGCATAAATCCCGACAATGAATGGAGTCATAACCCAGCTTCCAGTTTCTCCTTTTTGCCAATAGTAACATAATAATAGCTTTTTCTTAAGTTTTTTTGTTAAATTTGAAGACTTAAATTGCTTTTATTGAGCCGGGGGTCTTTCGGAAACAGTCGTCCTACCTTGGTAGGAGTCAGGTCTGCGTACACTCTACCCTCCCCAGACCCTACGATGTGGGATTTCACTGGGTTGTTGTTGTTGTTGTTGTTGTTGTTGAAGACTTAAATGCTTCCTCTTATTGTGGAGATCAAGCATTCAAGATTGAGACACGTTTTAAATGGTAAATGTGGTTTATTGAGCAACAAATATGTGAACAGTAATCTTAAATCGACCCTGTATACTGTTCTTTCTGGAAATAATAGCAGGAGAATAATGGAGACTCTGTATTCATCAGGCAGTCTAATGTTGCAAGGACGGAGTTTCTGATATGAAATCATGTTATTGCATTTTCCGTCACTTTTTTTGCTCTGCATTGCAGGTAATACACTGTTAGTTCCTCTACTATTGTTTACAGTTGTACCATCTTCATAAATCACAACATAGCTCCCTACGGTTTGACATGTTAAATTTTACGTCTTACATATGAGTACAGGCGGGGTAACCAAGGGCGTAATCTAACAAACAGTCGATGAGAACCACAAACTATCTAAGTTCGAAACTTACAGATGCAGAAAAAAGTCAGTGATGTCCTTCAAATAGCTTAAATCTTGGTGGCAAAGTTAGTATCTGTACAAGTAAACAACGTCAATATCCGGTAATCAACGTGCCTGTCTTGACATCACCCTGGTATAAAAAGAATGTAGCATTTCATCCTCGCTGGATCATTTTTCTCTTTCACTTTTTACGATAAGTATGGTTGATGTTCAGATTATCAAATACTCTGTCACCAGCATTGGTAACACATAAGTCGACCACAAAGGACTCGCATGCTTCTTACTGGCCAATACAAATGTTGACAAATGAAAACCTTTGAACACATGGCGCTCCCAAAACCATTTAAAAGTCGAAACCAGCAGCAACGCATCAAGAAGCCAAAACATTAAATAGATCTGATTCTTAAGTGCTGCAACAGTAACACACATGTATTCCTTGCAAAGAGAAGTAGAAGAATACTATACTCCAGTTAATTCACTGTAGGAAGAGGGGATTCTTGACCCTGTTTAGGATTTTATAGTTTGTACTGGTCAGAGTAGCAGATCAATCAGTTAAAAGGAAAAGATCTCATGGAAACTTGCGCAAAACATCCACTAGCAGGGCCAAAACTGCATTAAGAACCCTATCTGATAACTGGTAAGTCTGTTCATGTATGAAAATAAAAGACTTGCTATTTCTGCCAAAAAATATATGTATTTGGATGCTTCCTTCCACAAATCTAAATTTTGATGCTTCTCAAAGTATACTAATCTTTTGGAGAACTATGAAGACAAAAAAGCTGTTTGCAACATGGCTTGTACTGAAGGTGTTGTCCTTCAAAAATACAACTTGCTTATTCCCACGAGTACTGCCCATTTCTCATGCCTTGCTGATTGCCCGAGTAAGCTCTTTCTTGCCGAGGAGCTTGTCTATAGTAACCATCTCCTCTTGATCTGCCATAATCACGGTCACCTCCATCTTGACCACCTCTCCCAAAACCACGGCCACCATAGCGCCCCCTTCCGTCCATGGAGTAGCTAACTCTGCCTCTACCCCTTCCTCCTGTATCCCCATTTTAAAGATAAACCAAAAGAATCTCAACATTTTTGAGAAGCAAAGCAAAATAATTTTTCATGATTTCAAATTTAACTCTAGAAACTTATGAAATGTAAGAAATGAAGCAGAAAACCATCAGACAATTATCAGGCTTGCATAATGATTTCCTAAACAGTCCTACTTTGACTCTTACAAGCGCACACGAATCTAATATTAGGCCCTATTTACTAGAAATATTAAAAAGGGCCTACTTCAAGCGAAAGAAAACACTTAGGGCCTGTTTGGAAAGCCACCGGGTAATTGGAATTGGGTGTAATTACACAGTTTACTAGCAAGGTCCTAAGTAAGTTCCACTGACACCAGCGTATGATTTGTTTTGAGACTAATACCATGGTGAAGATGTGGAAGCCAAATATTTACATCACTTGCAGCCTCACGAGAATGAAAATCAACTACTGCAATTATAATCCCATTGAGCATATTTAATAGTACCAGTTTCCAAAAAAAATAAAAAATTGAGCATATTATTATTCTCTACTCCCTGTTTTTCGTCATTCATTATACCACATTCATCTTGATAATGGGTATTGCAAGTAGATCCAAGAACATTGTTCATTTTATCCTGAATTTCACATGAAGTTAAATCTTTCCTCCAAGAAGAAAGGAAGAGTAAGTTATGAGGATGGTTTGGTTGATCCACTTCCCTTTTATGTCCCTTATCTACGATCAAGTAGGGAACAAAAGTCAATTCCATGACACCGCCAAAACAAAGGTAGAAAAGGTGCCCAGCTTACCCTCGAATCAGGCTGAAAGATGAGTATTTAATTTGATAGGGTAAAAAATGTACGGACTATAGTTAGAGAGTTGAAACTTTCCTTCAAGAAAGGAAGAGTAAGTTATGAGGATGGTTTGGTTGATCCATTTTTCTTTTACGTCCCTTATCTTTCATCAAGCAGGGAACCAAAGTCAACGACATGACACCGCCAAAACAAAAGTAGAAAAGCGGTCCAAGATTACACTTGAATCGGGCTGAAAGATGAGTATTTAATTTGATAGGATAAACATTTATTGACCATAGAAGAGTGCCAAAAACACCTCCTTAAATTGCTAAAAGTGTGCATACTGATCACCAAGTAGAAAAATACTGTGCTTAGCAGATCTTAGAAAGACAACGAGAAAAAATTAGCTTATAGATATGCTGGTTTGCGTGCAACAGCTTATTTATTGACCTACAATTGAGAAGAAAAAAACACTTACTTCCCCGAATTAAGTTGTTTCTGTTCGGTCTCCTCCCTTCAATGTACAACTGGTGTCCACCAATCTGAACAGTAGATGCCTGCAACAAAGTTTACTTAGATGTCAGCAGCTACTCTGAATGTACATGTAGTAATTAGTCTTGGGTGAAATTATTAATTGCATTTGAATGAAGGCGAGAAAATTAGAAAGAGCATTAATCACAACTTCCACACTACTTCACATGGAATACTGCGATTTTCAGTCAATTTATTTGTTGACCCATTCATTAAGAAAATAGCACCATTCTCAATTATTCAAATTACACAAAGATGGGATGTCACTCCAATGCAGACTTGCTTAACAGTGTCTTGTTTGACTAGCCAGAAATGAAGAATTTATGGCTAGAGTATAGAAACTTTAACACAAGAAGTATAATTAAAGATGGCTCAAAATTTTGAAATGTTAGTTCAAACCTCTATTGCATTCTGAACACCAGTTACATCTTCAAATTCGACAAATGCATAGCATACATCAATGTCCTGCGTCACATCAAATTCCAGATGAACTTTATATTGACCTAATAATCTAGATTCAAGAGCAGGACAAAAGAAAGATGATAGAACAAACCTTTCGCGTTCTAATGGCAACAGCATCAGGCTTTAGTTTACCAAACCTTTTGAATTCCTCCTCGATTTCGTAAGCAGCCATCGTTGTAGGCACATTTTTAACATATACAGACTTGACTTCAACTGCGAAAAGTTCAAGGAAAATCATGAAAGCATGTCACTTGAATGAGGTCCCTTGAGAAAGAATACACATTCCTGAGAAGACAGGATGATACATTGTACCAAAGTACGAGAAACTAACCTTCATCATCCACAGCTGAAGCCTCTTCTGTGGCCTCTGTTATAGACCTCTCAATAATAGTAGTCGATGGAACTGATGGCAGAGCAGGAGGCTCTGGTACATGCTGCCACTCTGAAGGAGAAGGTGTAGGTTTGTTGAAAGAAGACTGGGCTGGTCCTCCTTGTGCGGAATGCCCTTTAGCAACTTGTAACTTCCAATTTAGAATCAAGGAAATAAAATTAGTTCATAGCAAAAGCATACTCAAGACAATATGAGAATGCAACCATCAGGAGCAGTAAAGGTAACAGCATACAATAGAGGCATAAGTGTGCTTTTGGGGCTCCGCAACAGGTTCCTCAATAGGACTGGATAAATGATCTTGCACTGCATTAATTGTACTCTGAAGTGAGCCGTTTGACTGCACTGCAAAATTATCTTCAAGGATCTTCTCGGCTTCGGGGACATGCTGAAGCCGTTCCTCCGGAAAACTGTAGTTATTGACTGGCCCGTTATCTTCAATTTTAGTAGCAGCAGCATACTCCCTTGCCTGGATTTCTCCACCAAGCATGTAGTTGGGCACTGCAGAACAACAATCCTTTAAATATGCACATTTTCTTTTGCCTCGTAGTATTGCAAGCACTAGCATGCAGAATTGCAAAAAAACTGACTTCAAAGTCTTCTTTCATTTAAGTACATAACTTCTTCTCACCAGGAAAAAAAAAAGGTATGACAATTGGAAAATTAGTGAGCTTCGGCATTTGAAGCAACTAGAAGTATTTTCCCCGTCGACGACTTAGCATAGGGGTGAAGCATTCACCATGCCCCCCCTTGCAGCATGGTTCTGTTCCTACTTTCACACCCTAACAAAAACTCTCCTCCTCCAAGAAAAGGTAAGAAAGGAAAAGGCCTTAAGATTACACCAATGAATTCCTCTTTTTTTTTTTTTTTAAAAAAAGAGAGTAATAGAAACAAAAAGAAGTAAGACGATCCTCCCATCAAACCTATCTTAGGATGAAAACCTTGAAGATTGAAGATAATACCTTGCTCTTGAAGTGCATTGGAAGCATTCAGCCTGGAATCAAGGTTAGTCTGTGCTAGATAGGGCATTGGTTGCTGCAGAATTTGCTCCTCATCAACATAGTGAAAGATATCATTGAGGACAAAGTATCCTTTTTCCTGGGGTCCAAGGAAAAATGTTTGTACGAACTTCCTACTCCTGTCGATACCTTTCACGTGGACAGAACCTGAAACCATCACAAGGACACCACCGTTCCATGACTCCAAGGAATGAAGTGTTTTAATCTCGATCCCGGTATAATGGAGCGACATGATGAGGGTGTGGATTTGCTGCACAATACAGAAAAAACAATGAGAAAAGGTAGCAGAATAATTCATATTGGGGGCAAAGGAACATTACAGATCATGAACCATGTTTATTAGCTAGTTGAACATGACTTGAAGTTTCATTAAATTGGAACAGAATTACAGAAGTAGTTCAAAGATAATGCTTTCCTCTTGTCTCTTTGAATTTTTTTTACTTTTATTCGTATAGTAATTATAGCACGCAAGTGTCAACTCACAAGTAGTTATGATGTTTTTGGATAAAGTAATGCAGCAGTGATACAAAGAAGGAACTCAAGACACTAGGAAAATAGGAAGGTTCTTCGATAGAAGTATACGCCTTAGGCCTCACTTGACAGATAAGGGGAGTGGTGTTTGAAAAGAGCAATATACACGATGACACTTCTTTCAGATTTCAACTTCTAGAGGACAGAGAAAACACATTACTGCACAGCTGACTGGGGAAATGGAGAACTTGATGGACACTGCTTCTATATTTGTTTTGAGAAAGACGACTTTTAACCTAAAAATCTAGAACATGGAAGTGAAGACTGCACTCAATTGATATTTTTGTCATATTAGTGTTTTTTTCGGAACAGGGTCACTTCGTGGAAAACTCAGAACTAAGGTCAATGACTGCAGAAACCATGGACATGCACCTAGTAAGATCAACCAATCATTGGTTAGCCCAATTATAACCCATATAGTACTAACAATGAGTGAAGCATAATTAGTCATACATTAGTAATGAGCTCCAATTAGCAAATGACAACTGAAACAGCTACACTAAATCAAAAGGGTGCTGGTCCAATGTTAAAAGTCAGCCATGTATAACACATCAAGAGCAACAAATGAAGAGTATCAATTATCTAGGTAATTTCTGTGCATTTGATGTCCAATTCTATGCATAGAAAATTGGAGAGTGCTTTAGTTTTAATGTTTTAGCTTCTGTTGTTATTCTATTCGCAGACCAAAAGACTGTAAAAGCACAAGAATAAGAAACTGCAACTTGGTTTCACCAGTGTACATTGAATAAACTAACTCTAGGACAATGCAACCAAACTCCAACACAAACTACCAAAAGCACTAATGGAGAAATAATTTCAAAGAAGGTTTTGCTCATAATCAAGTACAGAAAAGTAAGGCACTCTAGATAAAATACCAGCATTCCTGAAGCAGTCTCCCTGGTGCTGGAATCAATTCGAAGCACGGTACTAGCATCACTGTAGAACTGGTGAACAAAATCCGGTTGGGTCTGTAACATCTGATAATACTGGCCCACAAAGTATGTTCCCACCTGAAACATTACCCAAACATATGAAATTCAAATCCCAGACATTAAAATCAATCAATCAATCAACGCTTAAATCCTGAACTAGGTGGGATCGGCAATATGACTTCTCTATATATTCTGCTCTATTTAGGCTCATTTCATTCTAACACTGATAAGTGATTTGTCTTCTAAAGAAAAGTAGGACTCTATAAGGAATAAAGGTCCTCCAAATCTCACACTTATCCTTACCTAATCCTATGTGAGTGAATCGATAACAACTAATCCTTAATCGGGTAATCCTAATTATTCCTTAAAACTATTTTGTTTGGGATTATTTTTTCTTAACTAGTTGGTATTGTGTGTATATATCGTTTGTTTCTACTGTGTTATATTCTTAATTAAGTTTTCAATATCATAGCTCTTTTTTCAGAAAACGTGTCCTCGTTTACTACATTCAATCACTGTACATTAAATTTATATGGAAAATAAACACAACAAAATTATTTACCTCTAGTAGTTTCTCTAGCTCTTAAAAGTGGATATAAACATCAATATCCATATAGAGTTCAGCTTTATACTAAACTATTTTTACAGTGTCAAGTCACTTAAAAGTCAATTCAACGTGTATCGCTAACAAGCAAACAGGGCAAACGACTCCTTACAACAGATAAAACTACACTAATAGAGTAAATTAGATTCCACTGTTAGGGTATACAAGTTAAATCCATCCATATATAACCAAAGATATCAAATCCCAACAGCTAAAGCCACTCCCAAACACGTGTTCCTCGGTCTACTCGACCGCTTTACAAATGAATAAACCGACATGGAAAAAACGGTACAAACAAGGAATGCCTTCACATTTCTACTCAACTGTTCTACAAATTAATTAGGCAAACAACGAAAAAACCATTGAAAATTATTTCTTCCATTAGTCAAAAGAATTTACACAAATTTTTTATACTGTAAATTAAATTACACTGTCAGTGGATACAAGTTAAATACATCCATATATAACCACAGATATCAAATATCCAAACAGCTAAAGCTAAAACTACTCGCAAAAAACAAGCATTCCCTCGCTCTACTCAACCGCTTTACAAATGAACAAATATATATAGAAAACCGTCAAAACAACGAAGAAACGGTAAAATAAAGTTTGTTTGTTCATCAGTAAAAAGAATAAACTGAAGTATTTATAGCAGAATTTTTTTTTTACCTGAGCAGCAGTTACTGGCAAGTGAAACGGCGTCGCCATTTTCGTAAAACACGGCGGCGGCGGTTAACCTAAAAACCCTAGATCTACAAAAGATCTGAAATATCGACAATCAAAAAACCCTAGATTTCACAGACATTCACATTCACATTGCCGCTAAGCAAAAAAAGCAGCAACACAATAATTTTTTTCCATTACAGCAAATAAAATAAAAAATATGGAGTGAGAGCTTAGAGGTTTTAGAGAACAGAGACCACTGGTTCTAATGCCTTTAGAGAGAGCTGATCAACTTATACGACGCGTTATAAATAAGAAGAATTTGTTTTATAGACACATGCGTCCGGTTTTTGACACGGTGGTGATGGTTTTTTATTGGTTACGGTAAATGTCCGCACCTTTACAGCCCTTGATTTAGATTAGACTCCCCATCATACGCCTTTTTTTTTTTTTTTTTTTTAATTGCTCCCTCCGTTTTAATTTATATGAATTCATTTAACTGAACATGACATTTAAGAAAGAGAGAAGACTTTTGAAACTTATGGTTTAAAATAAACCTTGGAAATTTGTGTGGCTGTAAATCATTCATAAAGTGAATTTGTTTCCAAATTAGGATAGAGGTCATTCATTTTGGTACGAACTAAAAAAGAAATAGATTCAAACAAATTGAAATAGAGGGAGTATTATTATTTTTTTAATTTGATATTTTGGTTTGACCGGGATTATTTAGTAGTCGTTTGGCCATAAAAATTATTCACTTTTTTTCATAAATTTTTTTCGCTTTTTTTACTTTTAAGCGTTTGGCCATAAATATTCAGAATACAATTTGAAGTTGTATTCCGGAATACCAAAATTTTCAAAAACTTATTTTTCAAAAAATTTCACTTTTTTATAATTACGTGGGTGTTTGGCCATAAAAATTATTCACTTTTTTCCGGATTTTTTTTTCACTTTTTTTACTTTTAGCATTTGGCCATAAAAATTATTCACTTTTTTTCCGGAGTTGTATTCCGGAATACTAAAAACAAGAGGAACTTGTTTTTCAAATTTTTTTTCACTTTTTTAAACTACATTTCACCAAAAATTACAATTTAAAAAATTATGGCCAAACACAACTCCAACTCCAACTCCAAAAATTCCAAAAAAAAGTGAAAAAGTTTTTGGTATTTATGGCCAAACGGACCCTACATTTCACCAAAAACTATAATTTCAAAAACTATGATCAACTCCAACTCCAAAATTCCAAAAAAGTGTTTTTTTTTTTTTTTTATATATCTATGAACAAACGGTACCTTATTATCTAATATAGTACTACTCCAACTCAACTTAGTTGTTGGTAGGGATGGCAATGGAGCGAGAGGGGGACAAAACGGGGCAAGGCAGATAGGACAATTATAGATGAAATTTAAACGATTCCTTCAAATGTATGAAAACTGAAAATAAACACAAGTATAGCACGACGTTTCAGTTGTTTTGCCTTAATTTTATGTCAACTATATATAAAATTTCAATCGAATTTAAGCTTTATTCAGTATTTGATAATATATTATGTAAGCTTAATGTAATTTGACAAGTTTTCTTATCAATCACCCCTAATTCTCTTAGCGTAGTTACTTAATTATTAACTCAAGTAATCTAATTGTGTGAATAAATTTTAAATCATTATTATATAAGATATATACTCTTAAAAAAAATCTCTCCTTTAGATTAAACGAGTCACTCGAATGATAAAACAAATAAATAAAATGTTGAATATTACTTTTAATCTAGAACAATTACTAAATTGAGTTCTACAATGTGGATTTAGGTTTATTGTCAATAATCTCATTACTAGCTTATATGTCTGTCTATTGGTGAAGGTCAAATTGCAATTTGTTTCACATTAATTGTTGTTTTAATCAAGATGCAATCAAATTGCGTGTCCATGATCCTTACGTCCACATTACTTTTTTAAAGTACTGCAGATTATCATATCCGGTCCATCATATCATGAATCATGAAGGGGAGACCATTAAATGCAAGAATTTAGTGCGTTAAAAGAGGATGATGACTCCATAGGAAATACTCCATCCATTTACTTTTACTTATTCATTACTATTACTGCATTACAAAAATAAATTTTTATTTTTATTCGTTCACAAGAAGAAAAATATTTTTTCTTATACAAAAAGAGTGAATAGCCTAACACATACTTGTACAACACCTAAACAACTATTGTCGGAGCCATGTTCCTATCTAATATTCCTTGCGACTTTTGGGGAAATTTTTATGGTCGTTAGTATTTATGGTCGTTAATATTTTGACATTCCGCCTCTTTACTTCACGGAGTTCATTTAGACACCTCAAGCTCAATCAAAACAAGCATTTTAAACGCCTCTGACCAATTTGTTTGAGTCATAATAGCTCTCTTAATATGAAAGGAATAATGATAGCTCACTAGCTCTCTCTAAATAACAAAGGGGAGGAAAAAAAAAAACTCAATGTATGGGGATGTGATTCAAATGGTACATCTCGTTGTGACCTAGTTAAGGCCTTTAGCCATCTTAATCTATGAATAAAACCTGTTCTTCTATAGATGGCAAATTTGAACTTTTACAACTAATATACAAGAATCTTGTCCATCTTATTGTTTCTTCCCTTGTGCTAAGCTAACGCGCAATGCCCTTCCGTCCAATTCCTGAAATTGACAGACACAAGAGGGGCATAAATTGTAGTTTATACATTTTTCCAAGGACTTGAAGTTTTATGTTGTACCGATATGAAATATTTACACAATTAGATCTGATTACATTGGTAACCTGATAAAACATGGTAACCAACCTGCGATAATAGGTTAACTACACGGATAATGTAAAAAAATCTCTATACTGTAAGTGTATATGACTTATATCCTTTCTCAAGAAGTGGTATGAACAAATGAAATGCTTCAAAAACTGAGTTCAGGAAATGCATACCACTCCATTGAGATTGTTGAGAGCATTCTCCATTTCTTCTCTAGTCTCAAAGCTCACAAAACCATAGCCACGAGATCTTCCTGTCTCTCCATCATATAGTACCCGAGCTCCAACAACAGTTCCAAATTGTTGAAATGCTTGTATCAAACTGTCAGATGTGACTGACCAGGCCAAATTACCAACAAAGAGCTTGTGTGCAGTTTCCGGGTAAAGGGGTTCTTTTGGTTTAGGCTTGTCTGAGAAATTCACCCTTAAGGTTCTGCCACCATACTCCTGAAATCAGTAAATATTGCTTCAGTTTTATAGCCTCATAAAATATTTTGTAATATTTAAAGAGAAGGCAAACATCGATTCACGAAATTAAGGAAAATGAATTAATCTCTTACTCTTCCGTCTAGATTTTCGATGACTTTCTCGCAATCTTCAAGAGTACTCATTGTCACAAATGCAAATCCTCTGCTTTTACCTGTGTCCCTGTCATAAAGAACCTGGACAAATTGGATAAATTAGCACGCAAAATACATTTAAGACATAGGAGGAACATTCTGGTTTTGGTTAGAAGAAAGTTTTTCTTAGCACTAAATAATCATTCAAAATCGCATCATACATGCTTCTATAATAGTTCAATTACGAAGATTGTTTACCCTTAAAATGGATAACAATTAAATTTGTATGCGGTGCGAAGGATATGCGGTTTGATTTAATACGAATGACTATTAAGCGATAAATAATAAAGCAAATGCGAGTAAAAACAATCAAACCACAGTGAAGCAACGATTGGTCCTGGGAAGCAAATGATCTGTTGGATCGGGTCCTAGTAACCGGGCTCGTGCTATGGTGGTTAAGTAATTAACAATGATAGAACACTTAGAAAGATGGATGAACACTTAGAATCAAATTGTATTGCTCAGTATGTTTGGGCGTATCCAGGACTGGCCAAACAAAAAGGGGGTCATCCTCCTTATATAGTAAAGGAGTCCTAATCCTAGTACAGGTCTAAATAAGGTGCAAAATCTTCAGTATCTGACGAGCGAGATCGGCGCCGCCATATCCGGCTAATGGCAGATATTTCGGATCCTCACTTATCATGGTTAACCGTCTTCTCATCCTATCTCGGTATCTAGTTCCAACCGGACTCAACGACCCAGGACCAGGTGCGCTCGATCCTGCTAAGATCCAACGTTTGACTTTGACCCCCATGGGGACTCGTTCGACCCGGCAATGATCATCATGAGCTTAATTTCCATGTCGGGAAACCGAGGATACCCTTGCCCTCGGTTTTGCCTATATACAAAGATAATTCCACGTTCGAACCCTTTGCGCGGGTGATATCTTCTTTGTTCAAATAAATATCTTCTTTGTTCTGATTTCGTTGTCTAATATCTATCACTTAAGTAATTCATGTTAAAACTAGAAAGTAACAATTTATAACCCTACTTTTAAAATCCATGTTTCAATTTAAATAGTTACCATTGGAAGTTACTCATCACCAACTTACTAATCATTAAGCAAACAGGTTGCACTTGTCGGAACTGCTAGATGAACTTGTATATGTAAGCAATGGAAGGGTACATTTAGTTTTTCTGGTGATGTTTAGTCTATTTAGAAGGATCTTAATGATGCGCCATCTCTTATCACAGTCGACATGATAGATACATAAGTGAAGGATCCATGTGACATGGCTTGGTGGTATAGCTTATGCTCATTGCCACAAACCATGTTGAGATTTACCAACATGTTAGCACCTACTAATTCCATGAATGTCTAATTCGCTCTTCCTCGTTATTTTCCACGAGAAGGTTGTCAAGATTATCATCGACTGGTTTATGTAAGATACAGAGAAGGTACAGAATGTGGTTAAAAAATGGATACAGAAAGCCTAGCCTGTAGATCAAACACTTAATTTACTTCATGAAGTAACTATAACACAATAAGATGTCAAAAGCTCAATCCCATGCCATGCAAGTCGCTAGCAATTTTTTTTCTTGTGTAGAACTTAAACAATGAAGTAAAAAAGGATAACTAATTTAGCACTTCATGATCCCTGAGATATGCATCATATCCATGACAAAGTGTACCATCTCCGAATTGTTAGATTGTACCTTTGGGGTAACCGAGCAAATTGCACAACAGAGCTCAAAACTTCAGTATGAATCGAATTAAGACATCTTTTTAGACAGATCAAGATGAAACTACATAAACAACAATTATGCCTCAGTTCTAAACAAGTTAGCGTCGACTTTAGGAATCCTAACTGATCATATGTAGGCCATCAAGGCGAAAATACTTGAACCAAAATATTTTGATCATCTCAACAACTAACCAGTAAAAGGAGCAGCTGAAGTCCACTCTTCTTTTTCCCAATTGAATAAAGCCTCGCCCTCTTAATTCGATATGTCAGGAAGACTACAACACCTAGTAGGTCATGTTTTGCTTAAAAGGCCGGATTAGACAAATGAAATCAAATTCTTTTCTTTCTTTTTCCTTGGCAAAGGAGGAGCTTGCATTTCCTAGGACTTATAAAGTTTACCTGTTAGCCCAGCCAGCCCATTTATCATATTTTCCATTTAAGGCCAAGTTTGCACGGTTTTTCTCAAAATACCTCGCACTATTAAGAATATTCCTACACCTTATTTGGTATGTACCTTCTTTTTCTGTTCACACGCCCAGCATAGAAAGATCGACTGTTCTAGCTTAATTCGAATTTAACTTTTTAATCCTTTTATTTGCTATGAGCTAGATGAGAAGAGACTCTTCCGTCTGATTCTGTTATAGAAATGGAATTCAGAAACACGCATGAACTACGTATAACCCCAAAAGAACCAGACTCCTTAAACAACATAGAAGAAGAATGAAGGGAATGTCTTATCAAGGTAATCATATTTAATCATATTTCTTTCGACAAATAGATTAAGAAATTAATCTCTCAACCAAACACAAGAAAAAGCAAAATTTCTATTTTGATTATTTCTTAGATGCTGAATTATCTCGGATCCACTTTCGATTTTAAAGCAAACAATAAGCTTCTAAAGTGCATACCTCAACAAGCTCAGGACTACCATAGTCTTGAACAATCCCAGCAAGTTGTGCACTATCACAAAGATAAGGCAAGTTCCCAAAATAAAGCTTAGTATTAACACCTTCACTTTCACTAGTGTCTTCTCCCTTTTCCTCCGCAACTACTTCCTCTTCAACCGCCGCCTCGGCCTCCACCTCCGCCTCTTCCTCCTGCACCGTCACCGCGGCTTCTGCCTCCTCTTGGGCCACCGCAGCCGCCAGCCTCTTCCTCCTCCATGTCACTTCATTTCCACTACCTAATGATAATGATAATGATGATGAAGTTAAAGTTAGACTTGGTGTTCTAGTGCATGATATTTTAAGGAGATGATCACAGTTGGACCAAGTTAATTTAGAACGTATACAAGGAAGACTTGAGAATGAAGAAGCTACTGCTGTGGCAGCTGTGGCTGCCATCTTGAATGGAATTTGTTGAAATGTGGTGGTGGTGGTGGTTTTGATTGGATATTTTTTTTAGATGGAAAAGTTAGAGAAGTATTATCAGTGAGAGTTTAGAAATATGGGGTCATTACAAAGTATTTTGAGTGCTGATGTGGTGAAATGAAATCCAAAGAGATAGAAGAAATATACATGAGGTGGATATTTGATAAGGTTCTTGGATTTTTGCTTTTTTCTTGTCATCTTGTTGGAATTGGAGCTCTATTTTTATTGCTGTCTTTTTGTAGTGTTGGTGTTTTCTTAGCCACACTTTTATTTTTATCTTGAAAATTTTCTGAAGTGAAATGAGAAAAAATAATTTAAATAAGGAAATACAAGTAGAGTATATACAATTATCATCGTGTAAGAAACTATTATACCATCAGATCTTTACATGTTGTAGAAGTAATCTGTTTTATTTCCAATATTTACAATTTATGTTTTTGGAGAACTTTCATATATTTTCTTTGGATGATCTAATCGTTACGTTGACTCACTAATTTCGTCCCGTGTGTTTCGTTTGGATGATCTGATAGTGATGTAACTCAATAAATTCGTTCTGTAGTCTTCGTTTCCATTCTTTTTATCTAGGAGCCACGATTTTAGTAAGCTTTTGGTAATCGTAATTTGTATGACAAGTGACTTGTAGTGTGATATAAGTATAAAAAAGTGACTTTTAATTTATGTTAAAAAGAATAGATAATTTTATTATTTAATAATTGAGTGACCATTTGAATAATGAAGTCTGTTAAGTTAAATATTATGTTGCATTTATTAAAAGAACTAGTGTACTTGCCCGCGCTTTGCGCGATCGAGAAAGAATTTGTTTTACACATATAAGAATCATAGATTTAATGAAAGAAAAATAAAAGATACAAAAAGTTTGACGTAAATAAATATAAATATAGATAATCTCCCCATTTTGTTTAAAGTATTTATTTCTTCCAAGGAAATAAAATTTTACAGATAAAAGCACAAAAAGTAAACACATGCTAATAAGCATAACAATTGTAGATTTGCTCAAAAGTAAGAGAAATATATGAAGAAGAAAAAAACGAAAAAAGGTATAAAAGCATAACATATTTTTATATCTTAAACCTCTCTGAGAATATTGACTTGATACCCAAAAAAAAAAATAACAAAAAACAAAAATATTAAAATTTCAAAAAGATTACAAATCGAAAAGTACAAAGTAAAGCAATTTAAGAAAATTAATGATATTTACAGGTCGATCAATAAAACATTAAGGAATATTTTTTACGCCAACCATTTTTTCTTCTTTAATGCACAAAGATATTGAATACATTGTCCATAAAAAAATTATGAACACACATGCTTGTTAGCCGTGATGCTCTCTTTGAGCACATCGATCTGAAATTAAAAAAAAAATTACAAAAAGTTTATAGGAATGGATACCTCAATATCTGCAAATATTTTATAGTTATAGACTGTCAATTTTTTTTTCTGATGATTTAAAATTTAAAAAACAAACTCGCGTGTAGTTGTGCAAGGGGAAGAGATCGGTAGGAATAAAAATCACATGGGAGTTTTAAGAGTTATGGTAGCTTTTGTTTAGTCATTCTTTTATATTGATCCCTTTTCGAATCTTAATAACATTTAGAATTTGTTGATTTGGTAGATCCTATAACAACAGATATACACCAACCCATAAATCTGTCAAAAAAAAATTCAATCCAACCCTAATCGCATGTCACCAAATAAAATAAAAACTCATCTCAATTAGAGTTAAAACCAAACTTCTAAAAAGAAGAAAAGCAGCAATTGGACAATTGAACACTTTAGTTAAAAGGGAAAAAAATATACTCCTCCCGTCTCAAATTATGTGAATAATTTGGCTTTTATGTTGGATTAAATCAACTAAGTATTATAAAATTGAAATATAGATATCTTCTCATGTCATACGGCAAGATGTAGTTTAAAACTAAAATATTGATCAAACTTTACATAATTTAACTCTTCAGAAGCAAAAAATATCACATAAATTGGGATAGAGGAACTATACCTTTTCTAGTTTCTAATAGTTTTTAGAACAATCTTGTATTCGATGGTGTAATAATATTCATACCAAATTATTGCTAAAACTCTCGTGAATCTTCTTCTGCAATCAAGACATGAAAGCCAAAGACCCGTTAGCTTACCCCAATCAAATAAGTCAGGTTTTACAATCAGAGAGAGCAATAGTTATTATAAATAAAGATGGGAAGAAGATGATGAATGACAAAGAAATATAGAAATTTAAACTGACGAAAATTATAGACTCAGCCATACATAAAACGTATGAGTTATGGAGGAAAAATTCTTATAATTAAGTATTATGTTTTCCACATACACACGTAAAGAAAAAAAGATAGCGGAATAACACTTCATAGAGACAAAAACAGTAAGAGTATCTTTTAGAAAGGAAGAGAAAATGTGGACCTGGGAAATAAGAAACCCGGAAACTTTGAAGCTTCTTGTAACAGTAAATCGTGGGTTCATATGCTGGAAACTTCCAAACTTCCTCCCCATTTAATAATGCAATTATTTCCTCCTCTTTTAATCATGTAATTATTTAGCCACTTTTAGATTTTTAAAAAACAGAAAATTAGGAGAAAAATGCAAAAAAATCACAAAAAAAAAAAAATAGTAATGGAGATCATAAAGAGGTGTCACATCACCTTGTCTATGCCTAGCTTTATATTATATATAGATTAGTCATATATTCATTATTTCATTTGGTTTAGATGCTATTTTAATCACCAATTCATATTCATTGTAACATTTTAACTAGAAAACTTTTCCGTGGAAACAACCGTTTATTTTTATCTTTTGCAGGCAAACGGTCCTTCAACAGAAGAACCGGGCGGTTCGACAAACAGTAACGGTTCAGTGGTTTTTTTTTTTTTTTTTTTTTTTTCTCATCTTATTGAACTCTTTTTTTTTTTTTGCTGATGATTTTTCAATGCATTCACTTCCTCCAAGAAACCCAGGTTCACTTTGTGAAGGCAACGTACAATAACGCCACTACATTTGAAACCCCCGAACTCAAAATTACCAATTTACATGAGAAATGGCCTTGTTGAAGAAGTTCAAAAGGTGTTTGATGAAATGCCTGAAAGAAACACAGTCACATGAAAGGCAATGATTAGAGGGTATTTTCAAAATGGGAATGTTAAAGGGAGCTGTGTTTTTTTTTTTAGTTTGTACAATGAAATGCTGTGTCGTGATTTGTTTTCATATAACACTATGATTTCAGGTTTGATGCAGTCTGAGAATGTAGAAGGTGCTAAAGAGATTTTTTTAATCTACGGATTTTTGGATGAAGCACTTGAAATATTTCCTTGTATGCCTTTAAAAGATGTAGTTTCTTGGAATCTTATAATTGCTGGTTTAGTGAATACACAAACATGGAATATTGGCTGGAGAACTATTCAGGCAGATGAGTGAACCGGATGTCATGTCAGAGTGGAGCTAGAATTTCAACTTTATGGGTTCTGAGTTTAGAACGACAACCTCAAGTGATAATAACTGGGTTCTAAATGTAATATTTGTACATATTTAATGAATTTCTTAACACAAACACACAATTTGAGCAAAAGATACTGGTTCGCCTGAAACCATATCCAAACTTCTAGCTTCGCGCCTGGTCATATGTTGGACTATTATGATGAAGGGGTTGATTAGTGCAGGAAATATTGTTGAGGCAAGAGCATGTTTTGACAGCATGGAAATAAGGGATAGAATACTATCATGGCTGGATATTTAGAAAAAGGATGGGTTAAAATTGCATTAAGTTAATGCCTATGAGGGATTATGACTCTTGGAATGAAATGATAAATGGGTTGGTGGATAATGCGCAAATACTTGAAGCTATTAGGCTTTTTAGTGAGATGCAGCAGAAAACAGGAAAATTGTGCAATTCTGCCTTGTTGGGATTTAGAATGAGTGGATTAGTGAATGAAGCTCACGCATTTCTAGAGAAAACTCCGTTTGGTGATTTTGTATCACAGACTAATGTAGTTATAGGGCATTCTAAATAGGGTGATATAGGAAGTGCCTTAAAGCTTTTCTGATGCCATATCGTGATACAACTGCGTGGAATGCTACAATATTTGGACTAGAAGAAAATGACAATGGCAAAGATGCAATCAAATTGAATTGTTTATTAGAATGAAAGAGGAAGGAGTATTACTGGATGGAGCTACTCTGACAAGTATAGTTACTGTAAGCTCAAACTTACCATCTCTAAATTTGGGGAAACAAGCTCATACTGAAGTTACTAAAAGAGGAATTAGTTGTTTTACATCAGTTTCTGGTGCGATAGTCAACATGTATTTTAGGAGTGGGATGGATTTTGCATTGCTTGAATTATCTAACATTACGAATCGAATGGTCATTTCTTAGAATTCTGTAATATGTGGATTAGCTAGATGGTCAAAGAGCTTTAAAGGTATTTCCGGATTTCAGAAAATGAGTTTAACAGATGTACAGCAGAACCAAATTTCTTCACGGACTGGTGGAGCAGAGTAGACATTACTTTGACATTATGAAAAACAAATACTTCCTTCAGCCAAACAATTGACCATTATACATATATTATTGATTTTCTTGGTAGGTTTGGACTTATAGAGGAGGCAGTCAATACTTTGCAACATATGAAAGCAGATGGACTAGATGTTGCGGGAAGTGTTTGAGGATCATTACTTGGGCCATGTTGAACAACTTTGAAGTGGCTGAAATTGCTGTGAAGAGGATCCTAGAGCTGGAACCTTGTAATTGCGGTATGTACATGATTAGGGCTGAAATATATCTAGCTTGCGTGCTGAAAGTAGATGCTATAAGAAGTTGGACTCAAATGAAGGAGAGGATAGTAAAGAAGCAACCAGGTTGTAGTTGGATTGCATCAAGCAACAACGATTGAATCAAGCAAGAGTGGAAATGTTTTTCATGCTGGAGATAGAAAACATCCTAAGTTTTGTGATGTTGCTCATGTTCTGCAGTTGATGTACATGGAGATGGAGATTCAAAGTGTTGAACTAAATCCGAACGCATCTTAGCATACAAAGTTGAATGGTTCTTCTGATCATATTAGGCGGTATGGCACTTTGAGGATCTTGGTGCTAGGATTTGTGATATATTCCTCATCAAATGTGCATCCTTTGCCTTCCAAAGTGAATTTTGAGAGGGTCTTTCGTAACTTGATGGTAAATTTCTTCAGAAATTTGACAAATATTTTCTTCAAGACTGTTTTCTTTACACATCATAGCGCAACTTTCAGTCTTTTGCACGAATTTCTAACATTGACAGGTTACTGTTCAGGCTGATATCGAGATCTAATCCATGGAATAAGGTATTTACATTGTTGTAATTCTGGCCGGTACCTATTTGTAAATGTTGAACTTTGATCGCCAAGAAAGAAACACTACATAATGAAACTTGACAAACGAGTCTTAATTTCGTATCCTCTATTAGCTGTGGAAAGGAAACTCAAAGTAACATTACTTACTTATTACTCTACTATGTGAAAAAGAAACTCAATATTATAGCACTGCGTATAAAAATGTAAAATTTGATCCTTTTGGCAAGAAGAAAAAACTTAGTTCCAATGTAATTTTAGCATAACAAGATCTTTACATCGAGTAGAAGAGCTTCTAATTTGGTAACATGAATAATGAACTCATACCATAACATATCAAATGAAAAAAAAAAAAGAATCAATGTAAGTGAGCTTGGAATTCTCAACTTGTTCAGAAGTGTTCTATGCAACTCAGTTTTTTTTCTTAATCATATCAACTACGTGTTGTACTGTCAAATAAAGACTGATCAAACTAATGCTTCCTTCTTTCTTTCTTCTAATTCTTGCTAGGAGCCTAATTCATCAGTAGTTGGCATCTCATAGCGGCAAATAGGGCAACAATGACTCTTCTCTAACCAGGTTGTAATACATTCTCCATGAAACATATGCGAGCAAGGCATGCGCAAAATCTTCCTCTCCTTGCCAAACTCTTCAAAACAGATCACACAGTCATCATCTGTACATTGATGATCTTCATCATTCTCCATTCTCTCTGGCAACCCCATGATAGATGACTTACTAGCAGGTACCATCCCATCATTGAAGCGCGATGTTGATTCTTCTAGCAAATCCCTCTCATCAAGGAAATGGTCAATAGCTAAAGATACATTAACATACACCTTTAAGTTTTGGCGACCCTTGTTTGACTCATCCTCAACAAGTTCATGTACCGTGCTTATCATATCACGGATGACCAGGTGGCGATAATTCCGATCAAACTCCTGGCCCCAATTCTCGAGATGGAATTGCATGAAATGGTAGAACGTGTCGTATACCATGTATATGGAAGGGTGAATTTTGAGATCACGAAGTGATTTGATATGAGTTTGATGGTGTACCACTGATGGTGTATACCAATATTGTTCATCAGTACGAAGGTGAAAGTGAAAGGCTAAAAGGGGTAAAGAAGAAGAAGAAAAATTAGTATCATTGTTATTATTGTTTGGTGATACTATTGTTAGGCCTGCAACAGAGTAGGGATGCTGGTATTCGAAAGAAGCCTCCATATTCAGTGGTCTCAACATAATAGCTAGTCATATAGTATGTAATTATAAAGTAGAAGCAAATCCTCGACCAACTGACCTTAGGATTTTGATATGAAAAAGGTTGCTGAATTCTGATAAAATTATGCCCCAAGAAACCAAGTAAATTGGAATAGGGTAAATTACGTGTGTATATATATATATATATAATATATTAAGGAGAAATATTTACGAAACGTGACAATAGTTTTCTATTTACAAAACATAACATTACAAACCCTATAACAAACATACTTTAAAAAAAAAAAAAAAAAAAAAATTTTTTTTTTTGCTAAAAAATTTATGAAAGTTGTATGAAATGTGTATATGTCACTCAAGGCTTAAAATGTTCGCTCAAAATTTAGTGTATGAAAACTATATGAAATGTGTATATCTCGTTCAAGGCTTAAAAAATCACCTCAAAATTGTATGTATGAAAACGGTATGAAATTTGTATCTCGCTCAAGGCTTAGAATTTCGCTCACATTTTCGTGTATAAAGTTCATGTTAGATTTCTCTAAAATTAATATAACTACAACAACATTGTATACAACTTTGATACAACATTCAAGACTTAAAATAATCGTTTAAATTTTTGTGTATGAAATGTGTATATCTTGCTCAAGGCTTAAAATTCGCTCAAAATTGTGTATGAAAAAAGTATGAAATGTGTATATCTCGATCAAGACTTAAACATTACGCTCAAATTTTATGTATGAGAATGGTATAAAATGTGTATATCTCGCTCAAGACTTAAAATTTCATTCATATTTTGTGTATGAAAAACTATATTAAAATTTTCGCTTACTCATACACATTTCATACATTTTTCATACACAAAAATTTGAGGTAATTTTTTAAGCCTTTGAGCAAAAGAAAAAAAAATAAAAGAAATAATTTTTTTTTTTTTTTTAAGTTTAAATATTTTTTTTAATTTTAAAATTATTTTTTGAAAATAAAATTAAAAAACAAAAAATATATGAAAAATCCGTCATGTTTCGTAAAATATCGTTATGTTTTGTAAATAAGGAAAATTGTCATCACGTTTCGTAAATATTTCTCTTTAATATATATATATATATATATATATATAGTTTTCCCATTGGAATACCTTTTCCTTTTAGAAGAAGGATTATTAATTGTAAGTAATTTAAAAATAAGGAAAGCGATTAAGATAGCATATATGACGACGTATCTACCCAATCAACTGACCGTGTGGCTGTTGTAGAAACAAGGGAATCCGTCAGACACCAACAGAATGTTATTTTTTATTCTTCCAAATTTAGTGCTCCAATTAATAGTGGGTTAAATGATGAGTTGTTCAGACAAATACTTCTATGATTGTTAAGGCTAGGGAGAATAGCAATTTTAGTCTAGCAATTTTATTCCTTGAGTTATAATTATATTTCAGTTTTGATGCTTGCGTAATTTGACTGAGAATATTTAACCTTCAATTAATATAAACATATGATTTTAGAACTAACAGAAGTTAAATAACTTAAAAGGACTAATGTTTTAAAATGTTCGAAAAATGAAAAAACAAAACAAAAGAGAAGGTTAATTAGGTCAAATGCTTTTTCCACTCGGGCTCCTAATACATTTTACACTATGGCTTCTAGCTTTATGAATGAAGAAATTTTTGACACGGACTCTCCCTTTTGTGAATCTTACACGACGTGAATCGAAATTGATCAGGCCAGTGGGTATTGATTGTAGAGTCAGTTATACCAAAAAAGAAAAAAATTCCATTTCATCAAATTAATAATCAAGCGTATCTGCAAGTCTACAACAATAATCTAACATCGACAAGCTTCGCCTCCATTTATTTTTCTCATCGGTCGGAATTAATCAGCATAAGCAAGAATATTTGGCAAAGATTGTTAGCAGCATATTTATTTTGGGGCCTCACAATTCCATTCAGTATACTACACGAAGTTAGTAGGTTTGCAACCTACGCATTTTTTGATTCACTTAAATGCCCTCAACAACATTACTAAAACACAAAAAGTAAAGGGACTTTTCAGTCTTTTAATGGAAAAGTAAATCAATTGATTGAATTCGAAATATTCTGAATATATCGTGATCGGTATTGATTTTTTTTTAATTTTGCAACTGAGAAAAGCTTAACTAAGCCATGAGAACTTAGTAGATTTGCATCTGTCCATCTCAAGTTGAACAGATTATGTAACAAAAAGCCAAATCCAACTTTGAGTTTTGTTGAACTTCTTGATGTCATCATCTCTGAAATCAGCTTGGCCGCCAATCTAGGGAGTTTTGGGTTATTGTGATACAGGGAGAGAGAAATGAAATTGGTATTTTTTTCCTTTTTATGAAATGACAAAATACTCCTTAATTTAATGTGCTGGAAAAAAAAAAGAGTAAGAGTATTTAAGTGAATCATGTTATGAAATATTATGTGTATTGTGGTGGATGTCCATAACTCCTAAGAAGTTACTCCCACTACTTTCTCCATGATGTAGCTATTAAATCTCCCATCTTCTATCTTCATTATGTAAATATTAATTCCCCCACCTCCATGATCTTCCTCCATCACCTTTGTATACGGTAAAAACCGGATACGGGACAAATCGGGGATCGAAGCCGGAGGAAGGAACGAAGATGTGGTGGCGCTACCGTTCGCTCTTGACCGGGGTAATGCTTAGGCCGGAGCTGGGCACGAGCATCGGCAGGCCGGCCTTCGACATCGTTAGAACGGCCGAGCCCGATGACCGGAGCATTCGTCTCTGTTGGTCCGAGCGGCCGTGGTCCGAGTGACCGGTGTATGCGGGTCACGCGCCAGTAGCGTCCTGCCATAGTCAGCTACCTACTTTGCGTGTGTCAGACGGCGCCGTCAGTCAAATCCCACCAAATCCGTGCAGAGCTGTCCTAGTTCCTATTATTTTATTAATTCCCATTGTATGAGAACTAATGGAGGGGGCACTATAAATAGGGCAGATCCTCCTCCTTTAGAGGGGTTGGCTCCTTTTATTCTCCAAGAACACATGTAATAGAAGAATCATATATACAATCTCTCTCTCATTCGATTCGGCCAAGGCCATCTCTTTTATTGTTGTTGTTTTCCTTCATCAAGCATCATATATTGTTCATAAACGTTTGTAACCCTAGCAACTACTATCACTAGTCGTTTTATTAAGGGGTCCTCTAATCTTTATTTCCTTTATCTAACACAAGTCAAGAACAAAGCACATATCCTATACCCACTTATAAATTTAATTGATTATCCGAATCCGGGGTAAACAGTTTGGCGCCCACCGTGGGGCTAGGATAATAGTGGTCTTTGGCCTTGATTTCTACCATATCCGTCGAAACCAAAAAACTCCCTCCCCGTCTCTGTGAAAACGGTCCAAATGACTGACGTCGAACAATCCGGTCATGTCAATAATACCGAAATCGTGGCGGAAAACGAGGGGAGCAGACTGCGGGCATTGCCAAACCCCGCTGATCCGAACCCCGTTGATTCAAGGAAAGGACTCAACCGGCAAAATACCGTAGATCAAGAGAATTCCGCTCCACCGGCTACTGATCCTCTAAACACTCACCATTCCGTTACGTTATCCCGGGATCGGGTCCGGAGAGAACCGGATGCACCAAACGACGGCATTAACTTGCGCTTAATCTTCGAAATGCTGCAGGAGCAAAGGGCGGCAATCGCCGAGCAAGGGCTAGCGATTGCTCAACTGCAGAGTGGAAAGGGTGAAGCAGGGCCGGTAAAGTCAAAGGGTACGATTGAAACCGGAAGAAACGGAGAACGAATGATCGAGAGTGACGGCTCCGGGGCCGGCTCCTCAACTGAGGTCCTAAAAATGCTCGAGACCTTGGCGAAACGGGTGGATTCGACCGAGAAGAGGGTCGAGACGTACAATTCTCGTGTGGACCAGATACCGGGGGCTCCACCTCTACTGAAGGGGCCGAATTCGAAAAGGTACATCCAAAGGCCTTTTCCACCAAGTGCGGCCCCGAAACTGATCCCGAAGAGGTTCAAAATGCCCGACATACAGAAGTATGACGGAACCACGGACCCACACGAGCACGTGACCTCATATACTTGTGCCATAAAAGGCAATGATATGGAAGAAGATGAGATCGAGTCGGTGTTGTTGAAGAAATTTGGGGAAACTCTGTCGAAGGGAGCGTTGACGTGGTACGACTATCTACCAGAGCATTCGATCACTTCTTTCGAAATGCTCGCCGATGCGTTCCTAAAGGCACATGCCGGTGCGATAATGGTACAGGCCCGTAAGGCCGATATCTTCCGGATAACTCAAAGGGACTGTGAGCTACTACGAGAGTTCGTCACCCGGTTCCAGAGGGAACGGATGGAACTCCCCCCGGTGCCAGAAGAATGGGCCGCACAAGCTTTCACAAAAGGGTTCAACATGCTAAGTTCAGTTGCCTCAGCCAAATTGAAAGAAAGTTTGCTAGAATACGAGGCCGTAACATGGGCCGACGTCCACAATCGGTATGAGTCGAAGATTCGGGTGGAGGATGATCAAGTCGAGCTCCCACCGGTAAGGGTCAAAGTAAATAGAGGTTTCGAGGCACCGAGGAAGGGATACGAAACGAAGTCCGGATCATCGAAAGAGAGGTTTCGGCCATATCCCCATTCGGAGAGACAAAGCATCAGGTCGGAAAAATTAATCGAGAGTCCAAGCCATTCCTCTGGACGGGGCAGCAAGTGGGTTGAACGCCCGTCGAACAGTCGGGGACTCTCGTTCAGGAGTGACGCCGGAAGTTCCGCCAGTAATAGAGTTCCGTCGAAAATTTCAGAGTACAACTTCAACGTCAGTACTTCGGGACTTGTATCGGCTATTGGACGTGTCCCCGATGTAAGATGGCCTAAACCACTGAGGTCGGACCCGGGTCAGCGGGATCCGAGCGTAGTGTGTGAATATCACGGAACCCACGGTCACAGAACCGAAGATTGTCGCCAATTGAGGGAGGAGGTATCCCGGTTATTGAAAAATGGTCACCTCCGAGATCTGCTGAGCGAGCGGGCCAAAAATCATTATAAGGAAAGAGAGTCTTATCAAAGGCCCGAACCCATCGAATCCCAACATACGATCAACATGATAGTGGGGGGCATTGACGCCCCTCGAGGGCCGGTAATGAAGCGGACCAAGATCTCTATTGTTCGTGAAAAGCGCACTCGGGATCGTTCGACCGAGGGATCCATCTTCTTTAATGACGAAGACGCGGAGGGCATCATTCAACCCCACAATGATGCGTTGGTAATTTCTGTACTTGTCTTTAAGACTAAGGTTAAACGTATTTTGATTGACCCAGGTAGCTCGGCCAACATCATCCGATGGAGAGTGGTTGAACAAATGGGAGTGCTCGGGCAGATCGTACCAGTGGCCCGAGTATTAAGCGGGTTCAATATGGCAAGTGAGACCACGAAGGGAGAGACCTCGTTGCCCGTAAACGTGGATGGCACCATTCAACAAACGATGTTCTATGTGATCGAAGGGGACATGAAATATAACGCGTTATTGGGCAGACCCTGGATACATGGTATGAAGGCAGTTCCTTCAACACTGCATCAGTTACTGAAATTCCCCACTCCGGAGGGGGTGAAAACCATCCGGGGCGAGTAGCCCGCAACAAAGGAAATGTTCGCAGTGGATGAAGCAGCTCCCCAGCCCGAGAAGCCGGCTCAGCAAAAGAAGGGTACAACCGGAGGGGAGACCCCCCAATAGCAACTAAAGTATACTGGACCGGATCCAGAGCACGAGGGGGACGACTTCGGAATGCCCAGATCCTTTGTCATGCCTGGTGACTCGGATGCGACCAAGTCAACCGTAGAGGAGCTGGAGCAGATCATCTTGTTCGAGTTCTTACCGGACAGAAAGGTATACCTGGGCACGGGGCTCACCCCGGAGCTCAGGCGTAAATTAATTGAATTTCTTCGAGCTAACGTCGATTGCTTTGCATGGTCGCATATAGACATGACAGGTATATCACCGGAAATAGCCTCGCACAAACTCAGCTTGGACGAAAAGTTTCTCCCGGTCAAGCAAAAAAGAAGGCCCATGTCAGAGCCAAAGCACGCCTTCGTGAAAGACGAGGTAACGAAGCTTTTAAATATAGGTTCCATCCGGGAGGTGAAATACCCAGATTGGCTTGCTAACGTGGTGGTGGTGCCCAAAAAAGGTAATAAATTTCGAATGTGTGTCGATTATAAGGACTTAAACAAGGCATGCCCGAAGGATTCATTTCCGTTGCCTCACATCGACAGAATGATCGATGCCACGACCGGGCATGAAATGTTAAGCTTTCTCGATGCTTACTCCGGGTACAACCAGATCCGGATGCACCCGGAGGACCAAGAGAAAACATCCTTCATCACCCGTTATGGGACTTACTGCTATAACGTCATGCCTTTCGGATTAAAAAACGTCGGTGCAACTTACCAACGCCTAGTTAACGGGATGTTAGAAGAACAAATAGGGAAAACGATGGAAGTTTATGTTGACGATATGGTTGTTAAGTCCCTGGAAACAGAGGACCATTTGAAGCATTTGCAGGAAACCTTCGACGTGCTCCGCAGATACAACATGAAGCTCAATCCGGAGAAATGTTCCTTCGGCGTCAGGTCTGGTAAATTTCTGGGATTCATGGTGTCAAACCGGGGAATCGAAATCAACCCAGACAAGATCAAGGCCATCGAGGATATCGAGGTTGTGAACAACATAAAGGGGGTGCAGAAGCTCACCGGGCGGATAGCAGCGCTGAGTCGCTTCATTTCAAGGTCCTCGGACAGGAATCACCGCTTCTTCTCTCTGCTCAGAAAGAAGAACGACTTCGTTTGGACACCGGAGTGCCAAGAAGCCCTAAGGGAATTAAAGAAGTATTTGTCCAGCCCCCCATTGCTGCACCCACCGAGGTCCGATGAGCCACTCTTCTTCTATTTAGCCGTCTCCGAAATGGCGGTAAGCGGCGTTTTGGTCCGAGAAGAATCAGGTACGCAATTCCCTATCTATTATGTAAGTAGAACTTTGGGGGATGCGGAGACCCGTTATCCCCATTTGGAAAAACTGGCGTTAGCATTGGTAAGCGCTTCCAGAAAGCTCAAACCTTATTTTCAAAGCCATCCCATATGTGTGGTAACCGCTTACCCCTTAAAAAACATCATGCACAAGCCTGAGTTATCCGGTAGGTTAACAAAATGGGCCATAGAAATTAGTGGTTACGATATCGAGTACAAGCCTCGGACAGCCATTAAATCCCAAATCTTGGCCGATTTTGTGGCAGAATTTGCCCCGGCCATGGTCCCCGAGGTCGAGAAGGAACTTTCGCTGACCTCGGGAAACACCGCGGGCATTTGGTCTCTACATACGGACGGGGCCTCGAACCTCAGGGGTTCCGGCCTAGGGATTGTCCTTAGAACCCCGACCGGGGAGGTTATCCGACAATCTGTTAGAACTGCTAGATTGACTAACAATGAGGCCTAGTATGAGGCTATGATTGCAGGTTTGGAATTGGCTCGAAGCATGGGATCCGAAACAATCGAGGCAAAATGCGACTCGCTTCTGGTCGTGAACCAGGTGAACGGCGTGTTCGAGGTGAAGGACGAACGGATGCAGCGGTACCTCGAAAAAACATAGGTGGTACTTCATCAATTTAAAGAGTGGACCATGCTGCACATACCGAGGGAGCAGAACAGCGAAGCCGATGCATTAGCAAACTTGGGGTCCTCGGTTGAGGGGGAGGAAATCAACCTCGGAGCAATGGTGCACTTATCAAACACGACCATAGAAACCGGGCACACCGAAATATACACAATGGGCTTGACCTGGGATTGGCGCAATAAGTACATCGACTACTTGCGTGATGGGAAGCTCCCAAAGGACTCGAAGGAGTCGCGATCGCTACGGACCAAGGCTGCCCGCTTTTGCTTGGTGGACGGTCAGTTGTATCGACGCTCCTACCTCGGTCCTTTAGCTAAGTGTTTGGGTCCCGGCGAAACGGAATATGTGATAAGAGAGGTGCACGAGGGAACCTGCGACAACCACTCCGGTGCAGAAGCCTTGGTTTGAAAAATCGTCAGGGCCGGTTATTACTGGGACCGGATGGATGAGGACACGAGAAACTTTGTCCGAAAATGTGTCGGGTGTCAGAGGCATGCCCCGATGATTCACCGGCCCGGGGAGTTGCTGCATCCGGTCATCTCGCCTTGGCCTTTCATGAAGTGGGGTATGGACATTGTTGGTCCGTTACCTCGGGCACCGGGTAAGGCACGTTTCATTTTGTTTATGACTGACTATTTTTCTAAGTGGGTTGAAGCGCAGGCCTTCGAAAAGATAAGAGAAAAGGAAGTCATCAACTTCATATGGGACCACATCATCTGCTGCTTCGGCATCCCGTCTGAGATAACCTGTGATAATGGCCCCCAGTTCGTGGGTGGCAAGGTCAACAATTTCCTCGAAGGGTTGAAAATCAAGAAAATCGTGTCAACCCCGTATCACCCGTGTGCAAACGGGCAGGCAGAATCGACGAACAAAACGATAATCCAAAACCTGAGGAAGAGACTTGAGGCATCAAAGCATAATTGGAGGGAAATACTCCCGGAGGTGCTCTGGGCTTACAGAACCACATCCAAATCAAGCACGGGGGAAACCCCGTTCTCATTGGTTTACGGGGCCGAATCCCTCATCCCTGTGGAGGTTGGCGAACCGACCCTCCGCTTCAGATATGCTACCGAAGAGTCAAACGGGGAGGCTATGGCCGTAAAGCTCGACCTCGCGGATGAGCTACGCGAAGGAGCGTCGGTCCGCATAGCGGCCCAAAAACAGAGGATGGAGAGATATTACAACCGAAGAGCCAACTTTCGGCATTTCCAAGTGGGGGACTTGGTGCTTCGAAAAGTCACCTTGCATACGAAGAACCCCAACGAAGGAAAACTAGGACCGAACTGGGAAGGACCGTACAAGGTAATCGGTGTAACGGGCAAAGGTTCATACCAGCTGGAGTCCATGGATGGGCAATGCCTGCGCAACAACTGGAACATAGCCCACCTAAAAAGATATTACTGCTAAGGTATGATCTTCCCACATATTTTCTGTCAACCGTATTTTTCTTTTGCAGGAAATCAAAGACAGCATAAAATTAGAATTTAGGACTGAAAGCACGTGTTGCACTCTTTTCCTTAGTGCGGTTTTGTCCCAAAATGGGTTTTCCGACAAGGTTTTTAACGAGGCAACAAGTACAACGTGCTACGCAACAAAGATAAAGGGTAAGCACTCGGACACCCAAGGTCGCACTCCGAAAGGGGGCTTGATAACACTCACCCGACCTCGAAGCTCGGATAAGTGTCAGGGGGGCACAGTACCCACATCGAAGCATGCAACGATAAAGAGAAACAAAGAAGTTCAACATTTGCTACGGCAAAACTAAGGCCCGGCCACCGGCCATAGCCTCCGATGTAAGGACCAAACGATCATAATGAATCGTGTCCCATTCAACATTTGCTACGGCAAAACTAAGGCCCGGCCACCGGCCATAGCCTCCGATGTAAGGACCAAACGATCATAATGAATCATGTCCCGTTTTATATTTGCCACGGCTAAGGAAAAAAGAGTCAAAATTCTCATGTGTACAAACATTTTGCGAACACAAGTTATCAAAAGTTGGGAAAACAACTCTCTGTTAAATATACTTTGTCCAGTCGATAACCGTTGTATCTAGACGCTGTTTCACTAACATATCCTACGCCGGGTACCCCGATCGAAATCCGACAAAGGAAAAGAGATCACCGTGATCCAAGCCAAAATTTGATAAGCCTTTGGCCCCAAAATATCAGACAAGACCTACGGGCACGAACCGGTCAGAAAACGGACCAACAATTACAGCAAAAGCAGCGAGCAAACATTCAAACGATGAAGCAAGAAGGATACACCTTTCATTTATACAATGGATGTCTTTTACATCAAAAAGAAAAACAAAGTCCTACAAAGGCAAAAAACAAAAACAAAAGCAAGGCATAAGCCCTATACTATCCGGCGTGACTGGAGGTAGATGAGTGCTCGGACACAGTTTGTTCGGAGTCGTCTGACTTGGACCCGAGGGCACGATTGGCTTCCTCCTCCATCATCTGGGCCTCGAGTAACAAGGCCGGAAGATCCGAGAGACCATGCTCGGCTTGCTCGAAGGTGATCCGCCGAGACTTCCACTTCTCATACTCAGCAATAATAGCAGTATGAGCCTCGGCCTCCTCAACACTTCTCCATGTTTCTTCCAAGTCGGCCTCAGCCTTGGCCAATTTTGCTCCCAGATCAGCCCGGTCCCCCTCAAGGACACTTATCTTAACAGTGGCTGCATCCAGCTCGGTCTTAAAGGCATCATTGGGGATAGCGGTCTCCTCGAGCTCGGTTCTTAGGCCCTGGCATATCCGGATCGCTCCTCGGCTTTCTCTTCGAACACCCTCCTGCGCTCGTCGGACAAAGCGGCCTCGGACTCGAGCCGTAGGTTCCTCTCAGCCAGGGTTGTTGCATCAGCATTCACCGAATCCAGCTCCCCCCGGAGTCGGGAAACCGTGGTCTCCAGCTCGTCCAGCCTCGAAGAAAACTAAGCTTTATCCCTGCTAAGACCGATCTTTTCAGCCTCGAGGATCCGGTTATAGTCGGTCATAGCGGCCAGCTCGCTCGTCAAATGACGGTTTTCGTCCTTAGCCGCATCGAGCTCTGGGCGAAGGTTGGCCAACATGGACACCCGATTCAACTCTTCCTCCTTCCCCTGAAGGAGATGCCGGTATTTCTCCGTTTCTCGGCCTTGGGCATCCAGTTGGCCTCGAAGATCATCTATCTCATGTTGGGCACGGAAGAAGGCTTCATTAACCAACACCACACTCTACAGGTAAAACAAGTTAGAAGACTTAGGCGAAGTGAGGATAAAATCCATAAATAAACTGTACAAGGATGATAGAAGAGCTTACCCGGTTGCTTGCATGCATACCCTCGTTAATGAGGCACTGCCAAGTAAGCCCGGTCATTTTGCGCTTGTCCGAGTTAGAGATAAAGGGTCGCAAATAGCTCGCTACACCCACCGGGCGCGACAGGAAGCTGCAGTCCTCGGGTACGGTGACCACAACCGATCTGGTTCTCCTTGGCTCCACGCTCGGGGCCGGGAAGGTATTCACCAAGCTGTCCCTGGCCCCTGATTCTGAGACCCGGTTGGCCGGTCTTGTGGCCCGAGGAATAGGAAGATGGCCGAAGCCCGCTGCCTCTCCGGTAGCGGGGGGGTGCTCGAGAACATATCATCAAAATCATCCGCCCGAAGATCCGGGGCAGATGAGCTGGGAGCAGCCTCAATATCCTCGGCAAAGGCTGAGGGCTCCATAATTGCAGCAGGCTTGTGTTCGGGAGACGGACGCTCGTGCTCGGGAGACAGACGAGCGCCCGAGGGGGCTTCGCTCTCTGGTACCGGGGCGGTCCCTTTATCGGCTCCAGCAGCAACCGCTTCCCCGGACCTTTTTCGCTGAAGGGGAGCATCTTCCGAGGAAGTTTCACCTGAAATGTTGACAAAGTCAATCGACCGAAGAGGAGCTGGTGAAAGTATTTCTTCCGCACCTGAATGTGGGGCAGGAACCAAGAGACCTTCGCCGATGGAAGGAAGGGGCGGAACGGAGACCGCCTCCTCCGGTATTGAAGCCACGGTGGGAACGGAGCCGACTCTCCGAACAATTGTGTCGGGCTCTGTCTCTTCCCTCGAAGGACGAGCAACACTCCTTGCCTTCTTCCTTTTCGGCGTCAGCCCCTTTTCAGAGGGCCGCTTTCTTTTTGCAGCATCAGAAAGGACACGGGAAGAACCCGCTGTGTCAAATTCGGGCACCGATGCTGGAGGGGTAGTCCCCGATTCTGACCTGGGGGCTACCGAGCCCTTAGGCAAACCTGTTCAGGGCTTGGGGCTTACGCTTGTTATTCCACTTCTCTGGGAAAGGCATATGCTCGGTTGGGATTACGTCCTCGGTCTTCACACGAACGTATCGCTCCAACCATCCCCGGTCTCTATCTTCGTCCATTTTCGCAAAGAACGGATTTTGGCTGCGCTTGGCCAGTTTCATTACGCCACCCCGGAACAGCCTCGGGGAGTATAGGCGTATCAGATGGGCCAGTGTGAAATCCTTCTCGGCATTGTTGGCCAATGACCGGAGACACGCCACGACCCTCCAAACATTTGGGCCGATCTGAGCCAGCGTGACGCCGTAAGTACGGCACATATCGAGGATGACCGGGTCAACCGGGGGGTCAAGTTTGAGAGTGAAGGGGTACGTGTAAACGTACAAAAACCCTTCACGATAGTCAGTAACAGATTCATCAGGTCCGGGGGCAAAGACCCGAACAGGACGGGCTTCCCACCCGCAATCGGCCCGGACTATGTCGAGCCTCTCATCGGTAATGGATGAGGGATACCGCCTCACATCGAATCCCCTGTCCGAAACGGAGGAAGGTTTCTCGACCTCAAGGTCTTTGTTGAAATTGAATTTGGCCGGTATGATATCCGATGCCGTGGGCTCGAATTTAACCGGGGACGCAGGCTCGGCTCCCGGGGATGCTACCAGTGGGGCATCGTGAGAAGTGGACTCGGACATCTCGAAGATATAAGGGAAAGAGGGTCGAAGAGAGGGATCTAAGAATAACGAAGGAACTGATGGTTCGATACAAGGCAAAGTTTGAAACAGCAACGCTCGGACAAAGGATACTCGACTGCGGCGGTGACAAGGTTGACTCTCGAGCACGCAATATGAAGCAACAAATATATAAGGAGACCAAATATGAAGTTGGTTGTGTGTGGTGCAAATAGAAAGAAAAACGCAGAATTGAAATGGGGTTGAAGGAGATGCAGAGCGTGAAAGTGGTAAAATGAAGGGGTAGAAGGCCTTATATAGGCATGGGAGAGAGACGGTTACCGAGGACGGCCAATCAGGTGGCGCCACGTGCCCCTCATTAATACGAAACGACGTGAAAAAGGCGGTTGGCAGAAGTGGGCCACCAGGATTGAGACACGTGGCCGATAAAGGGGTGTGCGTTACGCAATCGTTCCCGCCAAAATGTGGAGACAACGTCGGGATGGCCGGGCCACCAGTTTAGGAACTTATCCCCTCCCCGTTACTCCGATAGATCGGAGATCCGACGAGTGTGGGGGCTATCTGTATACGGTAAAAACCGGATACGGGACAAACCGGGGATCGAAGCCGGAGGAAGGAACGAAGATGTGGTGGCGCTACCGTTCGCTCTTGACCGGGGTAATGCTTAGGCCGGAGCTGGGCACGAGCATCGGCAGGCCGGCCTTCGACATCGTTAGAACGGCCGAGCCCGATGACCAGAGCATTCGTCTCCGTTGGTCCGAGCGGCCGTGGTCCGAGTGACCGGTGTATGCGGGTCACGCGCCAGTAGCGTCCTGCCATAGTCAGCTACCTACTTTGCGTGTGTCAGACGGCGCCGTCAGTCAAATCCCACCAAATCCGTGCAGAGCTATCGTAGTTCCTATTATTTTATTAATTCCCATTGTATGAGAACTAATGGAGGGGGCACTATAAATAGGGCAGATCCTCCTCCTTTAGAGGGGTTGGCTCCTTTTATTCTCCAAGAACACATGTAATAGAAGAATCATATATACAATCTCTCTCTCATTCGATTCGGCCAAGGCCATCTCTTTTATTGTTGTTGTTTTCCTTCATCAAGCATCATATATTGTTCATAAACGTTTGTAACCCTAGCAACTACTATCACTAGCCGTTTTATTAAGGGGTCCTCTAATCTTTGTTTCCTTTATCTAACACAAGTCAAGAACAAAGCACATATCCTATACCCACTTATAAATTTAATTGATTATCCGAATCCGGGGTAAACAACCTTCATAGTTATTATGTTGTTTATTGCTACCTTTTGACTATCCTCTATGTAGTAGTATATATAGAGATATAATAGGTGATGTACTTATACTTATATATAGAGATATAATAGGTGATGTACTTATACTTGAACGTACTTGGATGAATAAGAAAACTCTCATCTCTTGTCTCTCTTTATCTCTTTATTGTTCTTGCTTCATCTTTTGATATATTGTACTAACTCTTTTAGAATGATTTTACAACACGTTATCAGCACGAATCGCTATTTCTACTTGAATAGTTTTTCCTAGTCGAGCCGCACTTCTTCAGTTGTTCAGATGGCAAAATTTATGAAGAACTAGGAAGATGACATAAAGAAACTAGCTAGGTTTGTTTCCTCAACTCAAAGTGATGTTTCCAGTGACTATTGTTTAATTCTCCGTGTCAGGTAATATTTTGCCATCATTCAGATCTTTAACTTCTTTATTCCTCAGAGGAATATAATTTTCTTCACAACTCTACTATGGTTACATCACATGGTTAAATTTAATAATTTATGATTGTCTATTGGTATTGCATGATAAAGATAATATGCGGTAGGTGTAGTTATATAAATTAACCAGTAATGTGCTAGATGTATTTAGCACCTATTGGCTTACTAATTGACTCAAGTAATTCAGTAATACAGACTGCAGATTTGCGTGAGTACTACTGTGACAACTTCTGAAATGAAATTGCTTTAAATCTTGAAAGTTATTGAAAGGCTATTGGCAAATAATACTATTTATCATGACATGATATTATGTGATGAGTATCGTTTCAAGTCTTAGAAGATGAATTTTTTTTGCGGTTATCTCCAGATTTGAACCCCTACAACTTAAACATTGCTTCAACATTTTGAATATTTATGTTGGCATCTGTTTCATGTATAGTTCTGATGGTCGTTAAAATATAATTAGTTGTTCCATCATTGATAATATCCAACCCCTCCCTCCTAATTAAATAATTGAACGGTAAGATGTTATTTTTTCCTCTAAAAACTCGTAAATGGCTAAGGAATTTTTCAAGCATAAATTTTCTATTGATCTTTGGCCTATTATGCCATTGATTGTTGAGGGTAAGACGGTGGATTCAAATCCCATTGCACCAAGAGGGTAAGACATCAGGTTTAAGTTCCTGTGTACTATGATGATAATATAAGATGTTGGGTTCAAGTCCCATTGATATATGACCTAACACACCTTTATATGGATAAGATGTTGGGTTTGAGTCTCGATGCACTATATTGATCATATAATGATGACTAAGGCAAAATGAAGTGTATTTGGTGAAAAATCGTGAAGCCCATCCCATTTGATATGCTTCCGTGAGGGGAATGTGGTAGCAGTGCATAATAAGTCTAAATGAAAACAAGTGTATACGAATGAGTTGGGCGTGGCAAAAGATAAAATAATATTAATCATCATTGTGGTATCATAAAAGGGAGAACGTTATGGTTCTCAAAGTGATCCTTCTAAAGGTGAAGGTAATTTTTGTCATTAATATGATTTGAAGGATCATTTGGTAAGCGTTTGTCGTGCGACCTAGTTTAATAAAATTTTATAAATCCTCCATCAAAAGAAAGGAATACAATTCAAGGTGATGTTGAGGTGGGTCATATAATTATGATAAATGTCAAGGCTTGACAAAGGCCTTATAATAAAATTTATGAAGCGCGTAGATGTATGATTATAATTCATTGCTTGAAGAGAATGTGACTTTTGATAGGCATTGTGAATGCTTGACTATTCTTGAAAGTGACTGTGTCAAGATGTGATAAAAATCATGGACAAGGACGTGCTGATGTATGGTTGAAAAATACCACAACTCACCCCTATGAGAGGTTTGAAAGAAAAAAGTTGTTTTGACATAAATGGTCAATGGTCAGGTCACATACTTTTAGTACGTCATAAATATTGTGGTATATCTTATCATGAATTATTAAAGGGTAAAAGTAAGAAATAAGTCTTGTTTATAAAGGTTTTGACCATGACCATAATTATAATTACTCCTTAAAAGGAGATGTTCACCATATGGATGGTATTACGAAATATGAGGTAGTATATAATTAATTGGGAGCTCTGAAAAAGCTACTTTGTTACTACCCGGAGGAATGAAATTGTTCATAATATTGATATTATAGTAAGTCTCAAAAGATTTTTTTTAAGTTTCAAAGGTATTGACAATATATGAATTATTGAGACTATAAATTATGAGAAGGTTTAATATCTTCATATTACTACAACTATAACGGGTAAATAAAATGTATGTGTGATGTTGCCCCTTTTTCCTCCGAATTTGTACTACATAAACACAAGCATGATGGATTACATGCTAAGGAAGTTGGCATGACTTGTATGCCATCCGGTGAAAATATGATGCGAAAATAATTGAGAATTCATGTGGTTATATATTGAAGAAATCAATTATTCTTCAAGAATTCTCTTGTGCTGCCTGTTCTCGCGATGACAAGTTGATTAATGTACCAGCTAAGGTTGGGATTTATTCCCTGATTTTTGGAACATATAAAAGGTGAATATGGGCCCGTTCACTTGCCATGTGGTCACATGTGCATTTGGTATCAACTTGCAATTTGTTTTTTTCAAGATTGTTTGCTCAAATTGTTATATGAAGAGCACAGTTCCAAACTATGAAATTATGTAGATAATGCTGGTTTATATCCTAGTGGGTTTAGCAGAAATTGTATGCCTCCAATTATAGCTAAACAATTGGTTATGAGAACAAACCTCCCAAAAAGAATTTTAATGAGATGTGTTATGTAATATGTAGCAGCACTTGTATGCATCAAGCCAACAAGTTATGAAAAATTCCCCCATCACAATTGGTTCAGGGTCAGGAACCAAATAATTCCCATCTAAAATTTGAATGTGCGGTATATTGATAACGTCCAAATACACTCCTCAAAGAGAAAGTGTACACGGTCGTATGCAATATATTTACCCAACTATGAGTCGGGGTCGATCCCACAGGGAACAATATGCTAGGCGATTAAGAAAGTAAGGAACTTTCACCAACTACGCTAAAGCCAAACGATAGGTAATATTTTGGTTTTTGAGAAAATTATGACTAATGCGGAAATGTAAACTAACCTAGAAAGCAAGTAAAATGATCAATGGCCACAAGTTTGGATAATAGGAAATTACACTCAAGTAACGATCCAACGTATTTTATGATTTTACAACTAAGAGCGGGTTTGTGTCAATAGATAATGATTTCTCAAATCTCATTGAAAGTCTTCCAACCAAATCAATGAATTTCACTCTAAGCTTTTCCAAGCCTTAGAGTGTGATATTAGGCACAATCAATTTAATCTCAAGTAACTATCCTCTTCCGAGCTCAAGTTATTAGATGAGTTTAATGACCCAAATTCTTGTTAATTAATCTTTCCCAACCTAGATTTCCTTTTCCAAGCTCAATCTAAGTAAATGGGTGAGTCCTAGGGTTAGCTAATCCCTTTGGAAACATTCAAGAACGAGATTAATTAAATCAACAAAGACCCACTTCAATAGCAATAAAAATCATTCAATACATAAGCAAAACAAGAGTTTCATTCAACACTTTAATCATAGAATATTTCCATAAACGAGATTCAAGTGAAGAAAATAAATACTACACACTTAGATATACAATACAAAACAAGGAATTGAAGAAAGGTTTAAGAATTATCTCATTAAAGAACTCCAATCTTCTCCTCCAATGGTGTAGGTGAAAGAAACCCTAGCCTCCAAGCTTGTAAAATGGCAAAAGATAGAAAATGTTTTGCCCTAGCCTCTCTTTTGTAGCTCCCCCCAATTTTTCCAAGTCCAAAAAATGTCAAAATCTGCCCCCATATTTCTGTTTTTGCAATTCTGCCCGTTTTTGCAAAACTGTCCACTTTTTGACAGTTTTGCAAATCTGTCCCGTTTTTGCAAAACTGTCCAGTTTTGACAGTTTTGCAAAAATATCCAGTTTGACCTCTTTTTTGACTTTCTTTTCATTTGGTATCTTCCGATCACTCATTTCAGCTACTTGGCTTGTTTTGCTCTATTTTGTTCCATTTTGGTCCATTTTGATCCATTTTGCTCTTTTATGCTCTTCGGGCATCTTTTCCTACAAAACAACATAGAAACACAAAAAGTAACAACAAAAGTGCTTAAGGAGTCACAAAAGCTTAAGGAATTAGCGTCGAATATCGCGTAATTTCACGACTCATCAACACCCCCAACTTAAAGTCTTTGCTTGTCCTCAAGCAAACTAAAACCAAAATCTCAATGAGGATCCATTTTAAGCACAAAAGCATGACTTTGGTTGGTACCAACAATTAGGCTACAAGCATGTGAAGCTTCAACCAAATAACTCCCTCATTCAAAATACAATTTCAAGAATGCAATAGAGATTTAAAATAATCAAGCAACAACACTCAAGTCTCAATAAGTGACTCAAAACCACTAGTTTGCTAGATATGCTCACTTAACTCAACTTGGAATTTTTGAACATCACCACTCTATCGTAATCCATATGCCCTCACAAGAAAGAAAGTCCCAAAATCACAATATTCACAGCAACGACACAAGGGACAAATACACAAAAGTCGCTCACACTCAACAAAGAAGTTCTAGTGCTAACAAATATCACACCATAAGCTTGCCTTTATTTTCGTTTATCACTAACTCAAGAACATTTAGTTGGAGATCACATAGGGACTTTTTAAGCTTGTAATGTAGGCTTAGGGAAGGGTAGGATAAGTATTTGGGATACAAGTGACTACGCCCTCCTTGAACACTACACAAAACCTTTCGTCCACTTTCCTCTTCATTTCAAAACAACACTCCTTCCTTTGCATACTAGTTTCCCCAATTATTCCAACTTCCTTTATAAAGTTCCAAAATATAATGTGCTAGCACATGCCACCCCCAACTATAAATGTTGCAGTGTCCTCGCTGCACATAATCAAAACAAAACATAAAAATAGAAAAGGAAAGAAATTTTTTTTTTTTTTTTTTTTTTTTTACTCACTGGCACGACCTGCGACCCCACATGCGAATCGCAGGTCTGACCTGCGAGTCGCAGGTGATGTCACCTGCCAAATTTTTTTTTTTTTTTTTTTTTTTTTTTTTTTTTTTTTTTTTTTTTTTTTTTTTTTTTTTTTTTTTTTTTTTTTTACAAAGATGCATTTTTTTTGCACAAAAAAGTTTGCAACCTTTTTGTATTTTTCAATTTTTCTTCCTTTCTTTTGACTTTTTCACAACACCAACCTTCACCACTCTCAAGCAACACTAACACCCCCAACTTAGGCTTTTGGCCTCAAATTCACAATTTCATGTTCAAGGAGGGAAACGTTCAAAAGAGAGACTTTTCATCAAACATGGTAAAGGCTTGTAATGTGGCAATCAAAGAAAAGGTCATAAGCTCAAATAGGGTTACTAGTGATATTATTTATGCAATGGTAGGCTAGAAAGGCTAAAGAGGTTTTTTTTTTTTTTTTTTTTTTTTCACAAAGATAGCCCAAGGTCATCTCTCCAACCAACATAATCAAAATTAGCATTGAACGACTAACCGGGCAAGTTCTAGATGATAAAAGTAAACACAAGATTTATTCAACAAACACTCACACACATGGCATATGAACTATTCAAGGTGGATCAATTTCACTTCCCAAGCAAGAACAACTAGTTCAGTATCTCATAATCCAAAGTCAATACACTAGTAGGTAGAGAGTCACAAAATGAGCCAAAAAGTTGTCACAAAGATCATTCTTTCCTATGCACCTTGCTTTTTAACTTTCACAACAATTTGGAGAGGTATTCACATTTCAATTTCACATGCAAGAGACTAACTCTATTAGTACCAAACAAGCCAAGAGTTTTCACATTTTTCCTCAAAGGAGAACCTACGCCTAAACTTACAAGACTAATGAAAGAAGATAAAATAATAAGAGTGACTAATCCACAACATGTCAAAAGAACAAAATTTTTAAAAATTTTGAACAAGTTTCAAAATATAATGCGCTACTACGTGCCACCCCCAACGGCGCCATTTTTGATAACGTCCAAATACACTCCTCAAAGAGAAAGTGTACACGGTCGTATGCAATATATTTACCCAACTATGAGTCGGGGTCGATCCCACAGGGAACAATATGCTAGGCGATTAAGAAAGTAAGGAACTTTCACCAACTACGCTAAAGCCAAACGATAGGTAATATTTTGGTTTTTGAGAAAATTATGACTAATGCGGAAATGTAAACTAACCTAGAAAGCAAGTAAAATGATCAATGGCCACAAGTTTGGATAATAGGAAATTACACTCAAGTAACGATCCAACGTATTTTATGATTTTACAACTAAGAGCGGGTTTGTGTCAATAGATAATGATTTCTCAAATCTCATTGAAAGTCTTCCAACCAAATCAATGAATTTCACTCTAAGCTTTTCCAAGCCTTAGAGTGTGATATTAGGCACAATCAATTTAATCTCAAGTAACTATCCTCTTCCGAGCTCAAGTTATTAGATGAGTTTAATGACCCAAATTCTTGTTAATTAATCTTTCCCAACCTAGATTTCCTTTTCCAAGCTCAATCTAAGTAAATGGGTGAGTCCTAGGGTTAGCTAATCCCTTTGGAAACATTCAAGAACGAGATTAATTAAATCAACAAAGACCCACTTCAATAGCAATAAAAATCATTCAATACATAAGCAAAACAAGAGTTTCATTCAACACTTTAATCATAGAATATTTCCATAAACGAGATTCAAGTGAAGAAAATAAATACTACACACTTAGATATACAATACAAAACAAGGAATTGAAGAAAGGTTTAAGAATTATCTCATTAAAGAACTCCAATCTTCTCCTCCAATGGTGTAGGTGAAAGAAACCCTAGCCTCCAAGCTTGTAAAATGGCAAAAGATAGAAAATGTTTTGCCCTAGCCTCTCTTTTGTAGCTCCCCCCAATTTTTCCAAGTCCAAAAAATGTCAAAATCTGCCCCCATATTTCTGTTTTTGCAATTCTGCCCGTTTTTGCAAAACTGTCCACTTTTTGACAGTTTTGCAAATCTGTCCCGTTTTTGCAAAACTGTCCAGTTTTGACAGTTTTGCAAAAATATCCAGTTTGACCTCTTTTTTGACTTTCTTTTCACTTGGTATCTTCCGATCACTCATTTCAGCTACTTGGCTTGTTTTGCTCTATTTTGTTCCATTTTGGTCCATTTTGATCCATTTTGCTCTTTTATGCTCTTCGGGCATCTTTTCCTACAAAACAACATAGAAACACAAAAAGTAACAACAAAAGTGCTTAAGGAGTCACAAAAGCTTAAGGAATTAGCGTCGAATATCGCGTAATTTCACGACTCATCATATATGATTCAATTACTCCACCACAAAATTACTCCACCACAACGCACAGAGATAAGTCCCCAAATAAGGTTGGGAGGTAAATGTTAGATTTCCTAACATTAGGGTGAGGGATGATAAGTGGCTGAAAAATAAGGTATATGTAATGAATTATCACTGGTATGATCCTTGTTGAAAAGATAATTCAAGTAAGCTGCCAGACCCATTTGCTGACCCAATAGTGATTATTATATTTCAACTGCGGATGCTCCAATTAGAGTTAAAGTCCTTGAAGGACAAAGGCTATGGCGATAGACCAATCGATTCCAAAGATAAAACTCCTTAAAGAGGAGAGAAGCAAATGATCAAGATAGTCATAATAATGAGGCAAGTGCTTTAAAATAGCGCCACGACATAATACTTCATAAAACCTTGGGAAAGATTTAGGTACTTGAAATTGATAAAAAATGAAGAGATCTCGATAAACTATGTCTCATTGGAACCGATATCAAATGACCGTCGACGGTATCTTTGAATTAATGGTGATGAGGATCTTGAATTCAAATCTGTCAAAGAATGTGGACAGATATAATGATTGGCCAAATAAAATACTCAGTTAAAGTATATTTTGTTTCACTTGAAATAGTGATGTTTTGGACCTATAGTCCAAAGACCTCAAGGTATAATGTCAGTGGGGGTACAAATGGGTTCTTGTGCAAAAAGTAAAATGAGAAATAAAAACCGTAAATATAAAGTACGGGTTGTGCCTTGTGGCATAAAGATTTTTTGCAAAAGTCTTGACATTATTGTATGGAGATGTATGTATTCTCATGTGGTGGATGCAATGGGGTTTCTTATCAGTCTGGCAATATATCGAAATTTTGAATACGTATAATTAATTGTTGTCAATATGGCTATATAGACAAAGAAAGAAAATCCATAGGGATTTAAATTGGTTTGAAGCATTTAAGGTTTACGAAAATAAAGCTTAAACAAATCTTTGTATAGGTTAAAGCAATTCCATTGAGTACCCCAATGGTTGTGATGTCGCTAAATATAAATAAACATCATTTTGACCTCATGATAATGATGAGTATATTGTATTGCATACTGCAAAAGAAATTATTGATATAGATTTGTTTATCCTAGCAAATATTACCAAGGTTTTGTTGGTTATGTAAAATGCAGGGCATTGTTTTTATTATTATATGTAGTTTGTTCTTCAAAGACGAGTTACCGATTTGCATGTAAGGATACTGCACATTATGACGTTTTATATGGTAGTCAATTATTGATACTTATTCAAGTCCTGCCAAGGTGATAGCTACTTACAAAGGATGTCAGGGATACGTGTCTAGCTGAGACCAATAATTCAGCACATTTTGCAATAGTATGATGTTTATTTGGAAATGAAGATTTCAACAATATTATTGTACGAAGCTTGTGCATAGCTTAATTGAAAGAAGGATATAGCAAAGGAGACATAATACAACACACTTCGTCAAAGTTCTTTTCCAGACACGATCTTCGACAAAAAGGTGAAATAAATGTTCAACAGATACGCTCGATTGATAATTTGACGAATATATTCACTAGAGCATTACCAACCTTGACATTTAAGAAGTTGGTATACAAGATTTGGCTATGCGGTCTCCCAGAATGAAGAGATATTTTAATCAGGGGGAGTATAATACGCGTTGTACTCTTTTTCCCTTAGTCGAGGTTTTGTTTCGCTGGGTTTTCCTTGCAAGGTATTTAACGAGACATCAAGCAATGCATATTAGAAGATATGTGTACTTTTTTTCCTTCAGTAGGATTTTTTCCCACTGGATCTTTCCTAGTAAGGTTTTAATGAGATACATTATCTAGTATCTATGGACATCCAAGGGGGAGTGTTATGAAATATTATGTATTTTATGGTGGATGTCCATAACTCCTAAGATGTTACTCCCACGACTTTCTCCATGATGTAGCTATTAAATCTCCCACCTCCTATCTTCACTATGTAAATATTAATTCCCACACCTCCATGATTTTCCCCCATAACTTTCATAGTTATTATGTTCTTTATTGCCACCTTTTGACTATCCTCTATATAGTAGTATATATAGAGATATAATAGGTGATGTACTTACACTTAAACTTACTTGGATGAATAAGAAAGCTCCCATCTCTTGTCTCTCTTTATCTCTTTATTGTTCTTGCTTCATCTTTTGATATATTGTACTAACTTTTTTAGAATGATTTTACAACAAATCAAAATATTTGATATATTTTAGAGAAAATTACACTCTATGTTAATTAGGCAACAATGCTACCCATTTTTTTTAATTCTTACAAAAAATGACCCAAATTTCTCTCTCTCTCTCTCTCTCTCTCTCTCTCTCTCTCTCTCTCTCTCTCTCTCTCTCTCTCTCTCTCTCTCTCTCTCTCTCTCTCTCTCTCTCTCTCTCTGCCTTTGTATATGTTGGTATAAGTTTTTGTACATATTTGTATATGTTTGTATATTTTGGGTTATTTTTTGTAATGTAAGTTTTGGGCTATTTTTTTTGTAATGTAAGTGACCAACTTGTATATTTCTGAATTTTTTTCTATATTTTATCACAAAATATACTTTGATACATATATATGGGAAAAGGGTCAAAAATACCCTCTACTTTCATAAATTGGCTACTTTTACCCTTCATTACAAGTTAGAGCCAAATATACCCTCACCGTTAGCAAAGTATTAAAAAATACTCCTCATTTCTAACATATTTCCCACATAAGCAACGCTATTCATTGGAATTGGGTGACATGAACGCTACATGACATTTAGCTTATTCGATGTGGTGCTTATGTGATAATTTTTCAAAAACAAATCTGGAAAAAATGGTTTTTATTAAAAATCTTTTTTTTTTTAATTTTATAAATCTCGTTTTTTAAATATATATTCTCGAAAATTGGATTTTTTTAATTAAAAAAATCTGGAAAATGATTTTTTTTTTAATTTGGAAAACTGTAATTTTTTTTTTTTAAAAGTGTCCTAAAAATCTTTTTTTTTTAAATGGATTAATTCTACCAAAAAAAATCTGAAAAAACTGATTTAAAAAAAACATTTTCCAGATTTTTTAATTAAAAAAATCCAATTTTCTAGTTTTTTTTTTGTTTTTTTTAAGAAACAGGTTTTTATAATAGATTTTTAATAAAAGTCATTTTTTCAGATTTTTTTTTTAGAAAAATCAATTTTCCAAATTGTTTTTAAAAAAAATTGTCACGTAGGCACCACATATAATAAGTTAAATGTCATATGGTGTCCATGTCGTCCAATTTCAACGACTAGACTTGCTTATGTAGAAATATGTTAGAAATGAGGGGTATTTTTAAATACTTTGGTAATCGTAGGAGTATATTTGACCCCAACTTATAATGAAGGATAAAATATTCAATTTATGAAAGGAGTGGTATTTTTTTAACCCTTTTCCCTATATATATATATATTGAACAAAACATTAGTTTTAGGTTCGCAACAAGCATTTGGAAAGTAAAGTTTGCAATATTCTTTATTCAAAAAAGTTCTTTCCATGACATAGTAATTGGAAAGAACACACACTGAACAAGAAAACTATAACAAAAACTCAAGCCCTTGGAACTCCATAAACACTCGTTACGTTGAGTTCTCTATCTCATCCAACTTTAGAGACAAGCATACACTTTAAATTATTTAATTATAATATTTATTAAACGATTTCTCACGTTCGTTTGGGTCTGGTTCATTTTCATCACTTAAGCGTAGACAGAAGGATTGGCGAGGAGGTACTCTTCAACAGCCTTGAAAAGTTCCATGCCTTGTTTTTTGCCTTCATTGTGTTCTTCTTCCTTCAAAACATAATTACCCTTTGTGTGATATTCAGTTGTGCTCTTGCAAACACAGCCTCCATTTCCAGAAGCTTCGAATTTAATATCATAGGTAACTGATTCCAATTTGTCTCCAAGAACATCACCTTCGATCAGTGAATATTTTGTTACCAAATTCTTGTCGTCAATCACATGAAGCTTGTGCTTCAAATACTTTATTGGACCACCTGCCATTTTGATCAAAATTAAGGCAAAATAAGGTTATCAGAGAATTATATGAATAAGTTTGAGCAAAATAAATAAATAAATGTTTGTCTTGTAATTTTTAGTTCCTTTCTTGAATGATTTAAGTTACACACACGGATAGAGACTTTTTGCTGTATCAATGTTTAGTTTTACCTGGACTAGCAGTTTAGTTATCATTTTTACCAATTAATAATAGCAAATGACCTGATTATGTAAATATTTTATGTACTGCAATTGGTGCGTATAACTTAAACTCTTTCCAAAAGCTTAACCAAACAAGTGCAACAATTTAATTAATATTCTCACCTTCGACCAAATTTATGTGATAATTCATTAGCACGAAATTTAAGAAAATTAGAATTTTTTTTGAAACTTGTGATTTAAAATAAGTCTTAGATATTATAATACGACCATTAAACCCTTGTAATAACGTAAATTTAATTACCTTCAACAAAGTTCATCTTCTTGATGCTTCCAGCACCACCATCACCCTCAAGAGTCTCAATATTCTTAACATGTGGCATCAATTTTGGGATAATGTTGTCAGCATCAACAACCAAAGCTTTGAACAACCTAGTAGGTGCAACTGTGGTTGAGACATCATGTGTATAGGTCTTGACACCCATAATGTTAATTTGCCTAGAAGGAAAAGAGAATATTTGAACTGAATTAATTGCTAGTTTAAGATGTTTTGAGTTGTGGGATATAGTGTAAGTTTTAGATGTGTGGTATTTATAGGGATATAACAAATGGAGCGAGAGTTTAGAGTTTAGAGTTCAGAGTCATCAGCAACCTTTATATTTATCTTAGTTTCAACATTCAAAGCAGTCCATTTTTGACTTCTATATCCATTTTTTCTAGATGTTTGTTCCTTATCATTAGGGTACATTAGGGTGAGGACAGTAGGAGGAGACTCAGAGCACTTTTCAGTTGTGATGGATTGCATCAAGGATCAACTCTTAGTCCGTTTTTATTTGCCTTGGTGATGGATGGATTGACGCGGCAAATTCAAGGTGAGGTGCCATGGTGTATGCTTTTCGCGGATGACATAGTCCTGATCGACGAGGCTCGTAGCGGAGTTAACGCTAAGCTGGAGGGTTGGAGACAAATTCTGGAGTCTAAAGGGTTCAAGCTGAGTAGGACCAAGACAGAGTACTTAGAGTGTAAGTTTAGTGAAGCACCTCAGGAGGCTGGCTTGGAAGTGAGGCTTGGTACCCAGGCCATCCAGAAGAAAAGTAGTTTCAAGTATCTTGGGTCTATTATGCAAGGCAGCGGGGAGATTGACGATGATGTCACACATCGTATTGGGGCAGGGTGGATGAAATGGAGGCTTGCTTCCAGAGTGCTATGTGACAAGAAGGTGCCACCACAACTTAAGGGCAAGTTCTACAAAGTGGTGGTTAGACCGACTATGTTGTATGGGGCGGAGTGTTGGCCAGTTAAGATCTCTCACGTTCAAAAGATGAAAGTTGCCTAGATGAGAATGTTGAGATGGATGTGTGGCCACACCAGGAGTGACAGGATTAGGAATGAGGATATTCGGGACAAGGTGGGAGTGGCCTAGGTGGAAGACAAGATGCGAGAAGCGAGATTGAGATGGTTTGGGCATGTGAAGAGGAGAGACACAGATGCCCAGTACGGAGGTGTGAGAGGTTGGCCATGGATGCTGGAGACGAGGTAGGGGTAGGCCGAAGAAGAATTGGGGAGAGGTAATTAGACACGACATGACACAGTTACAGCTTACCGAGGACATGACCTTAGATAGGAGGGCTTGGAGGACCCAGATTAGGGTAGAAGGCTAGTAGATAGTCTCATTATCCTGTCTTATTAGTAGTCGCATTATCGTAGTAGAATTTCTTGTGCTTTGATTATTCTATGTTATATGTGTCGCTTGCGTTATTTCATTTCCATATCGCTTTGAATCTCTTAGCCTTATCTAACCTCTTTTTATGCTTTTTTTATTGAGCCGAGGGTATTTCGGAAACAGCCGTCCTACCTTGATAGGAGTAAGGTCTGTATACACTCTACCCTCCCCAGACCCCACGTTGTGGATTTCACTGGGTTGTTGTTGTTGTTGTTGTTGTTGTTGTTGTTGTTGTTGTTTGTTCCTTATCATGGAGTTGTGATACAAGAATAAAATCCCTCCATCTTTATTAGAGATTTCGGGTTCGAACCTTGAAAATAAGAAAATAACTTAATATGAAGCGTTTCCTTCTTTAATATGTCTCACACAACACAAAAATTCAAATTAATCCAAACCCAAACTAAATACCGGACACCGAATTAAAAATCAAAATAAGAATATATTGTCCCTGCGTCATTCTATTTGAATTAATTTGTTAGTTGTGGCGTTGGATAACTTCATGACAAATGGTCTAACAATGAGGTTTGATGGCACATTAAGATCAAAATTGTGCCTTATAAGTCCAAATGCTTTGTGTTTTTTCTCAAAAAAAGAAAAAAAAAATTAACCTTTCTTAGACATTAAGGTGCCTTTTTCTTACAGGGATAGGATTATCTCAAGATAACATTTGTTAAATTTATTCAGTATTTAATTATGAGTATTACACTACTTAAAAAAAGGGCGTTTTCGACCAAAATGAGGTCGAAATTGTACCCAGAAAAATTCAATTTCGACCACATGTGGTCAAAATTCTGGGCCCAATTTACAATTTCGACCACATGTGGTCGAAATTGAATTTTTATTTTCTTTTTATATTTAAATATAAATAATGTTTTCGACCACACGTAGTCGAAAAAGTTAAATATAATTTAATATAAAATTAATTTTTTCGACCACATGTGGTCGAAAACAATTTTTCCCTTAATTTCGGTAGAATGTGAAAATTTCGACCAAGCTGTTATCGACCTACGCGTGTGGTCGAAAAATTGGTCGAAATAAAGGCTTTTTCGACCTCGTGTGGTCGAAATTTTTGGTCGAAAATCCCTGTTTTTTTAGTAGTGAATTAGTTAAAATCAGAATGAAATTATACTAAAATATATGAAATTATTTATCTCATATAAAAAATATAGTCATAATTCCGAAACTATAATTGAGATAACCTTTGTTTTAATCCGAATGACCCATAAAAATACTAGACTATGGAATTATCCTGGCCTTTGAAATTAAGTTTCACTTTTGCAGTGCACGTTTTGAAAAACTTGCTTACACTCAATATTTACTCTAAATCACAATAATATCATTGTGAAATGATATATTAAGGTAAAAAGATTCATAAGTCGATTCAAATAGTACTAAGTAATGACTAATGTCCACTGATTTAGCATATAACAAAATTTTGCTTGTTGCCTTCTGGTAATTGAGTGGGTGGGTGGGGAGGATATAAATTATAAATATGGTTTTGAACGACATTCCGCATATAGTTTATTGTTAGCTGTTCTTTGTTTATGTATAATTCGAGTTATATACATCTCAAGTATACGGAACTTTTATATTGTAAGTAACATGCATGTTTTGTTTTTCAGATTATAAGTTTCACATTTTATATAAATTTACTTATAAATATCTTTTGAATCGAATAACGATTCAATATTTTGCAATATTAATTAGTTTGTCTTTTTCGTGAAATCTTGTCGACATCTTGACTGTGAAACCAAATGTCATCTTCTCTGTGAAATCTTTTACTATTGTTGAAATCTTGACTAACTAAAGCCAATGGCTAATGTGAAAGTAGGAAGTTTTGTATGCACTCATCTTTCCGTTACCGATATATATATATATAATATGTATAGTCAAGTTTGGATGCATACAATATTGTTAGAAGTTAGAGTGAGATAAACTAATATATCAACTCCCATTAAATGATGTACATGTTGTAGTCTCAAATAAATATTAGTCCTCGGTCGTATAGGTATTGCTTCCTTGCTTGCATCGTTTCATCTCTTTTTTAATGAAATAGATAGATATGCAAAAGAGAAATAAAAATTTATATATTTTAAAACTACATAAAAAATAGGTAATTATTCAAAATATTCAGCTAGAATGCTTGTACATATATTGTTGATCCAGAAGGCTTTGTAATTGCTTGTACCTTCTGAATTTTTTCGGTGATAGTATCACTATCTTTCTTGATTTGCCGTGTTGTATTGAGGTCCAGGCTAAGCCCTCCTCCACCTTTTTTGCTAAATCCAACACCATCCGGACTTAACATTTGGGTAACTAAAAATAAAAGATTCAAAATATTTTTTTAAAAAAAGTTTGAAAAATTTGTAGTTAAAAAAGAAACTAATTGACTCTTTAAACAATATCACTTCACATAAAACGGGATAAAGGTTATGTAAGACTACTTCCTGTGTTTCCAACAATAACAACAATATACTCAATATAATTTCACAAGTGAAGTTTGAAAAGGGTAAACATAAAGATCCTTATAATTAAAAGGATGGAAAATTATTTTCTCCATTTAAATTTATTTTTAAAATCCAGACATATCCTCTAAGATTGAACAATAATTATTCTTATTGGCTTAATTTCTCTCTCTTTCTCTCTCTCTGCCTTTGTATATGTTTGTAATGTTGATATAAGTTTCTGTACATATTTGTATATGTCTGTATATGTTTGTATATTTGGGGTTATTTTCTGTAATATAAGTTTTGGGCTATTTTTTTGCAATGTAAGTGACCAACTTGTATATTTCTGAAATTTTTTCTATATTTTATCACAAATTATACTTTGATACATATATATGGGAAAAGGGTAAAAATACCCTCTACTTTCATAAATTGGCTACTTTTACCCTTCATTACAAGTTAGAGCCAAATATACCCCCACCGTTAGCAAAGTATTAAAAAAAAATACTCCTCATTTCTAACATATTCCCACATAAGCAAGGCTATTCATTGGAATTGGGTGACATGAACACTACATGACATTCAACTTATTCTATGTGGTGCTTATGTGGCAATTTTTCAAAAACAAATCTGGAAAAAATGGTTTTTATTAAAAATCTATTTTTTTTTTAATTTTATAAATCTCGTTTTTTAAATATATATTCTCGAAAATTGGATTTTTTAATTAAAAAAAATCTGAAAAATGAATTTTTTTTAATTTGGAAAACTGTAAAGTATTTTTTTTTAAAGTGTCCTAAAAATAATTTTTTTAAATGGATTAATTCTACAAAACAAATCTGAAAAAACTGATTAAAAAAAAACATTTTCCAGATTTTTTAATTAAAAAAATTCCAATTTTCTATTTTTTTTTAAGAAACAGGTTTTTATAATTGATTTTTAATAAAAGCCATTTTTTTCAGTTTTTTTTTTTAGAAAATTCAATTTTCCAGATTGTTTTTTAAAAAATATTTTGTCACGTACGCACCACATATAATAAGTTAAATGCCATATGGTGTCCATGTCGTCCAATTTCAACGACTAGGCTTGCTTATGTAGAAATATGTTAGAAATGAGGGGTATTTTTAAATACTTTGCTAACCGTAGGGGTATATTTGACCCCAATTTATAATGAAGGATAAAATATTCAATTTATGAAAGGAGAGTGGTATTTTTTTAACCCTTTTCCCTATATATATATATATATATATATATATATATATATATATATATATATATATATATATATATATATATATATATATATATATATATATATATATTGAACAAAACATTAGTTTTAGGTTCGCAACAAGCATTTGGAAAGTAAAGTTTGCAATATTCTTTATTCAAAAAAGTTCTTTCCATGACATAGTAATTGGAAAGAACACACACTGAACAAGAAAACTATAACAAAAACTCAAGCCCTTGGAACTCCATAAACACTCGTTACGTTGAGTTCTCTATCTCATCCAACTTTAGAGACAAGCATACACTTTAAATTATTTAATTATAATATTTATTAAACGATTTCTCACGTTCGTTTGGGTCTGGTTCATTTTCATCACTTAAGCGTAGACAGAAGGATTGGCGAGGAGGTACTCTTCAACAGCCTTGAAAAGTTCCATGCCTTGTTTTTTGCCTTCATTGTGTTCTTCTTCCTTCAAAACATAATTACCCTTTGTGTGATATTCAGTTGTGCTCTTGCAAACACAGCCTCCATTTCCAGAAGCTTCGAATTTAATATCATAGGTAACTGATTCCAATTTGTCTCCAAGAACATCACCTTCGATCAGTGAATATTTTGTTACCAAATTCTTGTCGTCAATCACATGAAGCTTGTGCTTCAAATACTTTATTGGACCACCTGCCATTTTGATCAAAATTAAGGCAAAATAAGGTTATCAGAGAATTATATGAATAAGTTTGAGCAAAATAAATAAATAAATGTTTGTCTTGTAATTTTTAGTTCCTTTCTTGAATGATTTAAGTTACACACACGGATAGAGACTTTTTGCTGTATCAATGTTTAGTTTTACCTGGACTAGCAGTTTAGTTATCATTTTTACCAATTAATAATAGCAAATGACCTGATTATGTAAATATTTTATGTACTGCAATTGGTGCGTATAACTTAAACTCTTTCCAAAAGCTTAACCAAACAAGTGCAACAATTTAATTAATATTCTCACCTTCGACCAAATTTATGTGATAATTCATTAGCACGAAATTTAAGAAAATTAGAATTTTTTTTTAAACTTGTGATCTAAAATAAGTCTTAGATATTATAATACGACCATTAAACCCTTGTAATAACGTAAATTTAATTACCTTCAACAAAGTTCATCTTCTTGATGCTTCCAGCACCACCATCACCCTCAAGAGTCTCAATATTCTTAACATGTGGCATCAATTTTGGGATAATGTTGTCAGCATCAACAACCAAAGCTTTGAACAACCTAGTAGGTGCAACTGTGGTTGAGACATCATGTGTATAGGTCTTGACACCCATAATGTTAATTTGCCTAGAAGGAAAAGAGAATATTAAGAACTGAATTAATTGCTAGTTTGAGATGTTTTGAGTTGTGGGATATAGTGTAAGTTTTAGATGTGTGGTATTTATAGGGATACTAGATGGCTTATACTCGTGCTGCGTACGGGCCCAACACTTCGGATTATAGTGTATTTATATATATATGTAGATGTGTTTAGATAGTGATAATATAATATATGTATATATATATATATACACACACACTATGTTCAAAATACGATTAATGTAACATTGTAGTTTGTGCTCCGTATCTAAAACTTTATTATATTCGTGTTTGTTACGAAAATTTATTAATACTTTTTAAAAGAGAAGACTTGTTTAAAAGAAAACTATTTTCCTCTCTTTGAGATAAAATAATAGCAATATTTAAGCATTAGTTGATACTTTCAATTTTAATTCGATTAATTTAAAGGTGTAAAGTACTTATTATTTTTTATCAACTTTTAATTTGGATAATTCTAATTCTAATTATTATATTAATTTTAAAAGTTTAAAACGAAACAAAGTAGAAATTGATTTTCTATTTAAACGAAGAAATGCTATTTTTTAATTTTTGGTAAATATTCTCAGTTTAGCTCATTTTACTTGTCATGTTGTCTTTTGCATGGTTTTTTAAGAAAATGTGAATTAGAATTATTCATTTGATATATGAAAAAGTAATTAAATTCTATCTTATTTTAATATATAAGTATTTTAAGTATGTTGCTGTACAATAATTTCATTTGCTCCCACTAATGGGCATGCGGCAATAAATCTATCATTATTGATTTAATTGTTTGATTTTCTAAGCACTTTTGTATTTTAAATATGTTGCTGCACAATAATTTCATTTGCTCCCTCTAATGGGTTGATACGCATGTGGCGATGAATTCATCATTATTGATTTAATTGTTTGATTTTTTAAGCACTTTTTTTTAACATTGTTTGTTTTTATTAATATGGGATTCACTTTTATTTTTAATATTGCTTGATTTTGTTAATATGGGATCCACTTTTTTTTTCCCGTGAGTTTGGATGCGGTGGATTCCACTTTTTTTTCTTCTTTTTTTTTAAAAAAAAATTATTGGTTGGTGTTTAATATGGGGCCCCAATTTTTTTCTTTTAATATTAGTTGTTGTTTAATATATATGGGGCATTGTTTTTATTATTAATTGTTTTTTAATATATATATGGTTAATACATATGGGGCCCACAATTTTTTATTTTTGAAACGGACGGTACACGATTTTTTAAGGAAACGTCAATTAGAATTATAATTTCACTAATTTACCTTATTAATTATTTGATCTCCATTTAATATTATTTTTTCTTTTATGACATTAATCTCTTTTCACATTTATTAGAGTAAGGAAAAAATAAAAAAGTAATTAAATTCTATCTTATTTTAATATATAAGTATTTTAAGTATGTTGCTGTATAATAATTTCATTTGCTCCCACTAATGGGTTTTTAAGTATGTTGTTGTACAATAATTTCATTTGCTCCCACTAATGGGTTGATACGCATGCGGCAATAAGTCCATCATTATTGATTTAATTGTTTGATTTTCTAAGCACTTTTGTATTTTAAGTATGTTGCTGTACAATAATTTCATTTGCTCGCTCTAATGGGTTGATACGCATGTGACAATGAATTCATCATTATTGATTTAATTGTTTGATTTTTTAAGCACTTTTTTTTAACATTGTTTGTTTTTTAATATGAGATTCACTTTTTTTTTTTTTAATATTGCTTGATTTTGTTAATATGGGATCCAATTTGTTTTTCTTCTCCTTTTTTTTTTTAATTACTGGTTGGTGTTTAATATGGGGCCCAATTTTTTTTTTTAATATTAGTTGTTGTTTAATATATATGAGGCATTTTTTTTAATTATTAGTTGTTGTGTATGTTGCTGTAAAATAACTTCATTTGCTCCCACTAATGGGTTGATACGCATGCGACAATAAGTCCATCATTATTGATTTAATTGTTTGATTTTCTAAGCACTTTTGTATTTTAAGTATGTTGCTGTACAATAATTTCATTTGTTCGCTCTAATGGGTTGATACGCATGTGACAATGAATTCATCATTATTGATTTAATTGTTTGATTTTCTAAGCATTTTTTTTTAACATTGTTTGTTTTTTTAATATGGGATTCACTTTTTTTTTTTTAATATGGGATTCACTTTTTTTTTTTTTTAATATTGCTTGATTTTGTTAATATGGGATCCACTTTTTTTTTTATTACTGATTGGTGTTTAATATGGGGCCCAATTTATTTATTTTAATATTAGTTGTTGTTTAATATATATGCGGCCTTTTTTTTTTAATTATTAGTTGTTGTTTAATAATATATATGGGGTTCACAACTTTTTTGGGGCCCATAATTTTTTATTTTTGAAACGGACGACGAAAAGTGATCTCACCCGTGCTTCTATATAGTGTAAAATAACAAATGGAGTGAGAGTTTAGAGTCATCACCAACCTTAGCTTTTACCGTAATTTCAACATTCAGGGCAGTCCATTTTTGACTTCTATATCCATTTTTTCTAGACGTTCTTCCTTATCATCGAGTTGTGAGGTAATGAATAAAATCCCTCCATCTTTATTAGAGATTTTGGATTCGAGTCTTGAAAATAAGAAAATAACTTAGTATGAAGCGTTTTCTCCTTTAATATGTCTTACACAACACACAAATTCAAATTAATCTGAACCCAAACTAAATACCGGACACCGAATGAAAAATCAAAATAAGAATATATTGTCCCTGCGTCATTCTATTTGAATTAATTTGTTGGTTGTGGCGTTCGATAACTTCATGACAAATGGTCTAACAATGAGGTTTGATGACACATTAAGCTCTACTCTAGATCAAAATTGTGCCTTATATATCCAAATGCTTTGTGTTTTTTCTCAAAAAAAAAAGAAAAAAACTGAACCTTTCTTAAACATTAAGGTGCCTTTTTATTACAGGGATAAGGATTATCTCAATATAACATTTGTTAAATTTATTCAGTATTTAATTATGAGTATTTGTTAAAATCAGAATAAAATTATACTAAAATCTTGAAATTATTTATCTCATATAAAAAATGTAGAGTCATAATTCCGAAACTATAATTGAGATAACCTTGTTTTAATCCGAATGACCCATAAAAATACTAGACTATGGAATTATCCTGGCCTTTGAAATTTAGTTTCACTTTCCTTAAATCATGTCGACTAAGGTGAAATTACCAAATGTCATCTTCTCTCGTATCTTTTACAAGTGTTGAAATCTTGACTAATCAGTAAAGCCAATTGCTAATGTGAAAGTAGGAAGTTCTGAATGCACTCAGCTTTCCGTATCTAATATAATATGTATGGTCATGTCTGGATGCATAGAATATTGTTGAAAGTTATAGAGTAAGATAAACTAATAAATATTACTCGTTTTGTCCTCAATTTTTGAGAAAGAATTTGGAGTAAACACACCTAAGTATAGCTTCAGGTATATATTCTTCAACTTAATTAAACATCTCGATTGGGGAGCATGAAAAAAAGATTAAAACAAGGCTCGGGTATTAACGTCCTTAGTCCTTGATCAGTATCAATAAGAATAAAAGTTGTACATGTATCTTTTGCTTGCTTGCATCGATCCTTTTCTCTCTTTCTTAATGAAATAAATATTGATATGCATAAAAGAAATAATTTATAAAATTTAAAACTACACGAAAAATACTACAAGTTAAAATATATAGCTAAAAATACTAGACTATGGAATTATCCTGGCCTTTGAAATTTAGTTTCACTTTCCTTAAATCTTAGTCGACATCTTGACTTAGGTGAAATTACCAAATGTCATCTTCTCTCGTATCTTTTACAAGTGTTGAAATCTTGACTAATCAGTAAAGCCAATTGCTAATGTGAAAGTAGGAAGTTCTGAATGCACTCCAGCTTTCCGTATCTAATATAATATGTATGGTCAGAGTCCGGAGCCTAAAGGGTATAAAAATACACAGTATAAACTAAAAGGGAATGACACAAAATTTACATACCAAAACCCCAAAATTTGTTTTCAGATGTCAGAGCAATCACCGAAAAATTAAAAATAAAAATAAAAATGTATAACGTGGACTGATCTACGTTATACAAATAATTTTGTATAACGTGGATCAGTCCACGTTTTACAAATATATATTGTAAAACGTGGACTGATCCACGTTATACAAAATTATTTGTATAACGTGGAACAGTCCACGTTTTACAATAATTAATTTTTTCCCGCAGCGTTTTACAAATACTTTGTAAGACGTTGCCTCTATTTAAATCATATTCGGCTGTGTTTTTAATAAAAAATATTTTATTGATTTTTTTAATTTTTAAAGCATATAGTTAATTTCAGTGATTAACTCAAATAAATATTTTAACACATGCAATAATTAAATATGTGTTATATATGCGAACAGAAATAAAAAATAAAAAATAAAATATAAGTTAAATAAACGTCACACATTAACTGAGTAATAAATGTTAAATTACATACTAACTATTAAACGGCACAAGACATGTTATATATTCTTGGAAGATTATATAAGGAAACAACGATCGTACAATTTAAGAAAAAACATAAAAACCAACAAGCAATAACAACTACTGATTTCTGTCGGGGCAGCGATTCTTGTTATGACCTGTTTGCTTGCACGTACTACACTTTCTAGCCATGCGAGCAGGAGCTATATCCATTTCATTCCTCCTTCTAGTTGTAGTCCGCGCTCCTGAAGTTCGCTCGTATTCAGTGTTTGCAATTAAATTGAAGGGAGAAGGTGGCCAATATGCCTCATCACCCAACGGTGAAAAGTTTCCACTGTACGTTTGCTTGTAATACCTGCAACTGTAGTACTTGCTAACATAGGTCTTTGGTTGAATTCCGCGGATATCACAAAATTTAATTGCATGTGAACATGGCATATGGTAGTTTCTCCACTTCCCACACGAACACTTTTTCCTTTCGACAGAGACTTTATGGATATTTCCGCCCTTACCTTCGTGTGCAAATGTCAGAATCTCAAAGACCCCTTCAGTTGCATTGTATTGCTGCATGTCAGTATGCTGTAGGGACCTCTCTCAGTATTCATCAAACTTCTTTTCAACAGCGCGCAGCCAAAACCTTTTATCCACAATCAACAAATCAGCAAGGGTGCTTCTCTCAACAAACCGATCAACAAGATTTTTAAATGTATAACGGACCATGGCAGTAACGGGCAATCCACGAGCTTTCTTCAATAAACCGTTGTAAGACTCGGAGACATTCGTTGTCATAGCCCCCCACCTATGACCGTTGTCCTTATGCAATGTCCATTTCTCCTTCGGAAGAGCTTTTAACCACAGATGCGCTGGAGGTGACATTGTTTTGATTTGTTCCATCCTCATTTTATACTTCTTCTTCTGGTGCTCTGTAGCCGCCAACCACATTAGCTTCTCAAGGTCACTGCTGAGGAACTTTTTATTGAAGTTTCTTTTCAAATGCCGAACGCAAAACCTATGGTGTGTGGATGGTGGTTGTAATCAATCATGTGTTTGGACACATTGCAAGATGCCCTGATGAAGGTAAAAAATAAGTCAAATTCCTTGTCTCTCACGAACAATATGTCTCCACAACAACACAAGGAACCACGTCTAGGACTCAAAGCTCTCACGTGCAACAATAGCATATGCAAGTGGAAAAATGTTATTGTTTGCATCAATTCCAACAGCAATTAGCAGTTGTATCTCATACTTACCGTACAGATAAGTACCGTCTATTGAGATGACAGGCCTGCAACTTTTGAATCCATCGATGCTTGGATTATAAGCCCAGAACAGAAACTTGAAGATGTGTTCACCTTGCATTGTAGTTGATTGGTGCTCCCACTCAACAACAGTCCCCGAATTGAAATGTTTTAAGGCAGCCATGTATCGGGGCAATGTCTTGAAAGAGGTTTCAAAATCACCAAATACCATTTCAATAGCTTTCTTACGCCCCTTTTGTGTTTTTCTATAACTAGGAGTAACCGTATGCAATCCTTTTATTTTTTGCTGAACTGACTTAATACTGATGTATGGATCGACCATAATATATGGTATCAACGTAGTAACAATTAGGTGACTGTTCAAATTGGAATGATCCTTTCTGTAATCATCCGTGAGACAACTGTGGTGGAGAACCGGTTTGCTTGCCTTCCGAAATGTTTTGTTGTAAAACGTTGGCAGTTTTGCAGTAATTGATGCATGAAACTTTTTTTTATGCATGTTTTAGCTGAGAATCCATGCAGTCGTTAAATCTGCCATGTAGTCGTAACATCAAGAATGCAATTGCTTGCATCTTTGCTGTTGACATCCAATTTTGTCCCTCATTTATTTCAATTTATTTACTCGGGCATCTAAATTTATTGACAAGCTAAACACTTTATGTTCAGTATTATTAATTTTCACTATTTTACTATCAACATTACTAGTATTACTTTATCGCAAATTTTAAATGTTCGTCATCATTTCATCTTCGGGTTTGGAATCGTTAAATTAATTACAAGACAACACTTTGTAAAATCTTTATTTTTTTTACATATTAATTATTAATTGTCTCCACATAGTATATATTGTACTAATTATTAAATTAGAAGCTTAAAAATAACTAAATAGAGGAGGAAGGATCAACAATTTTCAGCCAAATTAATGGCCCAAAATACAAATACAATATTATTTCCCTATCAAAATAAACAATCCACATTTTAATACCCAACCCACATTATATCAGCCCACGTTTAAATTAATCAACCAGCCCAAATAATTCCCTACCCGGTCCAATAAATTCACCCGACCCGACCCATTTACCTTATTCTTCTAAACCTAACCCTAACCTCTTTCCCTCTCTCTTCTTCATTCCCTTCTCCCTCCTCTTATCTCCTCACCGCCGCACCCCTACCCTCTTCTCCCTCCTTCATCTCTCTTTCATCGTCATCCTCACGTTCTCCTGTCCCCCCACGCTTCATCCCTACCATCTCCACTCACTGCTGTTCCCCACTTTCTCTGCCATCTCCACTTCCCTTTGTTCCCCACGCCGCTCCTCTCTCATACGCTCCTCTCTTTGCCTCAATTACAAATGAAACCCTATAAATATAATCTTGGGGGAATGGTTAAGGGAGGGGATTCAATGTTTGAAAGGATCTGGAACCAAAGATTCCCTATAAAACACAATTTTGAATCATCAAAGATAGCATTATTCGAAAAAAAGAACAGCCAATAATCACTTTTCTTGGTTGGAAACTTTTGTTACTTTAATCGGGTTCTTCGAGTTCGAGTTCGAGTTCATCGCGTTCGAGTATAGATTCGAAGCCTTGACGATCCCCACTTCACTGCACCACGAACAAGTACAATCTGATGCTATTTAGGTTTTTTCGTCTTGTGAAATTTTGCTAATTGAAGTGCTGTTAGTTGAAATCCTGTTCTTATTGGATATTTATTGGCTCATTAATTATTAGGTGTGATTTATCACGAATCTTGCTTAGTTGTGGGTCTGTTTGGTTAACCTAGATTAATCAACACATTTTAGGCTCGGATTATGCTATTTTGATTTTTGTTTGGCTAAGTGCAAGCTAATTTGGTCTGAATCTCGTTTGCGATACACTTGATGGTTCATAAGTATGGCTAAAAAATGTTATGTTTGGTTGTATCTGTTCTTACAAGTATGATAACATGAACAATAGGTCTGCCTCAAGCTTAATTATTATGGTTAAGTTGTTGGTTGTCGACGATTGCGTGAATTATACTGGTTCATTCAGGGCAGGTTCTGTTATGATTTGGGCAGTGTCATATAGACTCATATAGTAGAGAATGCTTAGGTACAATAAGGGGTTAATTCTAAGTTTTATTGTTTAAGTGTATGATGAATTCTGCTTAGAATAGGTTCGTAAGTTCCATATGTATTCAGCATATAAATTGGTTGGTTAGTTTGGTCTTAATGTATGTTAGCATATAAGTTAGTCCTATCTTAGTTTATTTATCTGTGTTAGCATTAGCATGCAGTAGTCAAATCCAGTTGGTCAATATGCATATCCTCGTACTGATTCACATGTTCATTTGGTTGTTCAATCAAGCAGTTTAAACACTTTATGCCTGGAATTACTGTTGGTATTGCTGGCATGAAATTAGGCATAACCTTTTGCCTTAGGTTGCAATCGACATAAAAGAATAGATTAGAAAGACTTATCTCTGGGTGGTGAGTTTGGTTAAAACCATGAGCAACTGAGAGCAGCATGCCATATGACCTGTTTGATAAGATAAATAATACCCTTTTGTGACTTGTATGATTTCTTGGACTGTTTACATGATCATGCCACTTACATTATGATTTCAGTATATTTTATAGCTTGTTCTTTTATGTCATAATTTATATGGAATCATCTGTGGAAGCATTTGTCTTCTTTTCCCACTTAGTTTGATCAACTGAAACATGGGAATTTGAAGAATATGTTGTACTTTTTGCATACTCTCTCAAATTGTTTTGTTGATATTCGAGTGATTTTAGAATTTAACTGGGGTTTCAAAATATACTATGGTATTGAAAATCTTCAGAGGATGTCCCTTGGGTTGTAAGAAGAAAGAACATTTGTTAATGCATTGTTATTTCCATAGGGATCCAGGTGATTAGGTTACATTATGGGCTTTGACAATCTAAATATCCTTGAAAATGTAACTAATATCTTGCAGCCCTGTTATGTACACATGTGATTCAAGTTTTTTTTTATATATAGTTCTGGGTTCAAGTCTGGTGTCATTGTTAGAAGAAGCTGTTGTTATTGTTCATTGGGTAACTATGATATCTGCTAATGAGCGTATGAAATATAGGCATTTGAACTCAACTGTTCCAGTTTCAGTTTCTGTCTATGAAAAAAAATGCGTTTCCCTCCCAACAGATTCCCCTACTAGTAGTTTTTTTTTGATAAGCACCACATTATAAGCAGATGTAAGGAGCTATTTGTTTAACTAGTTAATAAATGATAAAAAATGAGAGCATGCAGAATGGATTCTGCCCTTTTTAAATAGATGCCCATTTGTATAAAAGTTTTGTGTCTGTTGTTTCTTAATGGTACCCTTTTTGTGATTGAAAACTGGAAGTGGGAATGCTGCAAGTATTGATGAAAACCAAGGCATAGTTTAGCTCCGGTGTAAACTGAATGAATATTTGCACTTGCTCTATGAAACCATTTTTGCTTAAGGAAGATATCTCGGTTTTAAGGATTAGGGAGAGAGTAAAAATCCCTCTACTGTGATGTAGCTGGCTATTCAATTCTGAAGCCTATTTTGGGCTGAAACTACTGCTGCATTTTAGCCATTTCACTGCTTCACCTTGAGCCATGAAGTGTTGTATTTCAGTTATTTTCAGCATTTCCTTTCTTATTTAGACTCCATTTATGTCATCGTAGTTAGTCATTTTAAGTAATTAACTTGTTTGCCAGCCTCTAACTCTTTTGTTTGTAAAACAAAAAATGATTATTTAAGTATCCTTTTCCCTATTTTGTGGTTATGCTAAAGAGCCTAGTAGGTTTGTGGTTTGAGATTTCACTTTTCTATCACAGTAGCAATCATTATTAACATTGCAAAAGCTCTAGCTTGTATTAGTGTGGGCTTGGGATTGTCTTCTACTTCCCTTTAAGTTTTTTACGTCTCAAGTGCTGAGACTAATGAATAATATGTCTTATATTTAGCGTCCAATCTTTAACGTACAAAAAATATTTCCACCTCTGTTTTGACTGTGCTCATTCCATGAATTAATTATTAAAGCGTATAACTGGAAGACATAGCAGTGAGTTTGTTGCTGCTTGTATGCTCGGGGTCTCATGTATTTGGTATCTCAGTGCTTCTGTTTTCTTTCGCTGTGTTTTCTTTAGTTATGCTGGACTCTTTTTAGTTCAATAGTAAGTTATTTGGCATGAATATCTTGCAATGGAGTTTATTCTCCCATTTACTTGCTAGTAGACCATGCTGATGTTAACATCTCCTCCCCTTTAGCACATTGAGATTCATTATTTATTTTTCATTAAAAATGCTTCGTTTGGATTTCCAGCGTGTTTGTTTTGCCTTTCCAGTGTTTTGTTATCTAGTTTTGGCTGATTTGCCTGAATGAATACTAATTCTTTTCCTTCATTTTAATGCATGACTATCGAGTACGAGTCCAAGGGACTCATCTTCTCCCGTGCTCGGCGTTGGGCTAAAAGCCCAACTTTCTCTTCATCCTGTGCCAGCCCCGCCCGCAGCACAAATAGAAAACAAAATCTGGGCTGAAGCCCAACAGCAAAACAGACCGCAGCAGCAGTCCGAAAATGGGCCTAACTCATTCACTCTTTACTCTCTTTCTTATTTTTTATTGTTGTGTATTTTATTTGATTTGTATGACTAACACTTATTTTGTCTTACTAGATTAGATGAACCATAGTGAAGTTAGCGAAATTAATGGGTTTGATTTTAGTAAATGGGTAGGAAGAACTAATATTTTCCATAATGTCATCTTCTCCTTTTATATTAAATTATCTATAGTACTTATAATATTTATCTATATCGCAACAATTGATCTTCAAGAGCGTAAAGCCATGAACACGTATTTTTAATTATACTCCTACTATATTGAGAATCTTAAGGTATTACTGATATACAAATATGAACTCGAATACATTTTATAAACAATCCTTCGGATTTAAATCAAACGCATACATTTTTAGCTATAGTTAATAAACATGATAAAAAGGGGAGAAGGAAGATTTCATGCACTCTTAAAACAAAATTAGTGAAGGCCTTCCAGAGTTATTTTCAATTATGTTTTAAAACACTACATATCCCGCACTCCTTCAGTTCAAAACTAAACTCTTCTTTTATACAACTTATTATTTTTTACATATCTTATTTCTAATAACATTGTTACCTTTTACTTTAAAACTTTAGCTATGTTTATAAGTTATTTCCCAAACATTTATAATACTATATTTACCCTTAACCTAATTAAATTTTGGTCCGGTCGGTTAACCATTGTTAATGGGTCTTAAAGGATGCCTAATACCTTCCTTTTAGACTAATTGAACCCTTACCTAGAATCCTAAGTTTCGCAGACCTTAAACAGAGCTAACTTTAAATATAACTTTAATAAACTTTAGGTGCCCTAATTCACCATAAATAATTAGGTGGCGACTCCTTAACACAAACAAAAACAGAAATCTCCAATATGTCGTACTTCTAATTTAACCCGGTTAAAAATGGGGTATGACATTTGCTATCCTTCACTTCATTAGACTTGGTTGGATCTTGGATAGTCTGCTGAGCCAACCTATACGATTCTTGATGTCCTAAAGCCTAAAAAAAATTACAAGATTTGATAGTGGTCTAAGACACATATAAAGACATCAAACATCTAATGGAATGTAATGTACGTACCAGTGCCTCATGCCTGCCTGCCATGTGTTGGTATCCTCTATCCACTTTATGCGCAGGATTTCCTATGAAAGTGCGCGAGTGACGTCGATACCAACAAAAATACTCTGATAATGACTCTGGGTCTTGAGTTTCATACTCGGCCAGAATTACCCTTTGTCGACGATTTTCCCATAAAAAGTCCGTTTGTGTAAAATTTTGTTGATCCTCCACTGTTATAGCATACCGCTTGTCACGTTTGTAATGAAAAGGATCAATCTCAGCACATGGTCTCGGAATATGTTGCTTCCTACCGAACTGTCTGAGAACGCGGTCTACCATGTGCCACTCTCGATAGATCCCACAAATAAGGGGAACCTGCGCCATCCAAATAACTCGGCCACGCCGACACCACTCAGGGAGTCCATTAATGATGGCCTTTGAATAAGGCTGCCACACAAACTAGGATAGAAAGAACATAAAATTACATGATAATAAAATAAATAAATTACACATAAGCCTAACTATTATATCAAAACGCCATTAACAACCATAATTATGATAAAATACCTGACCATCTGTTAGGTTGTCCAATACATCCCTACATATGGGTAGCACAACACATGCCTCATTTTCGCGAGCTTTACGATGAGTTCACTTTCGTGCAAGAGCCGTGTGTGGCTGAAGGGCCCTGGGTGGTGGCTGCATCGGTATAATTCGCTCCCAAGCCCAAACCTATATTAAAAATTTAAAATAAATACATAAAAACCTTATAACTATCAAATAGGACAACCAAATAAAATTATATAATTTTAAAGGTCACGTACCTGCAATAAGGAAATGAATCCACACACATTCTTGGCTTTCCTCAACGAAGCGCGGCATAAACAAGTATACAAATATGACAATGCAGCCGCTCCGCAAGCTTGTCTACTCATTGCTCTAGCAAATGCAAGCCGCTCCCCAAGCTTGTCTAAGGTCACGCATGTCAAACAAATAGTCTAAATTAAGTAAGTCACCGGACTTATCCGGAAATATCGTGCCGCCACAAAGCCATAGCAAGTACAACCTAACCCGCTGTTGCACATCAATTTCTGGGGTCTGATCTGTAATGTCATCTAAGCCTCTAATATATTCAATTAATTTATTTACTTCTAACCTACTAACACCATTAAAATAATCCAGACCGGATGCCCAACCAGTAAGCTCATGAATCAATTATTGCCACCCAACAATACCTATATTTCTAGCATTAAGATCATTCAAGGGATTACCATCAACAACCAAGCCAAACATGAGCTCAATATCTTGTAATGTGATGGTTGCCTCACCTGTACGCAAATGAAAGGTGTGCGTCTCAGGACGCCATCTCTTTATAAGTGCAGTGATGACTGCCCAATCATATGATACACATCCTACCTCTACTACTCCCCTAAATCCACACAGGCCAAAGTAGTCAAGGATGCGAGGATGAAAAGGATGACGCCTCACGTGCTTCTAAAATTTGGTATCCGCACGGCGAGGAAACAGGCATCCGGTCGGTCCTCTCAAGGCACCATCCCACACAGCCTGTGATCGATACTTCTCCTGGAGTGTTAACACATCGTACACTTCTGGCCCCGGATGTACGCATACCCGTGGAAACTCCATACCTTATATAAAAAAAAAAATGAAGTCCAGATCAAGCTATTTGGAGTAACTCACTATTAAAAAAAATATATTATTCCAATTTTAGCAGAACAAATATGCACTGGCTAGATAAAGCCAACTTCCATACGCCTTATTTAGAAACCACTGATAGTGGACCACATTAATACCTATAAGGTATAAACAAAATAATTGTCCACCCACTTAGACTTAGGTCCCATATAATAAAGCATTATCATGACATTTTAAGTATCTTTTCTTTTGGGCTACTGAGGCATCAATTAAGTTTCACTTTTCTGGCTATATAAATATCACATTAAAGGTACAATGAAAAACAATTAGTTATTCAGATCTTTTATATAACAATCCACAAAAATAACAGTAACATAACAACAAATTTCTTCAAAAGTGCTACTAAACAAATCAGACCTTTTATATAATAATGCTTCTAACAATCATATCTTAAGTTCAAATTAAAATAACACAAACATATATCTTATTAAAATAACACAAACGTATTAAAATAACACAAACATATATCTTATTAAAATAACACAAACGTATTAAAATAACACAAATAAAAAATAACAATTAAGATATATAAGATAAACAGATATCTACATCTACTATAAATATATAATATTATATGAGTTAGAAAAAATACCTTAATTTAAATAGCAACAAAAGATAAAGATAAAGAAGTTACTCCAAAAATTAGACTGTAATGCAAGGTTTAAAAAGAAAATAAATGGAGGAGAAGGAAAAGGAGAAGGAGATGGAGAGGTTCTGTAACTTCAAAAATGGAGGAAGAGGCGGAGGAGAAAGAGCTGAAAATTTAGGGCAACAAAAATGAGTCGTGGAACTGTCCACGTTTCACAAATATATATTGTAAAACGTGGACTGATCCACGTTATACAAATAATTTTGTATAACGTGGATCAGTCCACGTTATGCATTTTATTTTATTTTTTTAATTTTTCGGTGATTGCTTTGACAACTGAACTTTTGGATTTTTTTCGGAGATGGTATCACTAGGGCTGCTTATCGGATGGATTGGACGGATAATTACGTTTAACGGTTTGACTTATCGGTTATCGGCTATTAAATGTACTAATCCGCTAGCCAACCGAAAAGATATCGGTTGGTTCGGTATCGGGTTAGAAATTATCGGACGGTGTATCGGCTAAATCTAAGAGACAATAAAAATTTAAATCACAACATCTACACTAATTTCTATCGACGAAATCTTTGTAATTATCAACGTTTTATGGCAGCAGTCATTGGGACAATACTCCATATTGTCTCCTATAGCCTTTCCGACAGTAGCCTCTGCACTCCGTAGAATAGTCATTGGCTCATTGCCACTGTAAAGGCAAATTGCCATGAATATTACCATAAAAAAAGTGACCATTAACACATGACTAGTGTTTTTCTTTGCCATGAATCTCCTTTCTATTTCCCTTAACAAAGGTGAATAGATAAGAAGTGAAATAAGATACTCAATAGCCTTTAGGTTTATAATAGATACTTTATATAATTGGGGGTAAAAATGTAAATAGTATAAGTCTTAATGGGTTAACGGTTAGCCCAATAAGGAAATTGAGTAATCCACCCCCGCACCGATAAGCCATTAACAATAAAAATTGAATCCGTTCACCAACCGTTAATCCGATAACCCATTACCAATAAACCAATAAGCCAATTTTGCGGTTGGGTTATCGGTTACGGTTCGGTTTTGAACAGCCCTAGGTATCACCGCCTTTTTTGGTTTGCCATGTTGTATCGAGGTTAGGCAAAGCCTCCTCTGTCCCTTTTGGTAAATACAACAGCACCCTGATTTATATCTGGGTAATTGAATAAAAAAAAGATTCAAAATATTTGAAAAGAAATTTGAGAAAATTGTAATTAAAGAACAAACAATTTGTCTCTTAAATAGTAGTATCACTTCATATAAAATGGGACGACCATTACGAAAGCCTACTTTCTTATGTTTCCATTTCAATACTCTTTAATTTGGAGTCCAATTTCGAATATATACCACCACCAGTCTACTCTACCTAGTAGTGGGAAGCAAATTCTAGACCAACTGATCAATTTAGGAACATGATAGATTTGATACGAAAAGGGTCAATTAATTCTCCCCTAATTAGAGAGACCCTTATAGAAAGTATGGAAAATTATTTTCTCCATCTGACTTTATTTTAAAACCCAGACAGTTTCTCTAACTTTGAACAATAAATATTCTTATCGTCTTACTTTATGCAATGTTTATTTTGTCCTTCCTATTATCAATCCCTTTGAATTGCATATATGTTGAAAATAATCTAAACGGCGTAAACATTCTTCTACTGTAATGTGTAAAGTCAGCCTTTTTGGAATTGAATATTCAAGGAATGAAGTGCTCACAGTCCTAAAGTTTTACTCCCTCCGTCCCATAATAAGTGTCACCTTAGCCAAAAACACGCATATTAAGAAACCAATAATGCAAAGTGAAGCTTACTAAATTACCCGTATATAATAAAAATAATTTACTTTTTCCTCTTGATAGGAGCATGCATAAGTAGTAATCCTTTTGACATTGGGAATCCAACAATACCAAGTTACTATGTGGTTTGTCCAATCATCATTTAGATGTTAATTTAACTTGTCATTTTTTGTCTAAGGATAAAGTTGGAAAAAACTAATCACTTTATGTCTTGGTTTCCTAAGGTGACACTTATTATGGGATAAATATTTTTAGCTAAGGTGACACTTAATATGAGACTGAGGGAGTATAAAATTGGCCTCAAACATATATTGTACAAGACATAAATGGTTTGCTACAAGAATTTGATAAGTAAAGTTTGCGATATTCTTTATTGAAATTAAGTTCCTTCCATGACATAGTAATTGAAAAGAACACACGCTCAACAAAACACTATAATATGAAAACTCAAGCCCTTTGAACTATTGAAGAGTTTGATACAACTCCACAATCACTTTGCGGGATTCATAACTTAAAACTTTAAAGAGAACACACTTTAGTTTATTTAATTTTATTATCTCTCAACACGTCATCTCTCAAGCACGAGTGGACTTGATTCTTTTTCATCAGTTAAGCGTAGACAGAAGGATTGGCGAGGAGGTATGTTTCAACAGTCTTGAAAAGTTCCAGGCCTTGATTTTTGCCTTCATTGTGTTCTTTATCCTTCAACACATAATCACCTTTTGTGTGGTACTCAGTTATGCTCTTGCAAATACACCCTCCATTTCCAGCAGCTTCAAATTTGATATCATAAGAAATGGACTCCAGTTTGTCTCCAAGAACATCACCTTCGATCATTGAGTACTTGGTCACCAAGTTCTTGTCATCAACAACATGGATCTTGTGCTTCAAGTACTTAATCGGATAACCTGCCATTCTCAAAATATTGCAATTATTTTCTTGGATGATCTAAAAGTCAGCATTTCAATCAACGCAAAAGAAATTTTTTACACTATGAAGTCACTGAAAAGATAACTCAAGTAATTGTCCATAAACTCAAGTTTCACCGAATGGTCGCTCAACTTTTTATTTTATTGCATCGAAGTTATTAACCTACTTTTTGTAATAAAAAGATCACCCTGTTTTGTCGAAGTATCACAAAAAGTCACTAAACGATTTCATATAACAAAAGTCACTGAACTTTGCTAATTATCACAAAAACTCATTAAACAATTTCTTTGTACCAGAAAGTCATTCAAATTTGCTAATTAAGTATCATATAAAATGTCATTTTTGTTCCCACTAATAACTTTCTGTGATATCTAGGCAAAATTGAATGACTTTTTCGTTACAAAAAGTAGTTTGACGACTTTAGTGCAATAAAGTAAAAATGGAGTGACGATTTATGAAATTTACTCTAGTTACATTGAAAATAATGGTTCAATAACAAGTAAAATTACACCGATAGTGTGTATAAAATTCATTACACTATCAGTGCATACAAAATAAATTCATAAAAACTAACCTTCAACAAAGTTCATCTTCTTGATGGTTCCAGCACCACCATCACCCTCAACAATCTCAATGTTCTTAACAACTTGTGGCATCAATTTAGGTACAAGGTTGTCAGAATCAAGAACCAAAGCTTTGAATAGCCTAGTAGGGGCAACTGGTGTTGTGTTCTCATGTGTATAAGTAGTGACACCCATATTAATGTTTGTCTTTAAAATGAATGTGTAGGAAGTTAAGTTGCTATATATCTTGAGAATGTTTTGAGCTGCGTGATAATGAAATATTCTTAGATGGTATTTATAGGAACAACAACTAAACAAGTGACAGTTCAGAGTTAAATCAGCACTACCTCTATCTCAATTTCAACATTCAAAGAACTCCATTTTAGACATTTGTGTCCACTTTTCTAGATGTTCTTGATCTGTACATTCTTCTTTAAATTCAATTAATATCTTAGACATTCCGTTGGAGAACTTTTGTTAAATGGACTAATAATGAGGCTAGGTGACACATGGGTATATTATGTTTCTCTGCTTAAAACATACCAAGTTTTCTTTCTACTTTTTAACTTCTTTAGTCAAATTATGTAAATGTTAAAGCTGTCCACCTAACTATTCAAACTAAAAATTAATCGGCAGTTTGATATATAATTCAAGTATAATAAGTATACAATCGTGTATAATTTTTATATAATTTGTGTAAATCGATTAAGAAAAGCAAAATGTAAATTCGGCTGGATATTTGGGTAAAAAGAATTCACAGTTAAACAGCACACATTAAGAGCAAAAAATAATTCCCAAATCAATTCAAGCTGAAATAATTGTTAAAGCTAATTAATGATTGAAGCTAACTAAGTTGGTGTGAATGAGAAATGGAGGGAAAAAGACAATGGAAGTAAAATGAAGTTCAAAGCAAAGTTCCTTTGAAAAGGAGCTTTGTACCACATTGGTGGTAGAAAGGGAAAGTTGTGTGCTTATATTAGAAAGCACTTCCTCTACCTCTTAAAGGGTTGAGAAGAGGGACTCCCCTTGCGCTGTCGTCGTCGCTCGGCTCAGATTCGGTCAAATGATCTGATTGATTGATAATCTTTTTGGACCAAATTTATTTAAATTCAATCTTCATTTTCTGAAATTATTTTTTTTATTTCCGCCGTAAAATATTAATTAGTAATTAATTAAATTTTGGCGGAATAAAATTAAAACTTCCCCAACGTTCTTATTTTTTTCGGAAAAGGCATGGCCTCTCCGAACAGCCACCAAGCCTATTCTGAACAGGCATGTTCGATGCTATATAAACTGAGGCAATGCCTCAATTTTCGACTACTGAAAAATTTTCCTTGCATTGCAAATTCTGCATTCTTTTTCCAGAAATAAAACTATTGACTCTTAGTGTGTTTCGTTGCCAAATTTGAGTTCGCCGAAGTCGTAGGCGTTTGAGGTACCTCCACTCCTGCGACAGGTATATCTGTTTTATCCTGGGAGGAAATAATCCATAACCTCAGGTACAGTGAGAGGGTTAAATTCCTTAAGGACACACAGTGAATTCTGTGGTCTCGGATATTTCTTAATTTTTGCACACAGTTTCTGTTTTCCTTTTCTACTTACTGGTTTTTTTTCCAGTTTCTGGTTCTGGTTTCCTACAGTTCTGAACACGGGTGTATAACAAGCTTAAGGAATTTAATAATTATTTCTGTGTTCATTTGTTGTTGTTTAACGATTACAGAACGTTATTGCAAAAAAAAAAAATGTTTTCTTTAACATAAAACAGTGTTGTCCACAAAATAAAAGAAACTTGTATCTTTGTTGTTTGCATGTAACGAACTTGTATGTTGTTTGGAGACTAAATTCTTCGGATTTTCTACTCCGGTTGAGATTAAAGTTTTCAGAACTTTCTACTCATTTGGATACTTGATTTGAAGATATAAAAACTTCATCAAGTATACAACATACAGTTTCCTATATTCTGTTTGAAGTTTTTAAATCTGTTTTGTGTAAACTTGATTCAGTTTGAAGAAATAAAATCTTTACCGTTGTGTATTATATTTGTTGCTGTCAAAACAGATTCAGTTCGAAGATTTTTCGGATTTAAACTGATTCACTATTTATTAAACTTTTCTGTTGTTTCCTGCGACAGAAATGGGAGACCAAACTCCAAATTTGAATGCTACTGCTACAGCCACACCAGCCCCCGTGGTTGGTTCTACGAGCAATGCTGCGTCCTCCAGTCGTACTGCACTAGCACCGGCTCCGGCAGAGAAGCCCGGAAAATTCACCGGGATTGATTTCAAACGATGGCAACAAAAGATGTTCTTCTATTTAACTACTTTAAGCCTTCAAAAGTTTATTAAGGAGGACGTTCCGGTTCTGCCGGAATCAACACCTGAGAATGAACGTTTTGTTGTAACTGAGGCATGGAAGCACTCCGATTTTTTGTGCAAGAATTATATTCTTAGCGGACTGGAGGATGATCTTTACAACGTCTATAGTAATGTGGGAACATCAAAAGAGCTATGGGATGCGTTGGAAAATAAATATAAAACAGAAGATGCTGGATTAAAGAAGTTTATCGCTGCCAAGTTTCTGGACTACAAAATGGTAGATGGCAAGTCTGTTGTTACTCAAGTTCAAGAGTTGCAGGTTATCATCCACGATCTCCTCGCTGAAGGTATAAATCTAATTAATACCTTTGTCGAAAGTATTCAGTACACTATTACTTACATATTGTTTGGTGTAGGTTTGGTGATTAGTGGGGCGTTTCAAGTTGCGGCAGTGATAGAGAAGTTGCCTCCTTCATGGAAGGACTTCAAAAATTACTTGAAACACAAGCGAAAGGAGATGACACTGGAAGATCTCATCGTCCGGTTAAGAATCGAGGAAGATAACAAGGCAGCGGAGAAGAAGGCAAATGGGAGATCAACCATAGAGGGAACACATATTGTTGAAACTGTCCCAACTAATCTAAAAAAGAGGAAAAAGGCATCGGGACCAAGGAACTATCCCAACAAGAAGAAATTGAAGGGAAACTGCCACAATTGTGGAAAAATCGGACACAAAGCTGCAGACTGTCGTGCTCCGAAGAAGGAAAAGAAAAAGGGTCAGGCTAATATGGTTGAAACAAACGATGAGGTTGATGACTTGTGCGCTATGTTGTCTGAGTGCAACCTAGTGGGAAATCCGAAGGAGTGGTGGATTGACTCTGGCGCCACTCGCCACATTTGTGCTGTTAGAGAAGCCTTTGCTTCATATGCTCCCGCCGGGCCCGACGAGACCATATATATGGGAAATTCTGCAACGGCCAAGATTGAAGGTTATGGAAAGATACTGCTGAAGATGACCTCTGGCAAGGTGGTGACTCTCAACAACGTCTGTCATGTTCCTGGAATTAGGAAAAATCTAGTATCTACCAGACTTCTAGTGAAGAACAGTTTTAAGTGTGTTTATGTTTCTGACAAGGTTGTAATAAGTAAGAACGAGATGTACATAGGAAAAGGTTACCTCACAGAGGGCCTTTTCAAACTGAATGTAATGGTTGCTAATAATAATAAAGTTTCTGCTTCGTCTTACTTGATTGAGTCAAATGATTTATGGCATTCACATTTAGGACATGTCAATTATAAAACCTTGCGGAAAATGATTAGTTTGGAAGTATTGCCTAAGTTTGAATGCAATCAATCAAAATGTCAAATCTGTGTTGAATCTAAGTATGTTAAACATCCTAATAAGTCAGTTGAAAGGAATTCAAGTCCTTTAGACTTAATCCATACAGATATTTGTGACATGAAATCAATCCCACCTCGCAGTGGAAAGAAGTACTTCATAACTTTTATTGACGATAGTACGCGGTATTGCTACGTTTATTTACTTAATAGTAAAGATGAAGCAATTGAAGCATTCAGGCAGTACAAAACTGAAGTTGAGACCCAACTTAACAAAAAGATTAAAATGATAAGGAGTGATAGGGGCGGTGAATATGAATCTCCTTTTGAACAAATATATTTGGAATATGGCATCATTCATCAAACGACTGCCCCTTACTCGCCACAATCAAACGGAATTGCGGAAAGGAAAAATAGAACACTGAAAGAAATGATGAATGCCCTGTTAATAAGTTCTGATTTACCCCAGAACTTGTGGGGGGAAGCTATTCTAACAGCTAGCCGAATACTCAATCGAGTGCCCCATAGCAAAACCAAGTCTATTCCATACGAAAAGTGGAAAGGAAGGAAGCCCAATTTGAAATACTTCAAAATGTGGGGGTGTTTAGCCAAGGTGCAAGTTCCTAAACCCAAAAGGGTAAAAATAGGACCTAAAACCGTTGATTGTGTTTTCATAGGATATGCCACAAATAGTAAGGCATATCGGTTTCTGGTTCACAAATCTGAAAATCCCGACATTCAGGTGAATACGGTAATTGAATCAGATAATGCTTACTTCTTTGAAACCATATATCCGTATAAAAAGGAATGTGAGTTGTCTAGCAAAGAATCTAAACGACCTCGGGAAGAAACAAAGAAAAATATTCCTGATGAGGAAAACCCAAGACGCAGCAAGCGTCAAAGGACGTCTACTTCCTTTGGACCAGAATTTCTAACATTTTTGTTGGAAAATGAGCCTCGAACTTTCAACGAAGCCATGTCTTCATCGGAAGCTCAATTTTGGAAAGAGGCAATCAATAGTGAGATAGAATCCATATTGAACAACCATACTTGGGAATTGGTTGATCTTCCTCTAGGGAATAAACCTTTAGGTTCCAAATGGATTTTCAAGCGGAAAATGAGAGCTGATGGTAGTATTGATAAATATAAGGCAATACTAGTTGTTAAAGGGTTTAGACAACGAGAAGATCTTGATTACTTTGATACATACTCGCCGGTAACGAGGATTACATCTATTCGGGTGTTAGTAGCGTTAGCCGCCGTGTACGGTCTTGAAATCCATCAAATGGATGTGAAAACAGCCTTCCTAAATGGAGAGTTAGAGGAAGAAATTTACATGGAACAACCTGAAGGGTTTGTAGTTCCAGGGAAAGAGAAGAAGGTGTGTCGACTTGTTAAGTCTCTTTACGGACTAAAACAAGCACTCAAACAGTGGCATGCAAATTTGACCATACGATGCTGTCAAATGGATTCAAGATAAATGAGTGTGATAAATGTGTCTACATTAAGAACACTCCGAACCACGTCGTCATTGTTTGTTTGTACGTGGATGATATGTTGATAATGAGTAACGACATTGCTAACATAAATGCTACTAAGCGCATGCTTGCTAGCAAGTTTGATATGAAAGACTTAGGAGTTGCCGATTTAATTTTGGGAATTAAAATCCATAAGAATCCTCAAGGTCTAGCATTATCTCAATCTCATTATATTGAAAAGGTACTTGAAAAGTTCAAATTTGGACTTTAAAGTTGCAAAGACGCCAATTGATATGAACCTTGCTTTTGCAAAGAATAAAGGTGATAGTCACTCTCAATTGGATTATGCCAGAGTGTTGGGAAGTTTGATGTATATCATGAACTGTACGCGACTTGATATTGCGTGTGCTATAAGTAAACTAAGTCGCTACACTAGTAATCCCGACCAAAATCATTGGCTGGCAGTGAAACGAGTTTTGGGGTATTTGAAACATACTCAAAACTTTGCTTTGCATTATAATAGGTATCCTGCAGTTATTGAAGGATACAGTGATGCAAATTGGATCACCGGTTCAACTGAAACTAAATCCACAAGTGGATACGTTTTTACCATAGGTGGAGGAACAGTGTCTTGGAAGTCATCCAAACAGACATGTATCGCCCGCTCTACAATGGAATCTAAGCTCATAGCTTTAGACAAAGCCGGTGAAGAAGCTGAATGGCTCCGGAATTTCTTAGAAGATATTCCATTTTGTCCCAAACCGTTGGCTCCTATATGCATACATTGCGATAGCCAAGCGGCAATAGGAAGAGCCGGGAGCGTTATGTACAACGGAAAGTCTCGTCACATACTACCGTTAGACAACTACTCTCTAGTGGAATTATCACAATTGACTATGTTAAGTCAAGAGATAATGTGTCGGATCCAGTAACTAAAGGCCTAACTAGAGAGGTGGTTGAAAGATCATCGAGGGGAATGTGACTATGGCCGAGAACAAGTCATCGTGGCGGTAACTCTACCTAGAAGACTGGAGATCCCAAGATCTAGGTTCAAAGAGATCAAACAAAGTCATTGATGACGGTTCAACATTGTCGCAATAACTTTTTGGTCCATTCTCGTGATGAGACAATGTTCAGTACCAGGATAAAGCATTACGGCTTTTTAATGGTTTCTAAGTTTGATACGGGGTATATCAAATAGTGTATCTACGGGATGACACATTTAGAAATCACCTATGTAAGTGTGAAGTGTAAGCCGCTTCAAGGAGAATTCTGTAAGGCCAATTCTCTACGCACTTATGAACCAGGCAGTGTTCATGGCTGAAACGAACAAAACAATGAGAACCAAAGATGGTTAAAGGGTTAATTGTGTGACATGTGGTTGTCTAGGTATACACCAATGCTCGACGGTTCAAAGATATCAAATCTACCGATTGATCGAGTATATCCGACATATGTTCACTACGGAAAGTTCAAAGAGAAATCTACTTATCCAGATGCGATTAATCCTTGCTTACGAATCACACAGTTTTTTGTCATGCATGGTTTTCATCATATAGCCATTCCCCATTCATGTGGGGGATTGTTAAAGCTAGTTAATGATTGAAGCTAGCTAAGTTGGTGTGAATGAGAAATGGAGGGAAAAAGACAATGGAAGTAAAATGAAGTTCAAAGCAAAGTTCCTTTGAAAAAGAGCTTTGTATCACATTGGTGGTAGAAAGGGAAAGTTATGTGCTTATATTAGAAAGCACTTCCTCTAGCTCTTAAAGGGTTGAGAAGAGGGACTCCCCTCGCGTCGTCGTCGTCGCTCGGCTCGGCTTCGGATTTGGTCAAATGATTGATTGATAATCTTTTTGGACCAAATTTATTTAAATTCAATCTTCATTTAAAGCAAAGTTCCTTTGAAAAGGAGCTTTGTACCACATTGGTGGTAGAAAGGGAAAGTTACGTGCTTATATTAGAAAGCACTTCCTCTAGCTCTTAAAGGGTTGAGAAGAGGGACTCCCCTCGCGCCGTCGTCGTCGCTCGGCTCGGCTTCGGTCAAATGATTTGATTGATAATTTTTTTGGACCAAATTTATTTAAATTCAATCTTCATTTTCTGAAATTATTTTGTTTATGGATTTGGTCAAATGATCTGATTGATTGATAATCTTTTTGGACCAAATTTATTTAAATTCAATCTTCATTTTCTGAAATTATTTTGTTTATTTCCGCTGTAAAATATTAATTAGTAATTAATTAAATTTTGGCGGAATAAAATTAAAACTTCCACAACGTTCTTATTTTTTTCGGAAAAGGCATGGCCTCTCCGAACAGCCACCAAGCCTATTCTGAACAGGCATGTTCGAGGCTATATAAACAGAGGCAATGCCTCAATTTTCGACTACTGAAAATTTTTCCTTGCATTGCAAATTCTGCATTCTTTTTCCAGAAATAAAACTATCGAGTCTTAGTGTGTTTCGTTGCCAAATTTGAGTTCACCGAAGTCGTAGGCGTTTGAGGTACCGCCACTCCTGCGACAGGTATATCCGTTTTATCCTGGGAGGAAATAATCCGTAACCTCGGGTACAGTGAGGGGATTAAATTCCTTAAGGACACACAGTGAATTCTGTGATCTCGGATATTTCTTAATTTTTGCACACAGTTTCTGTTTTCGTTTTCTACTTACTGATTTTTTTTTTCCAGTTTCTGATTCTGGTTTCCTACAGTTCTGAACACGGGCGTATAACAATAATGACTCAAAGCAAAGCAGTCCACATGGAGCTATCATTCTAATAGTCCAAATTAATTTCCATGTGCAACTGGTTGGACTTGACCAAGTCATAACCGAACTTGAAATATCAACTTTGTTAATAAGGCAATTTCTTTTATCAAAAATCTCTCTCCAGAAAATTGTGTGTTTTCAGACTTAATCATCCACAAGTGCCTAATTTCAACTTAACAGTTTCCACCCGTGAGAAGCAGTAACAGTCTATTTGGACAAGTTCTTAAAAAGTCAGAAGTGCTTCTTTTTTGTTTAATAGTGTTTATTTTAAAAAAAATTGAGTGTTTGGTCGAGCTTTAAGAAAATAAAACTTCAATATCATAGATTTGCCAGATCATTGGGTCAATTTTTAAAGGCCAAATCAATCGGCGGCCCCTTGTGATCGTCAAGATTTTTCACCTAGATACCTCAAATACGTCTTGTTTCATTTAGCTACCTGAACTCGAGTTAAAATGTGTTATTGAACACTTTTTGCTGATATGACATTGTGCGTGTATTTCACCTTTTTGTGGAGCGTGAAACCGAATATTTTTTTAGTGTAAAGAAACCCAGTTAAGAAAACATATAATGTCACCTTTCTAGAAATCAAAATCAACTTAAGGAAACATCAAAAACACTGTTTCGCACTTTGGATTGAAGAAATTGAGATGAAAATCTAAAGACTCCATTAAAGCTCATTTGAAGATTTCTCTAGCTTAGATTTCATAAAATGGAATAGATTGGAAGCTGTGTAAGTAGCAATTATGGTGGATGATTGGAGATTGAAGAAAATGGGAGGTAGGTGGGGACAATGGCCGGCGTTAATGGTGGTTCTGCTAGTCAAGGAGTGGGTGAGGACGGGGCTTAGAAAATAGGTTTTTTTTTTGGTTCTTAATCAACTAAATAGTTTAAAAATAATTTTTCTACTCATGTTTTATTTTTTAATAATTATTTTGGATATATACGCCACATGTACTAAATTAATTTGTCAATTTGCCACGTCATTACCGAGTGTGTTACACACACATTACTATTTGGCTGAATGTTCAAAAAATGTCTAAATGGAACAGTCGGAATCCACCTCAGATGTCTAATTGGAACAAGACGTATTTAAAGTGTCTAAGTGAAAAATCTTGACGATCACTAGCGTCGCCGATGGGTTTGGCCATTTTTAAATACCCAACAAATAAAGGGTTAACTCTTATCCGTATCAAGATTCACTTCGACAATGGCATACAAAATGAACCTAATTGGAGAAAAAAGATATAATAGGCTATAATATAACATACATAATAGACACACACATATAGGATACCTATTGAACACTGACTCCAATAAATGAGGGATGCAGCTCCCCTCCAGTGGACTTTGTGTCCAGTTTGTTCAGTGGAGTTCTAATCTGATTACACATGTACACTACTAAATCTAAGGGTCATAATCTGCTTACCTAAAACACCTGCTAAACCATGGTTAAACTTTGAATCTATGACTACAGTATGACAAGATATAGAAACATCCGAAAATATTGATGTGGGGATTTGTATCCGGAAAAAGATTGTAAAATATTATTCTACCCTTAGTTTTTTTCCTTCAGTAATGTTAGTTTAACAATTGGATTGGATTAATTTTAAATTTTAAAATTAAAATTTATATATTCTTACTATACGAAACTATTATAAGTTGTAATTTTTCTCATATTAATACGATGAAAATATATAAAATTACTTGTTAAAGTTCATATAACTTGACTCTAAAATATAACGTAACAAGTATTTTTGAGACGGAAAGTATTTAATTTGAACGAGCTTGGGATTTGGAGGTGAAAGTTTATCAATTTTCTGGATAATTGACTTGAACAATGACTATAATTGAACAAAAAACTCATGAAAATAATAAAAAGAAAAAAAAAAGGAGAATTGGTCGCAGGGAAAAAGGAAAGAGCTAACTGATGGCTGCAAGATTTTAGCCTTCAAATATGCTGCCAATAAAATTTTAAAATTAAAATACTTTCCGTAATGTTAGTTTAACAATTGGATTGGATTAATTTTAAATTTTAAAATTAAAATTTATATATTCTTACTATACGAAACTATTATAAGTTGTAATTTTTCTCATATTAATACGATGAAAAATTAATTGAACAAAAAACTCATGAAAATAATAAAAAGAAAAAAAAGGAGAATTGGTCGCAGGGAAAAAGGAAAGAGCTAACTGATGGCGGCAAGATTTTAGCCTTCAAATATGCTGCCAATAAAAAAGAAGAAGAATAAAATACAGAATTCTTAGTGTAACCATGGTTTAGGAGGTGTTTTAATTTTAAAATTTAAATACTTTCCGTCTCAAAAATACTTGTTACGTTATGTTTTAGAGTCAAGTTATATGAACTTTAACAAGTAGTTTTATATATTTTCATCGTATTAATATGAGAAAAATTACAACTTATAATAGTTTCGTATAGTAAGAATATATAAATTTTAATTTTAAAATTTAAAATTAATCCAATCCAATTGTTAAACTAACATTACTGAAGGAAAAAAACTAAGGGTAGAATAATATTTTACAATCTTTTTCCGGATACAAATCCCCACATCAATATTTTCGGATGTTTCTATATCTTGTCATAATATAGTCATAGATTCAAAGTTTAACCATGGTTTAGCAGGTGTTTTAGGTAAGCAGATTATGACCCTTAGATTTAGTAGTGTACATGTGTAATCAGATTAGAACTCCACTGAACAAACTGGACACAAAGTCCACTGGAGGGGAGCTGCATCCAATAAATGAGTGCTTACTGAACACAAAAATGACATGGCATATTGTGTGAATTACATCTCTCTTGAGCACGTGATGAAAATTAAAAAATAGATATTTCTTCTTCCTCTCTTCTTCGTCGCCTGAAGTCAACTTCATCGATGGCCGTGTTTTTTCCCCTTCCATTCTTTGTCAAATAATATATTGATAGTACCATCATTTACCATTTAGCTCAACTTCGGTACTACCTAAATATTATGTCTAAATGAGATCAATGATATGTCTAAATATTCGAATTGCTCTTGATTATTTGGTAAAACAAATGAGTCATAAATTGAGTGTCATTTATGATTATTTATTTAACCAATTTGTATCTGAAGTATATCAGCCCGACTAATTTAGATTTGCGTCGCGTAGGATGCATTAAAGAAATAAAACTCTCCTTACCATAATTTTCTCTATTTTAAAAGCTCAAATTTGAAACTCTAGCTAATTAAGAATGAAGTGATCTCATTCATCTCATCACACCTTTCAATAGTAATGTTTGATAATAAAACGATAACACCTAGTTAAAAGGTATATAATCCTTTGTACATCTTGTTACTGCAAGATTCAGAAAAAGTCACATATTTCTATCTCATCAAACATAAAATAACATGAACATCTATGCTATTAATTTATCTTATTCTAACATTATTCCATGCAATCGAACATGACCTTTAGTTATATCGGTAGTAGGAAAGTGAGTGCATACAAAATTCTTACTTCCACATTGCCGATTACTTTGCTTGGTCAATATTCATCAACATCAAAGACTTTGTAAGGTATTGTTTGGGGCTTAGTCAAGATGTCGACATTCAGAAAAATTCAGAGAACACGACGTTTGGCTATACTTAGTCAAGATTTCGACATTGAAAGATTACAGCGAGAAGACAAATTATATCCTTATCCTCTCACCCACCCACCCACCAACCACCCAATAACCAAAAGACAACCACCGCCCAAAAAAAATTAGAATTGAAAAAATATTTATCGATGTTCGTATGTAACTAGACAAGTTAACCTTAAGGGACAACTTGGTTTGGGTTAGAGGCGATTAAATCTCTGCATAAATTCCAGCATTACTCTATACTCCCTCTGTCCCCATTTTACTTGTCCTGTGTTGATCTGGTATACCCCTTAAGAGGCCATAAATTAAATGACAATTTTACTATATCATCCTAATTATCACAAATCAATAAAACATACTTTAAAAGTTGTGCAACCATTAAGAATTCCTTAAACTTTTCAACTCAATACACACATATAAAAGCAGTACAAGGGTCCGCTGACGTGGCACTCTCCTAAGCCATGATTTCCATTTATCTTTATTCTCAATTTTTTACCCTTTTTCCCTATTACTCTGCCTCTTTCCCCTTAGTTTTCAAATCTGAAAAGTGTGCTTTTTCGGTTATAGAATCAAAAGATACGCCCCTTCAGTGCTTCCGTTAAAATTTCAAAAATTACACCGATTCATTACTCCTTTTACCGGCAAGACCCCATTCTTTGTACTAATTATCTTATTCATTACTCCTCTTTTATTCTTCTTCCTTGCTTTCTTTTTAAAACAAAACTTTACCATGAAAGATCCTATGCAAAGCCAGGGATTTATTTCTTTTACTTACAAAGTATCCTCTGTGAACAATCTGCTTAGGCATCAAGATAAGCATGTTTAAATCTTAAAATTATGTTTAGATATTTTAGTTTCTTTGTTTACTGCACCTAGAAGATGAGGGGAATTTCTTGATTTATTTATTTCTTTTTATTAAGAATAAGATTCTCTCTTCGAAGTTCTAATACATGTTTAATTCTATTTTTATCTGCTGCACATGGACCAAATGAATGACACTCATGCGAGACTTGCCCATACCCGAGTATGGAGTAATGACACCGTCTTGGGCTATATTGTGCAAAGAGAAAAAAAAAAGTGAAACTCGCTTGGGCTCGCCTATGATTGACTTTTTTCTTTTATGTAGCATTCGTTCGGTTTGTCTTTCTTTTCTCTTAAGATTGTTCCTACTTTTGTGACTTTGGTTTTCAACTCGATCGGTTTGGACCTATGTTTAAACATGAGATTGTTAACTAGGTCTTAACTTAATCACTTAGAATGACTACTCTTGTAAAGAAATAGATCATGAGCCTAACTCAACCCCAAAAGTTAGCTTATGAGGGGAGGATTATCCAGGTCCATATAAGGAGACCATCCATCTCCTCCAATACCCCACCTCACGTCCAGGACTGGACATCTGGTGCGTGGACAATTTAATTTGGGGGCCCACATCGGGTGAAATGTGTCCTGCTCTGATACCATGTAAAGAAATGGATCATGGGCGTAACTCAACCCCAAAAGCTAGCTTATGAGGGGAGGATTGTCCAGGTCCATATAAGGAGATCATCCATCTCATTAACCACCGATGAGGGACTTTTTTTCATTCTCCAATAACTCTAATTTTGTCGTAAAAACGTTTCATCACATAGTTATGTGTTGATTGAGGACTTTAAAAATAATAGATCCAACTTTTTAACGTACAATATTTGTTCGAGAATCAAAGAAGAATTGTTATTCTCTTATAATATGCGACTCTTGAATCGCAACTTGGCAGATTCTACGTTACTATTAAAAAAAATTAAGACGCCACTCTCTTCCTTAATCTAATTTTCATTTGCCAAATATAAGACTTCTTTTGGGATTAATGATTGTGTTAATGTATTCTTCGTAGTTATATTTCTTCTTAAGATAGTATAGTATGTTATTATTGTTTAATCATTTCTTGATAATTTGTTGCCGTTTGTAAATGAAAATATTGAGATTAGAGTATTTTTCTTTCACTCTTTCCTCTTGAGCCATTTTTATTGCATTTCTGTGTCCTTATTATATCAACTAATTAATAAAAGAAATTAATTAAATTGTGTCATTCATAACCGCGCTTTGTATGTTATTATTGTTTAATCTTTTCTTTTCTTTTCTTGATTTGTTGCCGTTTGTAAATGGAAATATTGAGATTAGAATATTTTTCTTTCACTCTTTCCTCTTGAGTCATTTTTATTGCATTTCTGTGTCCTTATTATATCAACTAATTAATAAAAGAAATTAATTTAATTGTGTCATTTATAACCGCTCGAAGCACGGGTGAATTTACTAGTTAACGATAAGGGTAAAATAGTATGAAATGGTAAATTATCTTTTAATTTTCCAAACTGAACAAGTAAAAACGGACAAATATTTTTAGTATACAAGACAAGTAAATATGGACGGATCATATTTGATTTGAGTTTGAGGAAATTTAGTCGCCAAAATAAGCAGAATTTGAATGTTTGGCCAAACAGACTATTAGTATGGTATAAGCATGTACTAGTATTTTTTCATTTAGATACTTTAACTAAACCTTATACCTATTAAACCCTTAAACTTAGTTAAAGAAGTGTCAATTAGAAACAAAGTGCTGACATGATTGTAATTCACCTCCCTTGAGAGCGTGAAGTGCCATTACTTTTCTACTCTTTCCATCATCTCTTCACTGTCACTGTAGAAACTATACAATCTTGACTTGTCCATTTATTCACCAAGAGAGAATATATATATATATATATAGGATACAATCTTGAACCTAGTGAAACAAGGAAACTAAGATCCTAGTGAAACAAGGAAACTTACCAATATATGGTAATTAGTGAAACAAGGAAACTAACCAATATATGATAATTAGTGAAACAAGAAAACTAATTAATATATGGTAATTATCTCCCTACAAATATGCTACCAAATAATATCAAATAATATCAAGATATTATACCGCAATACCCCCCTCAAGTTGGAGCATGGGAATCAAAAATGCCCAACTTGGAAAGCAAGAAGTCAAACTGAGTTTTGCCGAGAGCTTTGGTAAAAATGTTGCCAATTGTGAAGATGTTGAAACGTGTGACGGAGCAACAAGTACAAGAAATCAGGGGCTCATGATGATCCAATTCTTGCCATAGAGCATGTAATTTTCCGTAATATACGGACACTGACATGGTTTTGGTCTGTTCACATTTAGCCAGGGAAGACCGAAGCTGTTGAACTCGTGGTCCATTAGTCTGCGCGAACCTCCTTTTAAGGTGATCCCAAAAGGGTTTTACCTCCCTAAATTTTGACAAGGAAGATTTGACATCAGCATCAATGGTATTTGTGATCCAAGAGATTAACATTGCGTTAATTGCAGTCCAATCGGACTTTGTACAAGGAGGCTGCGGTTCAGTGATAGTGTCGTCCAAGAACTCAAATTTACGTCGTGCCTCCAACGCCGTTTGTATGTCGGCTGCCCATTCATCAAAATTGTCGCCCTTGAAACGAGTAGGCGTGATATAGTCCCCGGGTCGGTCTTGAGGACCGAGAAAATAGGGAGAATTAGACTCAATTTTGGGTGGTGGTGGAGGAGGTACGGCGTCACCGGCCATGGAAATTTACGATGAAGAGAAGAAAAAAAACGTGTGGCCTGATACCATGTAGAAACTATACAATCTTGACTTGTCCATTTATTCAGCAAGAGAGAATATATATATAGGATACAATCTTGAACCTAGTGAAACAAGGAAACTAAGATCCTAGTGAAACAAGGAAACTAACCAATATATGATAAGTAGTGAAACAAGAAAACTAACCAATATATGATAAGTAGTGAAACAAGAAAACTAACCAATATATGGTCATTAGTGAAACAAGAAAACTAAGTGAAATAAGGAAACTAACCAATATATGATAATTATCTCCCTACAAATATATTACCAAATAATATCAAGATATTATACCGCAATAGTCACACACCATCTCCTTGCCTACAGCCACTGTCTCCATTATTTTCCATAAACAATGTATTCATTTTCTACAATACAAGGTAACCAAATAATGGAAAATTGTTTTCGTTGATGAAACGATTTTCCAGCAAAACATATTTTGCTATAAAAAACACACCACGACGCTAAAGCCGCATGAACAAAGACAATGTCCGGCTCATATTTATTTTCCTACAAATGAAAAATTCAGACAAAGAAACAGCAGCCTTGAAAAGCTAAGGATTTTGCCTTTGGCGTCTACTAAGAACAGAACTATCCCTCAACAAAAATAATGACCGCCCAACTCCACCATCACCATTTTTTATTGAGCATGTATCAGAAAGATAAAAATAGAAACAAAAGTTATGAGCCAAAAGTAGTGAAATTTAATTCGCAAATGCATACGACTGGGAAATCCATAATATGGGTCCTGTTTCAACATATGTTTGCACTCCAACCGAATTAAAACTTGAACGGAACCCAAGTTAAATACACTAAAAGTTTAATTTTATAGGAAGATCAAACACTCAATTGGAGAACTAAAAAAAAACTTATTTTGATAATTGGGTCTTCTGAATGGAAAAAATAGGACGAGTTTAAGGGGCTACACATGTATTCAGCCTAAATAATCTAAATAATAGTAATATCTATCCAGACATCATTAAAATCAAACTCCTGTTAATGTAATTTCCATCTTTCTCCGACTCGATGAGTGAAAGTGTGAAACTAGATAATTTGGATTCTAGCAACACTATGCAATTTAGGGGTGGGCATGGTACGGTACGGTAATTTCGGTTTTCGGTTTCTAAAAATACTATACCATTATCGTACCAAATTAGTTCGGTTTTCGATTTCTAAAAATACTATACCATTACCGTACCAAATTAGTTCGGTATGGTTCAGTATTTTAAAGTTCGGTTTCGGTATTTTACGGTACGGTAAATCGGTACCATAGTTTGTCCGACTTCGACTTATATATACTCATATCGTGGAGAATTATGACTTCCGCTACTTAAGACAAATCTCAATTATTATGTACTAAATGTTAGGATTGGAAAAGTCTTCTATTCATAACCGGAACAGAATTACAATAGGAGGAGGGACTCTCACACTCAACTATTACAAAAAACCAATCCTAAACTTAATACTTATATCTCACTCAAGTGTTTTCCTTACTGTTTTTCTCTCTTGCTCTTGGTGATGCTACAAATGATAGAAGGCTTCCCTATTTATAGGGATGAAATGAACCTATTGATGTCATTTGTGACTCAAGCAAGCACTTGACAATTTGCCAAATACAAGGAAGATGTTTTCTTCCTTAAAACAAGGAATATGTTTTCTTCCTCAAAACAAGGGAAATGTTTTCTTCCTTGTTTTCTTCCTTAAAATGAGGGAGATGTTTCCTTCCTCAAATTATGAGATGGACCCAACAAATCTCCCCCTCCAGTCCCATACACCTGAAGGAGGGTACACTGGCTTTTAGCTTGAGTGTATACCGACAAGTTCTTTGCACAATTCGAACTTGTCTCTCGGTACCACCTTGGTCAGCATGTCTGCAGGATTGTCGTTTGTGTTGATCTTGGAGAGCTTCAGTTCATGTTGCTCGACTGCTTCTCTGAGCCAGTGATATCGAATGTCAATATGTTTTGTGCGTGAGTGGTACCTCGAGTTTTTGCTGAGATCCATAGCGCTTTTACTATCACAATGAACTGTGTATTCTTCTTGTCGGAAACCCAGTTCTTGAAGGAAACGTTTCAGCCACATAAGCTCTTTCCCAGCTTCAACTGCGGCAATGTATTCGGCTTCTGTGGTTGATAGTGCGACACACTTGTGTAACTTGGATTTCCATGACACAACTCCCCCTGCAAATGTGAATATATAACTTGAAGTTGATTTCCTGCTATCATAATCTCCTGCCATGTCAGCATCAGTGTAACCTTCCAAAATCGGCTTAGCTCCCCCATAGCACAAACATAGTCTGGATGTACCCTTCAGGTACCGTAGTATCCACTTGACAGCTTCCCAATGTATTCTTCCTGGATTTGATAAGTATCTGTTCACAACACCGACAGCATGAGCAATGTCTGGCCTTGTGCACACCATTGCATACATCAAACTTCCAACTGCTGAAGAGTAGGGCACTGCTTTTATCTTCTTCTTTTCTTCTTCGGAAGAAGGACAACTTTCCTTGCTCAACTTGAAGTGATTTGCTAGTGGAGTACCAACAGGCTTGGTATTTTTCATGTTGAACCTTTTGATCACGCGTTCAACGTATTCCTCTTGTGACAAGAACAACTTCTTTGCCTTTCGATCACGAATGATTTTCATGCCCAAGATATGTTGTGCAGGGCCTAAGTCTTTCATATCAAAGAACATAGACAAATATTTCTTCAAGTTGTTGATCATAGTTGCATCCTGGCCTACTATCAGCATATCATCCACATAGAGCAGAAGGATGATAAATTTTCCATCGGGGAACTTCTTCAAGTACACACAATGATCTGCAGTTGTTCTTTTGTATTGATGTTTCAGCATGAGTGAGTCGAACTTTTTGTACCATTGCCTTGGGGCTTGTTTGAGACCGTAGAGACTCTTCCTTAACTTGCAAACGAAATGCTCTTTCTTTGGGATTCGGAAACCATCGGGCTGCTCCATGTATATTTCTTCCTCCAAATCACCATGCAGAAAAGTTGTTTTCACGTCCATCTGCTCAAGTTCAAGATCCATACTTGCCACCAACCCGAGAACCACTCGGATAGACATCATCTTCACAACCGGCGAAAAAATCTCATTAAAGTCGATTCCTTCCTTCTGTTGGAAACCTTTGACTACAAGCCTTGCCTTGTACTTCACGATATTTTCGCTAGCATCTTTCTTGAGCTTGAAAACCCATTTGTTCTTCAAGGCCTTCTTTCCCGGAGGAAGTTTCACCAACTCATATGTTTGATTCTTTTGTAAAGAATTCATTTCTTCCTCCATGGCCTGTCGCCAATTAGATTTTTCACGATGAGATTGAGCTTCTTGAAAACTCTCTGGCTCCCCCTCGCTGGTAAGAAGGATCCATTCTGTTGGCGAGTATGACCTTTGAGGGATTAACCCTCGTGCAGAACGTCGAACTTGATTATTTCCAGCTGCGTCTTGGGGTGAAGGCTCCCCCTACTCAAGAATTTCTTCGTTTTGATCATCATCAATATCTGCCGGATCAATGTTTTCTTATTCATCATGGACATTATCATGAAGTTTCTCGTTGTTGAGAGGAATGTGTGGTGATTCAGAGACATCATCTGGAGCATGATAACTTCGTTTCTTGTTGACTGTTGGAGCACACTCATGAAACTGGTTTTCATGGAACACGACATCTCTACTTCGAATCACTTTCTTCATTTCGGGATCCCACAGCCTGTATCCGAACTCTTGATCTCCATAGCCGATAAAGATACACGGAGTTGATCTGAGATCAAGCTTCTGCCTCAACTCCTTGGATACATGCACAAATGCCTTGCACCCGAACACTTTCAAGTGAGAATATGAAATATCTTTCCCAGACCATATCTTTTCTGGAACTTCAAAGTTCAATGGGACTGAAGGTGACCTGTTTATAAGATAACAAGCTGTCAGAACAACTTCGCCCCAGAATGGCTTTGGCAGTTTAGCCATACTGAGCATGCATCGGACTTTCTCAACAATAATGCGGTTCATTCTTTCAGCTACACTGTTATGTTGTGGTGGTCGTGGCACCGTTTTCTCATGTCTGATCCCATGTTTAGCACAATATGCCAAAAACTCCCGGGAAGTGTACTCGCCTCCATTGTCGGATCGGAGGCATTTCAGCTTCTTTCCAGTCTCCCTTTCTACCATAGCATGGAATGTCTTGAAACGATCGAATACTTGATCCTTCGATTTGAGACAATAAGCCCAAACCTTCTGTGATGCGTCGTCGATGAATGTCACGAAGTATTTGCTACCACCAAGAGATTCTTCTTCAATGGGTCGACACACGTCAGAGTGGACAAGGCTCAGCAACTCGGAACGATTCTTTCTGGTGGAACTGAAAGAAACTCTATGTTGTTTCCCGAATAAACAGTGATCACACGGATCCAAAGTTACATCTTTATCTATTGAGATGGCTTCTTTCTTTGCAAGAGTTGTCAATCCTTTCAGACTCATGTGGCCCAATCGTCTATGCCACAAGTTTGGCGATGTCTCTTCTTCAACTGCATTGAGACTCGGTCGATACAACTTTACATTGGTTTTGTAAAGAGTACCACAAATATGTCCTCTAGCAATAACCATAGAGCCTTTGGACAGCTTCCACGTACCATCCTTGAATAGATTTCCATACCCCTGTCGATCCAGAGCTACTCCTGAGATCAGATTCAATCTCAGATCCGAAACATGACGAACCTCTTTCAACACAAGTGAGCTTCCATTGCTGGTTTTTATGTGCACATCACCAATGCCAACAATGCTCGAGAAATTGGTGTTGCCCATCTTCACAACGTCGTGGTCTCCAGATTTATAAGTACTGAACAAATCCCAGTGTGGAGTGGCATGGAATGATGCAGCAGTATCAATCACCCACTCAATATAATTTGTGCCCACGTGTAGGCATGCTTCCTCTCCGCATGTAACAAGTGCAATGTCTGGTGACACGGTGACCATGGTCTCACCATCTTCTTTGCTCGAACTCTGGTTAGTTTGAGGCTGCTCCCGTTTAAGCTTTCGACACTCCACCTTCTTGTGGCCATAGTTGCCACAATAGTTACAATAGCCCTCGAACCAAGTGTTGGTATCGACGGACTTTCCCCGCTCTCGTGATCTCCCTCGAACTTGAGATCTTCCTCTACTTTGACCTCGACCTCTACCTTTGCCTCGGCCTCTTCCTCTACCTCCGTTTCTACCTCCGTTGCGTTCACTATTTTCAGAAACAAGGGCATATGATTGATCTACCCCGGCTTCTTTTCTTCGCGATTCCTCGTTTATTAAGGCGTCCGTGACCATCTGCATGGTCACCTTACCATTGGGGGCGGAATTACTGAGAGTGACGACAAGAGTCTCCCAGCTATCAGGTAGAGAACTTAGGAGCAAGATTGCTTGCTCCTCATCTTTGAGAACCCATTCAGCTGCACTTAGCTGGTTCACGAGATCTTAGAACTGACTTGTGTGTTCTGTGACAGAGGTACCGCTACGTAGCTTGTGATTTACCAATCGCCTCATCAACAATGTTTTATTTCAAGCCGTTTTTGCTTGGTACATGCTCCCAAGCTTTTCCCAAAGTTTGTAAGCACTCGTTTCCTGCGCGACATGATGGAATACACTATGGTCAATCCACTGTCGAATTTGTGCGACCGTTTTCCTATTCATTCTTGCCCATTCTTCGTCTGTCTTCTTGTCGGGTTTGGCACCTTTATTTTCGAGCGGCTCGGCTAAATCCTTCAAATTTAACTAGTCCTCCATACGAGGTTTCCACATGTTATAATTTGAGGATGTTAGCGGAATCATGGTATCCGATGATGATTTCTCCATGATAAAGTGCACCTAATCTGCTTGTGCTGGACTGTGGAAGCAGAATCAGGCAAAACGGGACTCACGGTTGAATCCGGAATGGTCGAAAACCTAAGGAACCGGTCTGACCAATCTGAAAACCGGACAAAAACAGAGTGAACCGGGCTGCACTAATTCAAACCGAATCGGGCCGATTTAACCACTGGCTGGTTGAAAGAGTCAACAAAAGGATGATGTGGCAATTGGACTTTGACCAGATCTGGTTCTAGTCAAACGGGTTGGTCGGATTGGGTTTCTCCGGTCGTCTTCTCCGGCGAGCTGGTGGCCGGAAGGTGGCGGAGCGGCGGCGGCGATGGTGGATAGAGAAACTTTGACTGGACTTTTGGAGGTCTTCCGGTGGTCGAAAAATTCCGAAAAATATATATTCGGAATCCTCGGAATGAGATCTTTTTAATGGTATACTCAGAGCACAATTTTGGGACAAAAAAATTTTGACTGAAAATTTTACGAAACTTTAAAAGATTGGTCTGGAAGATTAACCAAGCTCTGATATCACTTGTTAGGATTGGAAAAGTCTTCTATTCATAACCGGAACAGAATTACAATAGGAGGAGCAACTCTCACACTCAACTATTACAAAAAATCAATCCTAAACTTAATACCTATATCTCACTCAAGTGTTTTCCTTACTGTTTTTTTCTCTTGCTCTTGGTGATGCTACAAATGATAGAAGGCTTCCCTATTTATAGCGATGAAATGAACCTATTGATGTCATTTGTGACTCAAGCAAGCACTTGACAATTTGCCAAATACAAGGAAGATGTTTTCTTCCTTAAAACAAGGAATATGTTTTCTTCCTCAAAACAAGGGAAATGTTTTCTTCCTTAAAATGAGGGAGATATTTCCTTTCTCAAATTATGGGATGGACCCAACACTAAACACCTTACACATGTAAAAATATTCAAAAGAAAGTACAACCAATCCCCTTCGTAAATCAATTACACAAAAAAAAAACATTTAAATCAAGATAGAGTAGTCAAAGTTCCAACGTTTAAACAATTAGTTTTCTAATGATACAGGTTTATATATTTGTTAGTATTATAATACTAAGATATATGAATTGTATATGTAATTATATACTTCGGTATGATATTCGGTATTTCGGTATTTTCTTTATGAATACTGAATACTGGACTTTTTTAAAATGCATACCAAATATCGTACCAAATATCATAATACCGGAACTGCGATATAAAAAATTTCGATTTCGATATGGTAATCGGTATCTACCATACCATGCCCACCTCTACTGTGCAAAATCAAGTTGGTAGGTTCCCACCGTCCAAATCAACTTAATACAGTGTCAGCAAGCCTCGTTGTCAAGTTCTACCAACGCTGCAAGCCTGCAACTAACAAATTAATTTAAAGAAAATGACATCATATCTAGAAAAATGGACAGAAATTTCAACAATGAACTGCTTTAAATGTTGAAATTAAAATTAAAGCTAAGGTTGATGATGACGTGAACTCTAAAATCCTAACCAGAAATTTTCGTCGGTTGTTCTCTTATGGAATAATTATTTAATAAATGATTATTTTTTATTTTTCCTGTAATTTATATATTTTAGATTATGATCTGAAGATTTCTTTCGAGCAAACTTAAAATCATATGAGAAAACGTTAGACTACAAACGGTCTAAAATCTTGTATACATTAGACTAGGGGTGTATAAAGTAAATCGACAAACCGCACCAAACTGATAAGCCGAGTCAAACAGAGAAAACAACCAGACTAGTGGTTTGGTTTGACTTAGTTTGGTGTTGAGAAAAAAACCAGATCATAATTGGTTTGGTTTGGTTTTAACTAAAAAAAGTCAAACCGTACCAAACCAACCCGATATTACATGTATTCAATTTTTAAAATATTTATACATAAAAATATTTATTTGTAATGGAATTTATAAATATTTCTTTTATTTTTTCGTAGTTTTTTTTATCTATTATCATATTATTCAAGCTTGAACTTAGAATCTTGAATGTCAATAAGTTTTATATCCTATGGATATTTGTAACTCAAATAAAGTTCAAACCAAAACCAGCTCAACACTAACGCTAACAAAAGAAATTCAATTTACCACTAGGAATGACAATAATGTTGGATATTTATTCTTTAGTTTTGCATAATTAGTTTAGAGAGTGAAAATACATAACTTAATTTTTTTTTCTTTGTCATGTAATTAATACTTATTAGTCGTGCTTATTTTAGCATGACTTAGTGTTTTTAGATTATGGTCATTTTCTTTATGGCTTGTTAATTAGTAATATTTATTTTAACCGATTTTATTAGTTTTTGTTGAATATTTTAATATAATGTCATCACTCTTCTCACATTTTGTGTTATTTTCTTAAGAAACACCTTAATTATATAGTTGTATCTTACTCGGACAGAAATATTTGAAGTAAAAGTTATATGTATTGTATCAAGACTATTCCGAAAAAAAAAACCCGAGAAAACCCAAGGTTGAAAAACCCGAATTTTATTGGTTTGGTTTGGTGTATAAATTTAAAAACCCGACGCAATTGATTTGGTTTGGTGTTTAAAAAATCCGAGTCAACCCGGTCCATGTACACCCCTACATTAGACTAGTATAATTTTTGTCTGTCGTCCAAAGGGTTGTATTTACACAAACTTTAAGACATAGACAAAATTCAAATCATATAACCTACAAAGGAGACATTTGTGTAAGTTATAGTCATATCTCACTCCATTTTATCCCTATAAATACCATCCATAGCTTCTATTATATCTCACACCTCAAAGCATTGTATTCATCTTAATATCCTCTTTTTTATTGCTTCTTTCTTCAAGGGAAATTAATTTGACATTATGGGTGTCAATACCTATACTCATGAGGCCACAGCCGCAATTGCCCCTATTAGGCTATTCAAAGCTTTGGTTGTTGATGCTGATAATATTATCCCTAAATTGATGTCAGATGTTAAGAACGTTGAGACTGTTGAGGGAGATGGTGGTGTAGGAAGCATCAAGAAGATGAACTTTGTTGAAGGTAATTATTATTTTTACGGTTTTGACATAGTTTTCGTTTTCGCATTTGTCTTAGTTAAATTATATATAAGTTGAAAATTAGAATAAGTTGACTTGTTACTATAATTAGACAGAAAAGTAAAGTCTTAACTACACAAAAAAATAAATGTTAGAAAGTTTAAAATTTATGGAAAATGCGGATCTACATTTTTTGAATGAGGAAAGATAGGATATTCACGCTACATTGGCTTGTTTGGTTAAGTTCATTTAAATTATTTTTCTAATTTGAGAAAAAAATCTGGAATATCTATTTTTTTTTAAAAAGGTACACAGTCAAGTTACTAAAAAGTAATTGCACGTAACTCTTTTGAAAAAACATTACAATTATTAACGAGAGCGGAGCTAGAGGGGTTTTGCCGGAAAATCACGCTCTATTTAAGTAAACAAATATTTGGTATGAATAAATAATAGATGTTGAATCCTCATGATTTTTAAAAATCATGTCTTCGCCAGTGATTAGTAATCTCGTAAAAAAGGTAAAGTAACTTTTTAGATATTTAAATTGCACTGATAATATAAATTTATTTACCCTATCTAGCTTTAATGCTTTCTTAAAAACACTTGGAATTTTTCAAGAACCGTAACTACTAACTGGCCAAACATTTTTAAAAAAACTTTCCTTAATTTTGAAAATGGCAGGTGGACCGATAAAGTATTTGAAGCACAAGATTCATGTGACTGATGACAAGAACTTGGTAAGTAAATATTCACTTATCGAAGGTGATGTTCTTGGAGACAAATTGGAATCAGTTACCTATGAGAACAAATTTGAGGCTTCTGGAAATGGAGGCTGTGTTTGCAAGACCACAACTGAATATCACACAAAAGGTGATTATGTTTTAACAGAAGAAGAACACAATGCAGGCAAAGAGAAAGCTATGGACCTTTTTAAGGCTGTTGAAGCATACCTTCTTGCCAATCCTACAGTTTATGCCTAAATGGTTATGGAGTTTTAACTTATCAAACTCTTTTGAGAGTTTAATTCTAAGGTGTTCTCTCATATTGGCTTGAAGTACCTGAGTTTTCACTATATATATATATATATATATCATACTGTTTTGAGTGTGTGTTCTTTCCACTTGTATGTCATGGAAAGAACTTTCAATAAAGAATATTGCAAGCTTTACTTTTCAAATGCTTGTACTAAACCTCAAATGTCTTGTTCAATATATGTACTCCGTGATACTCGACAATTCCTCAGTTTTCATAACTATGGTGTTCAAGCCAACTTTTAAGCACCTCGACTAATTTTACATGATATACATGCTATCTCCCACCGGCACATGTATCAAGTAATTCTATCCATCACGTCCTGGATAGATGGGAAAGAAATTACTTGGAGTTTATCCTTTTGCTTAAACTCACTTCATTAACAACTAGTCCACACTCTTGATGAGTGTGCATATATATATATATATAACGTAGTTTATTTGAATTGGTATAGCTAATTTTACATGGTCTACTAATCTACCGCAATTGGGGATGCACTAAAATTTCAATATGCAATTGCAAAAGAGTTAAGTTTATACACTAATTAATTAAAGAATTTTACCCCGTCAGGTTACTTAAGAGCCAGCCATATGTTTTCTCCGTTGTTGTTCCCATTTGACGTTCGGTGTTCGTATTAAGATTTGATTAAATCTAGTTCGCAATTGAAAATTTTAGATTAAGGATAAAATGTGAGAACAAAGACGATTTCATATTCAAGGCTCTAATCTAATTGCTTTTTAAATTTATATCAAGGATGAAAAAGTACTATGCTCCTCCACAATCCTCGTCGGCGAGCCAATTATACGTGCGTAGCCATGGATTTGTGTTTTCTAGGAGTCGTTTGATACGCGGACTAAATTATTTTGAGATTATAATTTCGAGACTAATTTATCTCATCTGGGAGATGGGATAAAATAATCCCAAGGTTAATAGGATAGGTGGATATCTCATCCTTAAGATTGTGCTTCATTTTATACTCTGTTTGGTAGAAGGTACAAATATTTATACCTTCTACCAAACATGATATAAAATTAAGTGAAACTTACATAAATAACTATCTTTTATTTGTTTCTAACTAGATATAACTATAAAATGCAAAATTACCAAGCATAGCTACTTTTCTTTAAAAACGCGTGTATTTCTATTTTTTTGAAATATAGAGAAATACAGTGAACAGTAAACACGCTCTAGTGAAATTAGGAGCTATTTATGGAACAGATTTTTTGAAATACAATGAAATACACGGAAATACGAAATCGGGTTGAGTAAAAATAGGCTATATTTTTGGAACAGAATCTTCTTTTTCTTTTTAAATGGTAAGTTAAATTAAATCAACCATATTTCACGCATTTCATAACAACTCACAAATCTCTCTAAACTTTTATCACAATCAAAACTCTTTGAATTCAAAAACCACTAAAGATCTGAAAACTTCCAAATATAGAAAAACATACGCTGAAATACAATGAAATATGGTTGATTGTTTAAGAAAATATAAAGTTGTAGTATGCGTATATACAATGGAATACAATGAAATATATCAGAAACTATTTCATAAATTAGAAATACAAAATACAGAAATATATTGAAATATAGCGAAATACAAAAATCGTGAAAATAAAATGGAGTAAAAATAGGCTCTACACCAAAAAAAAAAAAAAGATAAATACACTTAAATACAGCGAAATAATACACTGAAATATACTAAAAAATTAGATATATTTTTTGTTGATAACAAAAGTATATTGAAACATTTTATCAAACACTTAGTGGGCATGAAGCTCCACAACTCTTATCAATGGTGTTTTTATAACAACAACCTATTCTCTTGCTCCTAGATGATGCTATAATATCATATTGCTATAATCAATACTATTCTTCATCACTCATAAGATAAACAACACCACATGATTAGCAAACATAAGAAGGATTTTTCTCTTATTTCGGCCTATCCATGGAGATTTAGCAAACGAATTGTTATGGCTGAGCTTCGGCCATTGGCTGGAGATCCTCACTGCTTTTTTTGTTGCCACTGGTGTATTTTTGCTTGGAGTATCAATATCCGCCATTAAAATGGAGAGTTAGAGCTCGTTGAAGATACTCTACCAATGGCTGAAAATATTTTTTTTTAAAATTGAATCAAAAGTGAAGATAAAGACGATGAAATTTATGAACAATTGAAGAGAAATACAACAAATAACATAACGAAAATTAGCTACTTGTAGAGATTGGATAATTGATAAGGAAGAATAAGAAGAAGAAATCGTGCTAATTATGGTGAAGAATAATGGGAGTAAAATACGGTTGTGAAGTGAAAATGTGAGAGAAAAATATTTGAAGGGAAAAAAAGAGATTGTGGGTAAGTGCGAGAGATGTACCTTATTTTTAGGGAAATACACTGCAGTTACAAAAACAAGTTATAGATGGTAATTTGATAAATAATTAAGCTACCAAAAATAATTTAAAAAAAGGTAATTAATACTAATAAATAAGTCTTAGAGATGGTTATGGTCTGTAAATTTTTTTAAAATTAATACTGGAATATCTCAGCTTATACCATGTACCAAACGACCCATTAGTTGATACTAGCAGTGTTTTAAAAGGCGTTTTCAGGGCGAGCCTCGAGGCGAGGCGTAACAAAAATGCCCCGGGGCGATGGTTCGAGGCGAAAGTCTCAAAAGGCGTATGCCTAGCAATTCGGGGAGTACGTCTGGGCGTTTGGGGCGAGTTTTTTTTTGTTGGGGCGTGTTGGGGCGTAAGCCCAGAAAACTTCTTCAAATTAAAACAAAATTTGTTAAATAAGTCCTCAATATAATGCCCAAATTCTCAAAAGTCAACTAATAATTACTCAAATATTTTAAAAAGGAACCAAAACATTAAATTTAAAAGTCACAACCTTTTTTATTGCTAGAATGCCTAATATATGTTCTTTCCAATTATTTATCTTGTCTTCTACTATCTCAAAAAAGTAATGAGCAGTCACTTGTGCTTGTAAGTAGCGTATAATAGATTGTTCTGATTAGTTTTTTTGTGGGGATGGAGCATATATTTATAGTTTTCTTTAATTTTTTACGCTATTTTATCTATTTAAAAGTATTTATTATAATTATATCCTTTTATGAAATACTAAAAATGAAAGTCCCATGAGACTTATGCTTCGCTGAGACAGACGTAAAACACCTTGCCTTACGCCCCCGTCTTTTAAAACACTGGTTGATAGGATAAGTTCCATCGGTTGACATGTAAAAACTATTGACGTTGCAATTGCATACTTTGACGTTGTCAAAGCTCAATATTAATTTAAAATAGGTCTCGAGTTTGGAGAAAAAAATACTGGACGTAATCACAAGAAGAGTTAGTAAAGATAGAATAGACCAGAGAGCAACTTGAGAGTGGGGTCGTTTGGTTGTTATTATAGTGGCGGAGCCAGGATTTCATTTAGGGATTCAAAAATTTTAAAAGGTAACTACACGATGAAGTCAGGGGGTTCAACATCTATTATATATACATAACAAAATAATTTTAACTTTAAAAATACACTGTAATTTTTCGCCGAGATGAACCCCCTGAAGCCAATGTGGCTCCGCCCTTGGTTTATTATACTGAGGAGATTTTACCTCCACATAAAATTTTGTATTAGAATCATGCCTGGTTCCTACTTTCCTTTTTTTTTTTTTTTCAGAAATAATACTGATATAAATTATGAAAAACCCATATATTATTTCATGTGAGATAAATCATGTGCAATAAGAACGAACAAATTAGCAATTTACATAGAACAAAATAATTAAATGACAGAACTAATTAACTCTCGTAACTCATATAGAGCCTGTTTGGATGGGCTTATGCCTATAAGCTGTTTGCAGCTTATAAGCTACAAAAAATAAGTTGGGGTAGTCTAACTTATTTTTTTTGGCTTATAAGTAACTTACAGCTTATAAGCTGCTTTAGATAAGCTAAGTCAAATGGGCCCAATTATTTTTTTGTGCTTATTTTAAGCACAAAATGACTTTAAGCTGGTCAGCCAAACACTCAAAAAAATTGAAAATAACTTATAAGTAACTTATAAGCAACTTATAAGCCAATCCAAACCGGCTCATAGTCGACAAACATTTATTTGTTTAAAAGTTAAACAAATATTTTCAGATGATACACTATATATATGCTACGTCAAACCAAACATATACTATTAAAGCTGATTCTATCCGCATTACCAAAATCTAAAGCAGTCAAATGTTCTTACGTAGTTCAGTACTAATGGTTCAAACAGTATATTGCAAGATTACAAAGAGTTGTAGCCAAAATGACTTAACATTTCATCAAAGTAGGTAGCCTTATTTTTCATTTAATTCTTCTTAATTTGACCGGCCAAGTTTGTCTATTTACGATGATGACACCTCTTTGAACTCCATCTTCTTACGTCATTTTGCAAGGGATGTTTGGCTTAACTTCGATCAACAATTCAACATAAATAAAAGATTTCAGACATATAAAAAATAAAAATAAAAACAAAGAGAAAACTTATCCTGGGGCAAACCATTTAGACTCCCTTTTTTATAAATCAGTTAATCTTAGCATCCACATTTTATCATTAATAACATGATTTATTGGGACTCATTAATTATACAAACTCATTATTTATAAGAATAACTAAAAATAAAACATATGTGGAACTCTCACTATCACAAAGGATAGTTTAATACTTTGTATACATTTGGCTTACATGTAAAAAAAAATCTTAAATTTTATAAATTATGTACTCGGCTAAACAGATGCACATAAAACTAGATGACGGGAGTGATATAAGGAGAAAAATAGAATGCCCCCTTAAACTCTTGTCTATGGGAAACTACTAAGAGTTGAGTAAAATAAGTCTTCAAATAATAAAATCGACCCTTTCGTGTTTGAGACAAAAATCTTTGAGAAGAAGCCAATAAACTACCTAAAATTAATCATTAAACCACACAAACAATCAATGGATACTTACCGTCCCACCACAACCTTTGGCGATTTCTGTCATCATTTTCTTTTGACTCGTTATTTGCATTTGTAGGATTTCATCTTGAATTGATTTTGGAATAACTTGTGATCCTTCAGGCCTGAAGGTAGATAAAGCATGACTCACAGAAGTCAATAAAGGAAAACCTCAGTGTGTCCTAAATTCTCATTTCACATTACAGATTTTTGTCTTAACTTAGTCACGAATTCAACATTCAGTTAAAAAAAAAAAAAAAAGTTATAGAAGAAAAACATGTGCAGGGTCAAATCTATACAGCAGAAGTGACATGTGGATAGTAGTTTTAATTAAACCATATGCATATCCTTCATCTCTAAGAGAAAACACCTAAGGAGCTCAGCAAGAAAAAAGTTTCATTACATTTGGTAAAAAGTCCACAAAAAAATAAAATCCCTACGTGTTTGAGACTCAAATCTTTTTGAAGAAACCAATGACCTTAAATCATTAAGATAAAGCAAACCTTAATTAATGAACTAAGTTAACATGTTAGAAGGAAAATTACTTTGTAGGTTTGAAACAAAGAACATAAGCAAGCCTCATTGTTAGACCATTTACCATAAAGTTATCCAAAAAACTAAATTAAAGAGAAGTTACAGAAGAACATCTTGAAAAATTCTAAAATGGAGTACTTTGAATGTTGAAATTGAGAGAGGCATTGCTGATTTAACTCTGAGATCGTCACTTGTTTTTTCCTATAAACAACATCTAAGATTTCGTTATCACATAGCTCAAAACATTCTCAAACTAAACATTCTTACACATTGATTTTATAAATCCTTTTTGGTTCAATATCTCAAAAAAACAAACATTAATATGGGTGTCACTACTTATACACATGAGACAACAACACCAGTTGCCCCTACTAGGCTAATCAAAGCTTTGGTTCTTGATTCTGACAACCCACGTTGATGCCACAAGTTGTTAAAAATATTGAGATTGTTGAGGGTGATGATGGTGCTGGAACCATCAAGAAGATGAACTTTGTTGAAGGTTGGTTTTATGAAATTATTTTATATGCACCGTCAGTGTAACGAAGTTTATACATACTATTAGAGTTGTCAATATGGGCTTGGCCGGCGAGGCCAGCCCAACCCAACCCTTTATTTTAGTAGAGTTGGGCTAAGATTTCTTTAGCCCATATAGAAGTGAGGCTCAAAAGCCCAGCCTCTTTTGGCCCGCCGGCCTCAAGGGTTGGGCTGAGACCAGCCCTTGAGGCCAGAAAAGAATAATAAATTAATTAATTTTAAAAAAAATATAAGTAAATTAAATGAAAAGATAAAAAGTAATGAGAAAAAAGAATGTACTTACTACTAAGTAGTAATTAGAAACTGGAGTAATACTTTTTAGTCTTAGAATTTATATTATGTTTAATTTTTTTTAACGTGATCCGAATTAGTGATTTAAAATAATAATTTATATTTGTTCTCTTGAATTTTTTCTTCTATGATATGGTTTGGCGAAGAATGGGTAGTAGAAGATTCCATTTTATATTGCAAAAGTTTCTTCTATTTTAAATTGCAAAAGTTTCATGTTCAAATTGTACCAAAAATCACTTAAAAAATGTTGTTTCGGAAGACGAAAAAACTTAAAGGGCTGGCCCGTCCTAGCCCGCGGCCCGCTTAGGACTGGGTTGGGCTGCCATTTTGCAGGCCCTTCAACTAAAAGGGTCAGTCCGTCCTAGCCAATTTAATTCTTTGACCCTTTAGGGCTGGGTTGGGTTGGGGTGGGCCAGCCCATTTTGACACCTCTACGTACTATCTTTATAATTTTGCTCGTTATTGTACCATCATTTTCAAGATAACTAAAGTAAATTTATAAATGGTCACTTAAAATCTTAAATTCACTTTAGTGCACTTATAAAGTCACTAAACTATTTTTTGTAATAAAAAAATTACTCAACTTTAGCTTAATTATCATGAAACTTATTGTGGGTGAAAAATTACTCACTAAATACTGTTTTTTGTACTGAAAAATTACTCAAGTTTGCCTAGATATCACATAAAGTCATTAGAGGAAACAAAAGTGACATTTTATACGATACCGTTACTACTTAGCAAAGTTAAATGAGTTTTTGGTACGAAGAAATTGTTTAATGATTTTCTGTGATACTTAGCATAGTTTAATGATTCTTTTGTTACACGAAATAGTTTAGTAATTTTCTATGATACTTAGACAAAGATGAGTGATCGTTTTGTTACAAAATAATATCAATTTAGCGACTTCGTTGCAATAAAATAGAAGTTAGAGCGACCATTCGGTGAAACTTGAGTTTATGGGCAGTTGCGTTATCTTTTCAGTAACTTCATAGTGTAAAAATTCTTTTTCGTTGATTGAAATGATGACTTTCAGATCATCCAAGAAAATAATTACAATATTTTGAGAATGGCAGGTTCTCCAATCAAGTACTTGAAGCACAAGATCCATATTGTTGATGACAAGAACTTGGTGACCAATTATTCAATAATCGAAGGAGATGTTCTTGGAGACAAATTGGAATCCATTTCGTATGATATCAAATTTGAAGCTGCTGGAAATGGAGGGTGTATTTGCAAGAGCATAAATGAATACCACACAAAGGTCTTGAGTTTTCATTGTTATAGCGTCTTTTTGTTGTGTGTGTGTGTGTGTGTTCTTTTCCAAGTTTGTCATGGGAAGAACTCTTAATAATGTAGAAAGCTTTAATTTACCTATCAAATGCTTGTACCAAACAGCAAATAATTTATTTATTTTCAATATAATGATTTCCAAGCATAACTTGAGTTAAGCATAATGCACTGACGACGAAAATATATTTATACAATCTAACGTACTCATAAGGTAATTTACAAATAAATCACTATGATAACCATTAATTGATAATTTCACACTTTTTCTTGAAACCGGTACTATTAATAATTTCACACTTTCTCCACGGAGAAAAAACAAACTCTAAAAAATGTCCAATTGTCAATTTTAATTATGTGGCATTTCTTTCTTGGCTGGGCCACCCACATCACCCCTATCTTTATAGTTATATCAGACAGGATAAGTTGCATCTGTAAAAATGACTTGTTATATTGATATATTCTATAACTTAATGACTTGTTATATTGATATATTCTATAACTTAATATTGCATTTGCCTTGTAAAGGTACAACAAACATAACATCAAGGACAAGACTCAATAAACTATCTGTCGAACTAACAGTACCAATTGATAAATGAGCCATGAAGGCATGAAAGTTCAGCTACTCGTATTGATGCTCAAGTTAGAAGGATATAAAATAACTTTTTCACAGGGAAACTAAGAGATAATTGGATGACAACACTGTTAATTTGAAATTAAGCATTTGTCGCTTCACTACGGTGTAGTCACGATTAAACATAAGAGGCAAACATCAAGAGTCTGATAATGCAGAATTTTCTGCACAGAGGATTAATCTTTTCATAAAAGGAATCATAAGAAGGTTTCTCTACGAAGAGTTTCAAGTTCAGTTATAACTTGGTCAAGGGACAGTTTCCCTGAAAAACTTCCAGAATTGTATGCAAACAAGAATGAGTTTGACTACTTAGCCAATATGGAGTACTCAGTTCTTTACTTTGAACAGACAGAATCTTGATCTGCTTTCCAAAGGTGTGTTCTTTGACTTGGATCGGCTTTCACTAGCCTAGCTCTTGCTCGAGAATCAAGTTTCCCATAAACAGTCTTGTTTGAGCCCTTGTGTCCACTTGTAAGATTTTCAGCTTGAATTGATTTTGGAAAAGCGTTGCACTTGATGTGATGTCTATTTTGACATGCATTGTGATTCTTCAAGCCTGAAATTACTTCTGCTTTCGTCTTTCTCCTCGTGCTTATCATTTGATCATTATCTGTAAGCAAATTTCCAATAATTTCAGCAAGAACTACACCGTCTATAATGTGTTTTATCATTGTAAACTGCATCACAGTTCTAAATTTACAAGAGGCTCAAGAATAACATTTGAAAATGTATCAGCAACATCCCTATTTCTCGTCTAAGCAAATATGTCAGATGAGTTGGTAAGTCCATTTCTGATGCGAGAATAATTTACTGATCACTGACAACCAGTATGTATATGTTGATTATGCGCATAAAGCTTATTAATGTATACTATCGCATGCACCAGCGAACTACACGAGGGTATGATTTGTTTGTAGAATCACCAGGACTTCCTGCCCCTTATTTACTCAGCTTTATCCATTACTCTACTCATAAATCATAATGAAGAAGAAGCAATTCAACCTACCTATTATGGGTTTCTCTCTCTTATACACAGTCACACTTTACTGTCCCCAAAGTAACAGGGTTAAAGTATCACAAAAAAGCAGTTCTAATCCATAAGGACGGGCCATGCAAGATATACATGATAATGTCAAAAAAAAAAAAAAAAAAAACAAGTAAAATGTAAATGTTATGCTATTAAATCATTTGTTCCTCAAGTGCGTTTTCAGGTTTCTTCCATCACACTTTTGTCATAAACAAATATGGTTGTGCTACACCTTTCAGTATCCAGAAGTTCAAGTTTGTGCTACAACTGTGAAAGAGTTAATTCAACAAAGCAAAAGTTCATCATGGATTACCCGGGCTTGATAAGACTGCACGTGGTCGTGGGACTGAAGTGGCCCTTGGATTTGTTTTGCTTCCTCCAAAAATATTTTGGCTATTGTCCTTGGTTCTCCCTGCCAATCAACAGAATGAATGTCAATCAGACTTTCAAAGTAAGAGCCTAAGAGGTAACAAAAAGTTGTTAACGAAGTATGTAACCTGTTGATAATGGAAGTCCATGTCTGTCTGGACTTAAAATACATGCTCGGGGTATCCTCACAACTGATGTAGGAGAATCGTCTTTATACACCATCAGAAAGAAGCAAAAGATACGAACTAGTCAAACACTATCAAAGGTGAGAACAAATAAAAAGAAGCAAGCAATTGATTAGACACTATTAAAGCTGAGAGTGACTAAATTAATGGATACGGAGAGGCAACAATGTATTGATAGAATCCCTTAAATATTACAACAGTATGGTCAAAGTTATTGTTGGATGCTTACATGCAAACTCCCATTTTTGCTTAAATCCAACTATCTAAACCGTGTGTCATGGTTATGAAAATGGCGTACTGAATAAAACCAACAAAATCAAAGCCTTCAACAAGCACTACGCAAGAAAACAAAATGTGAGAAGAAAGGACTACAAGGATTTGGAGACTTTAAGAAAACGTAGTCTCATAGTCACTAGTTAGAAAATGGATATGCATCCGCTAAAGCTAACCTAGCTTATCAACTATAGAAAGCTGTACTATTAGTGGTAAGCCTAAAGCTTTAAATAGGATCATCAAACACTAGAGAGTACTTGAAGGATTTCCAGTCCAGCACATTGGGATTTCATCAAAATAGATGAGGTCCAGGAACAGCATACACAAAATGGAAATGATCAAATTTCAGGATTATTTACAGGTAGCAAAACATTGGGAGGTTAGAATATGATGTCCTGCATTATTCCTTTTGGTTGCATCAGGACATTACAATAAAATCCATGTATAAAATGTGTCCTGCTTAAGCAGGAGGATAAGCAAAAGAGAGATGTCAATATAACTTAAGTGAACTACGATTAGATCAATGAGTTGTACTGAACGATCTTTACATCATTTAAATAAATAAATAGCGAGTCACACTTGGTGATTTTTTCCCATCTGTCCAAGTTATGGTGGACAGAGTTACCTGGCACCTGTGCTGGTGGGAGGTAGCAAGTACCCGTCGAATTAGTCGAGGTGCCCACAAGCTCTCGGAAATCCCGGTTATCCCAAAAAAAAATATACATAGCAAGTCAAAACAACGCCACCATGTCATAATCCATTTACATGGAAAAATTTAAAGCTTGATATAATCCACTACATTCATATCAACTCGAGAATACCTAAATCCTAAACTAGATGAGGTTGACTATATAATCATCTACGTTTCACTTATTCCATTCTGATATTGGCAAACAATTTGTCTTTTAAGGCAAAGTAGAATTTATCTACCGCTAGATGTTCTCTAAATATCGTCCCTATACTGAGATACAAGTCCAACTAGCAAAAAAAGGGGTTATCCAGAAGGCTTGTTATTGGGCTAAAGCCATAGAAAGATATGACACTGATCCAGATCCTCATCTACACATAGAATTTTGCAATTCCCAAATTCCCATGATAAAGAGCAAACCAAAAATAGTTAAATCACAAAAAGGAAAAAGAAAAGCACAATAGGATAATAAGGAAATAACCAAAAGACCAAGTTATATTAGCAAAAAACAAAGATCATATAGATAAAGTTGTACCTGAAGAAGAGAAGTCGCTTATGGAAAGGGATTCAAAAGCCTTCAAAGATGGCAAAGACTCATAAGCATACTCATCATCTTCTTCTTTCTGTACCCTCACCTTGACCCTTGGGTACACTTATAAAATTCCAACAAAAAAATAAAATAAAAAAACCCCATTTCAGCAAAATCAGAATCCAATATGAACAGAATATTAAAGAAAACATAACAAACTAAAATTGGAACTCACTTGACTTTTAACTTGCAGAAGCTTCAAGAATTTGCAAGAAAAATGAATACCAAGAGTCAACCAGCTATCTCTGTTCCTGAAAAGTGAAAAGCCATATCAGCAAATAAGATCAAAACAGCAAAAATCAGGATCATATTCATAAAAGATCAAGAATCATAACAAACCAAAACCCGCTTGACTTTTAACTTGTATATGCTTCAGAACTTAGACAAAATAATGACTTTTTGGGTTTAAATATGTGACAAAAGACATGAGAAGCATGTGGTAAAAGTTGAGAATATTCAACGAAGCACTATGAATGATTCTTGGAAATGGAAACAAATCCTTAAAAAGGTCAAAATCAAGTTATTTTTTTAAAAGATTTTGTGTGGGGTTTATACTTGTATTATGCTTGTTTGTATGAGAGGTCAAAGGGGCAATAGCACTTTCGGCAAGTTTGACAAGAATGTGATGCGTTTCATAAGCACGTACGGTAGGTAATGGAAAGAAAGATGGTCAACTAATTAATGGTTGCCTTCAAGTTTCAAATTTCAGTTTCCTTTTTGTATGTGTCTCTATTTTTGGGTTCTTTACGCAAGTGTAACGTGCCATGTAGAGATGTCGATAAAGTAGGATGGAGAGAGTAAAATATCTTCTACTAGACTAGTTTTGTCCGGAATAATGACTCAGCCTGATTTATTTTTACTAGTTTAATATTAAGATACAGATTTATAATACTAAATTAATACATTATTATATTAGTAAAATATTTTTTAAAAATTATGTGGGTGCTGATTGGGAATAATGTTGGCTAATGGTGGGCTGTGGTATAATAGCTAGAGATGATGGTGGCTGACAGTAATGGTTGATAGTGATAGTTGGTGGCGGCGACTAGTATTTGTGGACTTGTGGTGAGTGATAATAATAATTAATGGCGGTGGTGAATGATGACGTAGGTTGTCGATATATAGTGATGATTGTTGGTAGTGTTTCGTAGTTGTTGTGGTAACGGTGGTTGATGATGAGATTGTAAATAGTGGTTAATGGTGGTGACAATTGATTGTAGTGATTGGCATCGATGGTGACTGTCAGGGGCGGATCTCGTAGAAGGGTGGGGTGGCACGGCACCCGGATGCCTCGGTTGAAACTCTAATATTTAATCCTTTTGATTAATTCTTCTCTGCTTATTTTGGCTTGTTATTTTGCTTGCAGGAAAGTACACGCCCAGCTCTATTCATCGTTATTTTTTATCTTTTGTTTTTAAATTCTATTTTTTACTTGTATTCTTTATTAAACCAAATTGACTCTTTTTTGCTTTAATTAATTCTTGACTCTTTTTACTTCTTTCTTTCTTTACGTATTAACCTCTTGATATGCGTGTTGTGTGTGTATCTCATGCTAATGAGTATTAAATTTTAAAACATCACATAAATATTTAAAATACACTTAAATAGTATTAATTCTTTTAAAAAAGGTTTAAGTTCTTAAAAATAATGAATATTATTATGTTAGAGTTTTTAAAATTTGAAGGTTTTTTTATCTTTCACCGACGTTCACGTTAAGTGAAAATGACTGGGCTGAAGTTACAATGCCTGATTCTTTCTCAATTATATATGTGCAACAACACGCATAGACATTGGAGTATGAATACATGAGGTAAAGGTATTAGATGGTTTATATAGGTTCAGTTTTTAACGTGAAAAATCTCTTTCTTCCCAAATTTTTAGAGAATAACGTCTTAGGTATCTTCCATCTCATCAGAATATCTAAAAGAGAACATAACCAAAAAAAAATGTGCATATTTGGTCAATTTGTCTATATAAATTGAAAAAGATAATTATCCGAACCGTAGCCCAAAATTGAACAAATCGACCGGTTTACTATTTTGGATGATGTGGCACCCGGAACCTCCAAATTCTGGATCCGCCTCTGGTGGTTGTGGCTGTGGTTATGGCTGAAGATGATGGTAGTTGATAATGGTGGGTCGCGACAGTAACAGTTAATAATGATGGATGATAGTTGTATTTGTGAATAAATATTTTTTTAGAAATTGTTAATAAACATATTCATGATACTTTATTACATTAATCATTCAAATTTATTCACACTCATTAAGAAAAAACAAACATGCTTAATGGTTAAGATTTGAATAACTAAGATTCAAACTTTAAAAAAATTAGAATTAATGTAAGTAACAAATATTTTAATAGATTGACTCAGTGACAAATAATAGTCTCTTTTTGTCAGAATTATTTTTTTTAGAAAAAAAAAAACTTTTAGAGAGTAGCGATTTATGTTTGAGTGGTTAATTTTAAGATCACATTGTCAGTAAGGGTGCTTATCGGGCGGTTCGGTTGGATAATTGTACTTAACGGTTCGGCTTATCGGATATTGATTTTTAAATATCTCAATCCGCTAACCAACCAATAAGATATCGGTTGGTTCAGTGTGGATTTAGCGGTTAACAGTCAGTTAGCGGTCGGTTTATCGGTTAATTAATAAAGTATATGAGATTTTTTTTCCTCTCTTTGCTCGGACTATTGCATCAATACCAAACTATCGAAATACAAAAGGCGCAATATTGATAGTGTATAGGTTGCAAACTCACATTTGACCCTATTTGCTTCACATCACAAGATTTAAATGGATGTATTACTCATGGTGGGTATTCTTGGGACACATGATTTTAAATTATTGGAAATACGAATTAAATTTTCACTAAAGTACCATTATTAAATAAACTGTGCAGATTAAGTATCATATTTTCATACTAAAGCATGTCAATGTCCATAAGAAAACTTATTTTTCTCAAACAACCACTAGTAATTCTATCTTGTTCTCATCTTCACCATAGAAAAGGAAAGAACATCCAAGGTAGTAAAAATGTTTTGAATGATTCTAGTTGGTAACATGAGATAATAAGAAATAAACATCAGGCAGAAGCAATAAGGAAAATGAGAAACTGCTACCATGTTGCGAGAAGAAAAATGAATTTTAGGCTCAAAGATTAGTATTTCTAATCTTTAGTACTTTATATACATAGGGATTTATTTATAATTTAATTATTCTTAACGGGTTAGCGGCTAAATCGATAAGGAAAATGAGGAAACCGCCCCCCGCGCCGTTAATCCGTTAACTATAACATTTCAAACCATTCCCCATCCGTTAATCTAATTACCCGATACCAATAAACTTATTTTGCGGTTGGGTTATCGGTTGCGGTTCAGTTTTGAACACCATAATTGTCAGTTTTGAAACAACAATTTTTATTTCGCAAGGGTTCAAAACATACTTTTCAGAAAAGCTACATTTTTAACTTTTAAAATTAATTAATTAATTATTTATTTTTATAAAACAATTATATTTGTCTAAAGCGGTTAATTTCAGTCCAAATTATTAAGAAAAGAAAGTCTAAGTAAATCAATTAAGGGCAACTTACATAAATAACTACCTTTTAGGAGCAATTAACCATTCCTAACTACCTTTTTCATATTTACAAGGCGTAGCTACCATTAGATATTTTCACTATATTTGATTATATCTGAATATATTGTTAAGTTGTATCCAACTTTATCTGATGTCACATGTATTTGACTGTATTTGAATGTATTCGAGCTGCCGTGAAATTGAATGTGTTCACTCTATTTGAATGTATTTGAACAAAATTTCAAAATATAGCATGTACATTCAAAATACATATGAAGCCAAATACATTCAGATACAAGACAAGAAGCCAAATACATATGAGACACAAGACATATGAGCCAAATGTATTTCAACAAAATTTCAAAATACACTGTGTACATTCGAAATACATATGAAGCCAAATAAATTCAAATACAAGACAAGAAGCAAATATACATTCAGATACAAGACAAGAAGTCAAATACATTCAAATACAAGACGAGAAGTCAAATACATATGAGATACAAGCCATATGAGCCAAATACACATGAGATACACATGACGAAATACACTCAGATACACTCATACCAAGGAGAGCTGTGAAAAATAAAGTGGTCGGCTGGGTTCGAATCTGCGGGGACAGAGCACACACCCAATAACCACTCCAACATGTCCTCTTGATATTGTATCATGTAGCTACGAAATGTAATTGTTGCAAATAGGAGCTATTATCCATAGATAACTCTTACAAGTAGCTATGCCAAGTAATTATTCCATCAATTAATAGGGGAGAAGAAAGGCCATGTTAGTTAGGCTATCATTTGAGCCAATTCTATTTAGGGATAATGACGGCCCGATGACTCTCGGAGAACGACTTTACGAAATTGAGCCCAACCACCTAATTAGTATCCATGTAACCATTATCTTCGAGCCCCGTCTCGTATAATTCATTTTCTAACGAAAAGGTGCCTGACCCAAGCCTTATCGCGTACACACAAAATTCAACAACAACAACATCAACATACATAGTGTAATTCCATAAGTGGGGTTTCAGGGACACACGAAATTCAAACACTTTAAATAAACTTGTCATAAAAGTTGAAATTGCTCATCTCCGTCAATACGGAAGTTACACGCACAACAATAATTCTCTAGTAGCCTACGTCATTTTGATTTGTTTATGGAAGTATTCCAATTCCTAATTAGCGAGGACAATTACCATGACAGATGAATCTTCAAGAATTGAACTCTTTTATCTAAATGTTCTTATTTCGATGAAGAAGCAGTTTCATTAAAAAGGCATCAAGCAGATGAAAAAAATTACAAAGGAAGTTGAACAACTTAGAAATAGCTATACAGAACAAATATATTATCTATACACTGTAATTTAAGTTGGTTTCGTGTGTTTATACATGATTATATAAAACATATACATTATATATACAGAGTATATGTAATGTTTATATAGAATATGTAATGTTTATATAGCTACACATAACAAATATATTATCTATACAGCGATGATATAATGGGCTACATCGGCTGCAAACTAGATGTGTGGGCTGTATATATGTGTTATTTCCCCGTCTATTTAGCACTAAACATTCAGCCCACTAGGCCAATTAATTTGGGGCAATTAGCACGAATGTCCCTATCTTAGGGTGGTCTTTAATTATTGCCCTTCGGCAATTTAAGTAATAAAAAAGTGGCTGAAAATATTTTGAAATAACAAAAGAAATTCAGATCTATGACCTAATTTCACAAGGTAAGGTTTCACAGAAACTATGCCTATTCGGAAAAAGTTACATAGAAACTATGCCTTGTCCGGCATAGTTTCGTAGGATAACTTGATTTTTACAGATCTATGTCGGACAAGGCATAGTTTCTTATGTAACTTTGATCGAATAAGTATAGTTTCTATAAACTTATGCCGAGCGAATTAGTTATTACACAACTTATGCCGGATAACTTAATTTCTACAGAACTATACCGGGCAAGGGATAATTTCTATGTAACTTTATCCAAATAGGCATAGTTCCTATGAAACCTTGCCTTGCGATTTTTTTTTTTTTTTTTTTTACTCTGCTTGGTTCGAACCCAGAATCTCTGATTTCGTAGACTAGCGAATAAGGGTACTTTGGCCCATAAATTTTCACTAAATGGGAAGCAGGAACAAAAGTTAAAGACCAATGATTTGAGGGCTAAATTTGAAGATCAATCCACATGAAGTGATGTACGTGCAAAAAAAAAAAAAAGAACTTTGGGCCCCAAACCAGCAAATGAACCCCAAATATTCAGCCCACTGGGCCAATTAATTTGGCCCAAAGAACCAGTCCAAATGAGCCAGCCCAACTTCAAACCCCTTGTGCTCTCAAGCTAACGGCTGCCTCTCTCCCCTGAGCAAATTTAACTCTTTTTCCCTCCTTACAACAAAAGATTGACACCCCATTTTCGTGCAATGACTCATACTCTTATCTCTATTTGCTTGTATCGACGCCCAAGAGACGATCATTCATGACGCACCAAATCCCCTACGTATCACTTCAAATCTCACCATTTCGGGAAACCTCTGAATCATATCACCTGAAATGCGAATAAGGGTACTTTGGCCCATAAATTTTCACTAAATGGGAAGCAGGAACAAAAGTTAAAGACCAATGATTTGAGGGCTAGTCATTGCTGGTCTTTTATTACTATTAATAAGCTTCTCATAATTATAAACTTTTATGGTAAATGTATCAACAATTTTGAGTATAGTATATATAAAAACTATATTGGATGAAGCCCGATCATGATGAATGGAGCCAAAAGTAGCAATTTTATGTGAATAATTGTTGGTAGTAAAAACTAAAAGGAAAAGGTTCAAGAATGCCCTTTATCATATTGGAAATGGGCTAAAAATGCCCTTCCACCTATTGAATTATAATTGCTCTTAATGTTAAATTTTAGTCTAAAATTGCCCCTTTTTAAACAAAAGTTGATGTGGAATTTATGAACTTTTTAATTTAAATATATCGCATTAATTTATTGGTCCATATGTAATTGACCAAAGGGAAAAGGACACTGTGTGTCCACTCAGCCAAACTAATTCCACATTTAATCACTGTTTGGGCTTAATTCCATTAGGTGTCCGGTCGGCCCAAAATAATGTCAAGGCTGGCCGGCCCAACAGCCCAGGTGCTAAAAAAAAAAAAAAACTTTTTGTGGCGACTAAGTCGCCACAAAAACATTGCCACTAAAGGGCTGCTACAGCATATATACATATGTTGGAATTATATATACACTTTATATACAGGAATTATATAGTTTATATACATATGCTGCAATTAATCATACATTTATTATACACATATTATACAATAATATGTGTATATTATTATTGTATAATATGTGTATAATAAATTATACGTTAATTATACATTTATTATACACATATTATACAATAATGATATGATGTTTATTTTTAACATATACAATAGTGATACATATTATAAACCACAATGATGCAGTTTTTATAATACATTTTTTATACGTATGGTGCACTTTCTATACAAAACTGATACAGTTTATATAGACATGTTGGAATTATATATACACTTTCTATACAAAAAATGATACATATTATATACAAAAAATGATACATATTATATACAAAAATGATACAATTTTATATTATATACAGGGCAGTTGCACTGTGCTGATACACATTATATACACAAATGATACATATTATATACAAAAATGATACATACATACCTTAATGATTCAAATTTTATACAGTTTCTATACATTACAAATAGGTACTGATACATATTTTATACACAAATGACACATATTATATATAAAAATGACCTCAAACATTTTTATGTTTGGGTTTTTATTTGAAAATTGTCTTATTTAAGTTTTAGCTAATGGATGATATTAGTTTAGTGGGTATAATTTGAGTTTAGAAGAATTGTGGCCATCGGGTGGAATTAGTTTCACCCGACCGACCAATTATGTTCTTTCCCCTTGACCAAGTCCACTAATAACCCGACCCATTAACCCAAACTCATTCTTAAAAAAGACTTCAATTCATCCTCTCCATTAATCATTGTCGATCAGCTCTTGGGCTTCTTCTGTTGTGAGTTTTCTCTAGAAAAATACACCGTTCGAACTCTATTAGTGGCTAAACCTTCTTTATATTTGGCTAAACTAAATGGAGAACTAAGTTGTGCAAACTGGGACAAAAGGAAAAAATACAATCACAACAACTAACTATGATATCTAAAGAGGAAAAAAGAATATAATTAGGATAAAATATGCAATATATGTTAAGAAGAAGCAATATACAATTTAAACAAATAAATCATTGTATTTGATTATGTGAGAATTAATAGTTAGTAAATAACCCACTCGGAAGCTGATTTTTCAATTTTTATACCCTCTCACACAAATGAGAGTGTATTCACGATCTTTGACACATAATGTCCAAGGGGTCAAGAGTAATTACGGGTGTACATGGACCGGTTTGATTCAGATTTTTCAAATACCAAACCAAACCAATTGCGTCAGGTTTTTAAATTTATAAACCAAACCAAACCAATAAAATTCAGGTTTTTCAACTTCAGATTTTCTCGGGTTATTCAGTTTTTTCTGGTTGTTTGGGTTTTTTCTCGAAAAAGTCTTCATACAAAACATATGACTTTTACTTCAAATATTTCTTTAGTCCTAGTAAGATACAACTATATAACTATGGTGTTTCTTAAGAAAATAACATAAATGTGAGATGAGTGATGACATCGTATTAAAATATTCAACAAAAAAGATAATAAAATCGGATGGAAAATCATTCATAAATCACATTATTAAATCTAATACTCCGTATTCTTTATGTATATGTACAAATAAACCATTCATTGAATAGTAAAAATAAAATAAAAATCGACATCCATCAAATACATTGGATTTATTACAGTTTCCAATAATTTAGGTCGATATCTTTTTTTTTTTTTTTTTTTTTTTGTGTTTAAACAAATTTAAACACACGTGTCAAAAATAGAACACACTTAACATAATTATGATTGGTTGTGCTGATTATTTAGGTACTATCTGTCATATAGGGTTCTATCACAGTCTCTTTTCACTGTCTCATCCGTGGCAGATCTCCCATTTATCCAACCTCAAAAAAAAAAAGGTCAGTTTCTATTCTAAATTTATCTTAATTTAATATTTGTCATTTGTTTCTCTGCTGTTGTAATCCGATTCTTGAAAAAAAAAAAAAAAAAACTTGAGTATGCTTTTCCATGTGTGTTAATATTGGTGTTAAGATTCTTGAATACCCTCTCAAAAGGCACGTTTTTTTATGTCTTTGTTAAAAGGTGGAATAAGTGAATCTTAACTTTTTGTGGGTTGGGGTTGCTTGAGAACTCGACTGATCGATTGGGAGGAGTATTATTGTATCTTAACTTCTAATTTCGAAATTCAGTTTAGGTAATTTATGGGTTAATTTCGTATATAGTCACTGAATTTCACCCAGAAATTTGACTTTTTGATGAGTTTATTTTCTGATAAAAGATTAAAAAAAAAAAAGGCAGCCCGGTGCACTAAGCTCCAGCTATGCGTGGGGTTTGGGAAAGGGTCGGACCACAAGGGTCTATTGTACGCAGTCTTACCCTGCATTTCTGCAAGAGACTGTTTCCACGGGTTGAACCCGTGACCTCCTGGTCACATGACATCAACTTTACTAGTTACTCCAAGAATCCTAGTACGGTGATTTTAATGAAACAAAAGAATAGTTTTGTGGCTTTACTAATACAACGTGTGAAGTTTAGTGACGATGTGTTGAAAACCCACGAGAAGCGACTAGGAGTACCACCAGAGGCGGATCCAAAATTTCAACAGGATGGATTCACCATTAGCCATGGGTTTTTTTTATTTTTTTGCCTTTAGGGACTTGGGTAATTAGAAACACGGGGAAAAAAAATGTAACACAAAAGAGAAACACTATAAATCCTCCTAAATGTGGGGGTGGGGGGGGGGGGGGGGGAATAAAAAAAAAAAAAAAAGAGAAACACTTTTTTTTACTTTTGGGTAGTTAGAATTATAGAAGAAAAAGGATTTAGAATAATACAAAAAGGAAGTTTAAAAGGGTGCTTTAGAAAATAAAAGCATAAAACGTGCAGGAGCTCGGGTTTGATCCCGAGACCTTAAGGAAATAAATACAACCTCTAACCAGTGTTCCACTTGACCTGGTTTGACTATGTGTTCCTTCAGTTAATATTAGATATATTTTTAAAATTATACACATAATAAGATATATTTTATATGTAAATTCGCCTCTGCGTACCATGTATTATATATGCCAATTGCCATTTAGCTAATAAGCCTGTGGAGATTGAATTTCCCTCTATATTTTTTAATGCTAGATACGCCCCACAATTTGTATTTGACACTGGATATCGTGGGGACTTACATATGATGGCTGTATTCTTTTGTTTTTCTGATTGGTTGGGGAACCGGATTTGTGCATGCTAATAGATACTTTTAAATGGAACATGCAACAATTGGTGAATTTACAACTCCATTAATCTCTGTGTCTCTCCCTTTCTCTTGTTGGCTTATTGCATTGTTTTTGTAAGTGAAAGCATAAAATTATATAATTTTCTTAAACTTTAGGAAACTGAGAAGCAGTATAACTTAGAGGCATTACAATCCCTCTTCCCCATCCCATCTTTGCCTTTTTCCCACTTTTGGGGTCATGTTGATTTAATTTCCTCAGTTTATTCATTTGGATGCTTGTAGTTGGAATTCGGGGGCCCTGATGCTAATGATTCGTGGGCGTACCAGAATGGCACTTTCTGCTGGTGCGATGTTATATCGTTCCTCACTTTCAGGTCCCGTGCGTCTGATGACGACAGATACACAAAGTCTTGTTGGTAAGCTGAACGGCTCTGGATTGTTGCGGAGTCAAGCTCTTATAAGAGGGAAATGGGTTGATTCATATGATGGGAAGACTATAAAGGTCCACAATCCTGCAACAGGGGAGGTAATAACGGATGTTCCATGCATGGGTCGGAAGGAGACGAATGATGCAATTTCTTCTGCCCATGATGCATTTAGTTCTTGGAGCAAACTTACTGCTGCTGAAAGGAGCAAATTATTAAGGAAGTGGTATGATTTGCTAATGGTCCACAAGGAAGAACTCGGACAACTTATGACACTAGAGCAAGGGAAACCTCTAAAAGAGGCCATTGGTGAAGTTAGTTATGGGGCTGGTTTTATTGAGTTCTCTGCTGAAGAGGGTAAACGTATATATGGTGACATTATTCCATCACCATTAGCAGATAGGCGATTATTTGTTTTAAAGCAACCAGTTGGTGTTGTTGGTGCAATTACACCGTGGAATTTTCCCTTGGCTATGATTACCCGGAAGGTGGGCCCTGCTCTTGCTTGTGGTTGTACAGTGGTGATAAAACCTTCCGAACTGACGCCCTTGACTGCTTTAGCAGCAGCTGAACTCTCCCTTCAAGCGGGTATACCACCGGGTGTGCTGAATGTTGTTATGGGAAATGCACCTGATATTGGAGACGCACTGCTTGCGAGCCCACAGGTAAGAAAAATTACATTCACAGGTTCGACCAAGGTTGGGAAAAAATTGATGGAAGGTGCTGCTGCCACTGTTAAAAAGGTATCTCTTGAGCTAGGCGGCAATGCACCTTGCATCATTTTTGATGACGCAGATCTTGAAGTAGCTATTAAAGGAGCTCTTGCAACAAAGTTCCGTAACACTGGACAAACATGTGTATGTGCCAATAGAATACTTGTGCAAGAAGGGATATATGACAAATTCGCAAATGCTTTTGCAAAAGCTGTCCAAAGCATGAAAGTTGGCGATGGTTTCACTGAAGGTGTGGAGCAAGGCCCTCTAATTAATGACGCAGCAGTACAGAAGGTTGAATCTTTTGTAGAAGATGCCACTTCGAAGGGAGCCAAAGTCCTCGTTGGGGGAAAGAGACATAGCCTTGGCATGACCTTTTACGAGCCTACAGTAGTTACTGGAGTTAATAATGAGATGCTCTTGGCGAGGGAGGAAGTATTTGGACCTGTTGCCCCTCTTTTGAAGTTCAAAACAGATGAAGAAGCAATCCATATGGCTAATGACACTAATGCAGGTTTAGCTGCTTATATATTCTCAACAAATATTAAAAGAGCTTGGCGTGTCACTGAAGCTCTTGAATATGGAATCGTTGGAGTTAATGAAGGACTAGTTTCAACTGAGGTAGCTCCATTTGGAGGCGTGAAACAATCAGGTCTTGGCCGTGAAGGTTCTAAATACGGGATGGATGAATATTTAGAGATGAAATATGTCTGCTTGGGAAGTATGAGCTAAATCACCAATGTAAATTCTCACTAATAAGGGACACCATGGTGTCAGTCTCAATTGGGGTTAATACAGTTTTCATGTCTTTATTTCCTTTTGGTATGAATACATTTTGAGCGACTTTATTTCCTACCTAGGAAAGACACGCGAGGTACCGTTGTTGTCTTGTTCTTTTCAATTGCTCTGCTCTTTCCTGTTGTCAATCCCTTTCTGTTTCTGTCTTCTTGGGCAACTTTTATGTATTGTAGCTGAAGAAAGATGAGTGAAGAAACTTCATAGAAGGCAATCATTTTGTTAATCTTATAGTATAGCTGATCAATCCTTCAAAGTTAAAGGTGAGACTCTGATAGTAAAGAGTGCTGGAGGTGAAAGAAACATTTATTATCAGCCTGGTAATTCTGAGTCACTTTGTTTTGACACAAATATTTAAACGCAAGAAGATTTTCATGGCCAAACGGCCATAGTTCGACAATAACATTAAGAGTTTGAATTTCAATTGTCCATTTACCACTAGTGCCCTTTAAATCTTTTGTCAACAATTTGAAGGACAATAGGTTTTTTTGCAAAGGGAAAAGTATTCAAAACACACTCAAACTATAGCCAAAATTGTCATAACACACCTCAACTTTGCGGGGGTCCTATGACCCCCCATGGACTTATTTTTTGTGTATTATTTACGCTTTCAACCGGACAAAGTCACTCAAACGACATCGAGTGTATGCACGCGCTCATAAAGTTAAAACCAGACGGGTAATTTTCATTATTTTGCTCTCCAAAATTTGAAATCCAGAATTCTCACTCACCTTCCACTCGATTTCTACCATTTTAATCACTCAAATACCATTTTATTCTGCAAATCAGTGTGAATCATAGTTAAACTAAGTTTAGGTGGTAACATCACGGTGGATTTTGACCCGAAATCGTCGATTTATCTTGAAGGTAGTGGCAAGCTTTTAGTGAACTGAAAAAATATCAGGTTAGTCGTGTTCTTTGTCAGTATTGTACGCGTAAAGTTTATTTTTTTCTATATTATATAGAATTTGTGACATTGTCGTATGAATTTCTAAGGTTTGTTAAAAAATTATGGGTTTTTCTTAGTTTAAATTGGGGTTATTTGGGGTTAAGAGATCTGTAAGCTTATGTCGTGTAGTATTACTGTTGTAAGTGCGTCCAATTTATTTTCACCCCAAAATGTGATTTTGGGGTCTGTTTGGCCTTGTATTGTCAGAAGTCTGAATTTAATTGTTGTTATTTGCTGTGTGTGTGGGGTTGTGATTGTTGTTGACCATATATTGTTATTGTATATGTGTGGTACTGATTGTTTGTACTGTTGCACCCTATTTTAACCGAAGGCTAAACAAAGCACAACTTATGGGACTCTAAAATAATTAATTATGTACAGAGTCGCCACCTAGCATTTAAGGTATACTAGGGTACCTATAAATTATTAATATATGCAGCTTAACATGGTCTACGAAAATAAGTGAGATTCTAGGTAAGGGTTCAAATTATTCCGAAGGGAAGGTGTTAGGCATCCTTCAGAATCCACAAATGTGGTTCCCGGCTGGACCAATTTAACTATTCGAGGGATGTGTAAAAAGGCTTGATTATTACTTACAAAAATTAATAGAATTTAGACTAAAGAATAATTAATATGACTATTCACATAAATAATCGTGCAATATGTATTTTTTACATATGTGATATAATAATTACTTTTTTTAAAAAAGGTTATGTGCAACTTAGAAACTTGGGTATGTGACAAAGGTATAAAAAGAAAATGGACATGAAATTATTTTGCACTCGAAGTGAGTTAACTAATTTAACTAGTTAAGTATGTACGCCTAATCAATTAATTATGAGAGTACATTCTAAAGCCTAAATATTGAGGCAAATCACCCTATTTATTCACTTAAGTGTGCTAAGCTATTGAATTAAAACTCTAGCGAAACATGATAACTATAAGAATATTAGCTACAAAAATAATAACTGCCTAAAATTAATTTGTCTAAAACACATAAAATTTAAATCACCTAAGCAGATCATAAATAAATACAACCAACCTACACCCTAAAAAGTAAAGTTTCACTATATTTTATGCTTGCATAATTTAAGAATGTAAAAGAAAAGAAAATATAAACAAAGAATTTAAGAAGCTATTTGAACTTCTTTTGAGTGCCATCTTCAAAAAGTAACTCCGGATACCTGCGTGAGACTTAATAAAAATGTTAGTAAGAAAATAAATAATTATCGGATGAATTAAAGAAATAATGAATAAACTTAAAATAAAAACCCGTCTTTGTACATGGAAGGCCTTGGAAATCGACGGAAATTTCTTCATCGGCCATTTGAGTTTAGTATTCGCCCAAATGATTTTTTTTTTTTTTAAAGCCATATAAATCATCAGTCATCACTGACCATGTTGCTGCTCTGTTTAAGCAATAACAACCCAAATGTATTCACTTGGGTCTCTACAAAAAAACATACTAAAATCAACAAAAAAAAAATACTACCTGTTAGTATCGAAATCCATGGGTAGATCAGGCATCTCAATTAACCTCTCAACTTAAAAATAGATGAAAAAGAAAAAGAGTAAATAAAGGGTAAAAATGTTGGGAATGATGGGTGCTATGCTATATGGAAAAAAGTGCCAACAAGTGACTGACTGGTCTGTCTGATAACCACAAAATAATGCTTTTCTCCGTTCCCCTCGGTGTACTGCGTACAGTTTTTTTTTTGAGTGGGTGTAACTATTTATTTTAGATTTATTTAGTAAAAAAAAAAAATGTAAAATCAGTCTGAATGCAACATAACAGGGATGAATGTAGTACAAAATCAATAGCAAATTAGCCATATCTATATTACAACAGCAGCAAAAACAATAAAATAAAAAAAAATAAAAAATAAAAAAAATGAACTATAAACAAAGAAGTAGACCCCTACTATAAAAAGGCCTCATAGCCCATGATCTTTTCCTGCTATTTTTCAGCATTTCAAGCCCCAATAAGATACCCCACCAATTAATGCAAAAAATACCCCATCATTGTGTCGTCCTTTTTATTTGTACTTTTATAGAAAAACATGGCCCCTATTACCCTATTGCAGTAGTAGTGCCTTTAAATTAATTACTTGAAGCAAACATTTCAGTTTCTTAAAACAGTAATAAATTTAGCAGTGGTTTAATGTAACAACATCAGTGATGGAAAATGTAGTAAAAAAAAAGGGACAATCATTTCTCAAACGGAAACAAGACAGTATATCAATCCAAATAGCAACAATGGTCATTAAGATGCAGCAACTAAAACAGATCTAGATCAACACATAAGCATGTGGCTCACTTGATAAAATTAAAATAGCAAATAACCCAACAAAAACTTAAAATAATAGTTCATAACAAATGGTCATCTCTATTACGCCAAATCATGCAGCAAACCAACATAAGGATTTATAAAAAAAATAAAAAAATTAAAGAATCAGTCCAACACAGCAAGCAAACATATCCCAACATGCTTGTATGGAAATTTAAAAGAAAACACAGAACATGGTGGAGCAGTTGGAGAAGACAACACAGTCACCGATTTTAATGGAAGTTTTCGGCCAGTGGGGTGGTGCTCGTGGTGGTTTTTTTTTTCTGCCGGAGCTCCGACGGTGGGAGTTCGTGGAGGGCTGGCGGCGGCGGTTGAAGAGGAGGAGAGGGAAAAAATATTTAGGGTTAAGAAAAAAAAAATCTGATGTTGTGATGTGTGTGTGTGTGTAAATATATGTAGAAGATGAATACCCCCTCCCTTTTCTTATAATGCAAAATGGCCCATATTTTGTCCAAAGAATAGAAGATTGCACCCTTTTGTCTCCTCAATGCTTACCTTAATCCTTTTTTAAAAAAATGATGAAACCTTGACTTGATCGGATTTTACTCTGCGTTAAAAAATTAATTACTCCGATTTTCGCTGCACTGTCAGACTGTACTAAAATATAGTTAATTAATACATGTATAAATAATAACGCAAGTATAAAATATAAACATTAATGTCTATGATATGAAAATGTATTGCTATAAAATTAAGAAACAATTATTAATTGCACAAAAAATGGTAGTATTACGCTGTACATGTGCAAAATAATGATTCTTGAAAAAATGACAATAAATTGAGAAACTTCCTAAAATAAGGATAATCATCAATAAATTGTTGAAAAATGTAAAAAATGTGTAAAAATGTATTTCGTGCTCTTTAACGAATCAGGGCCCCCCAAAACGTTAATTTTAAGCACGTCGAGCCAAAATTAGGTGTCAACATGTACTATTATTGAATTGTAATTTCAGGTATGAGTGGGTTTGTATTAGTAACATTGAGATGGTATCATGATATCCCTTTTAATGAAGAAAGGGATGGGGGTATCCAAGAAGGGGATGGGTTTGCTTTAATAAAGAACCAGCAGCTACTGAAACTGCAGCACCTGCTGAACCAGTAGCTGCTGAAACTGCTGCTTCTGAAAATCCATTAAGTAGTGAATTTTCTATTCTTGAATCTGACCAGTCCACTGTTGATAGTTCTGAGTCTGACCAAGCTGAACTATTTAATGAACATGATGCTGAACATGAAAGTGATGATGTTCATGAAGAGTGCATAAATTTGAGGGCTGAAAGGAGGTCATATCAGAGGAGGAAAAGAAGAGAAAGGATACCAAATGACCCTGGAGAAATTCCTGTTGGTGAAGTTGGTCCAGATCTGGGCTTTGATGAAACTGCTACTCCTAACACAAGCTTGAAAGGTAAGGTTGCTGGGGATGAGCCAGTGTGTGTCAGTTCTGATGCATATAGTGTTGAATCAGATACAGATGATGAGTCAGAGTCTACAAGGGCTAGGAGAAGGATGATTTTTGACAAAACTGTAGAAAAAGTGATGTGGGAGTTGGGGATGGTTTTTGAGGATGTAAATGAGTTTAGGAATGCTGTTACAAAATATGCACTTCAAAGGGGTGTGCAGTTAGAGAAATTTGTCAATGAGCCCAAAAAGGTTAGGGTGAGGTGTAGGGATGGCTGCCCATGGTTGCTATATGCAAGTCTTGACAAGAAGACTAATGATTTCATGATCAAAACCTACAATCCTAAACATAGGTGTGTCAAGACTACTAGAAATTACATGTGCAATGCTAAGTTCTTGTTTAAGCATTACAAGAATAGAATTACAGAACAGCCAAACATTAGGATTTTCAAGTTTCAACAGTTAATTAGGGAAGAACTTAACATACATGTTGGAAAAACCACTGCCAGGAGAGCTAGAGCTAAAGTACTCTAAGAAATCATGGGTGATCATGTGTTAGAGTTTGGAAGAATATTTGACTATAGGGATGAAATGTTGAGGACTAATCCTGGGAGTACTTGTGTTGTTAAGGTTGATGACTCTGGTGAAAGTAGTAGGTTGGTGTTTGAAAGTTTTTATATTTGCTTTGATGCTTTGAAAAAATGCTTTTTAGGTGGTTGTAGGAAATGTATTGGTTTGAATGGTTGTTTCTTAAAGAGAATAACCAAAGGACAGCTATTGGCTGCTGTTGCTAAAGATGCTAATAATCAAATGTTGCCTATTGCTTGGGCTATAGTGGAATATGAGAATAAGAACACTTGGACAAGATTTTTGAAATTGTTGATAGCTGATTTGGGAATGGGAGATGGCAGAAACTACACAGTGATATCAGACATGCAAAAGGTATGACAATCACTTTTTTTTTCTTTATTTAGTTTCTGTCCATTCATATATAGCTGTTTCTCAAAATTGTAGGGGCTTCAATCAGCTATGCAAGAATTGTTACCACTGGTGGAGCACAGGATGTGTGCAAGACACATCCTAGCCAACTGGGCAAAAAGATTGAGAGGTCTTCAAAGAAGGAACTAATTCTGGAAGTGTGCAAAAAGCACCTTTGAAGGAGAGATGAAGATAAATCTGGACAAAATGAAACAGCTTGGTACTGCCAAGGATGGTAAGGATATTGTTGCAGATTTACTGTACTACCCACCTGAAACTTGGTGTAAACTGTACTTTAGAACTGACAGTAAGTGTGATAATGTGGACAATAATATGTCTGAGAGCTTCAATGCCTGGATTTTAGGACCAAGGCATAAAACCATTATCACTATGCTTGAAGAGATTAGAGTGAAGGTAATGACTAAAATAGGTCAGTTGAGTCAATTTCCAAAAACATGGTTAACCAATATATCTCCAATGGCACTGAGGGTACTAGAAATCAACATAAAGAAGTCAATGGAATGTAATATTGATTTCAATGGTGAGAGAGGGTTTGAAATTAGTGATGGGCCATATCAACATACTGTTGATTTGAGAAATAGAACTTGCAGTTGTAGGGCCTGGATGCTCAAGGGAATACCATGTCAACATGCCCTTGCTGCCATATTATATAAGAAGTATGAACCCATTGAGTTTGTTGATAGCTGCTACAGTAAGGAGGCCTACTTGAGGACTTATTGTCATTTTTTTCAACCAGTCACCAATATGAAAATGTGGCATGAGTCCAATAACCCCTATGTTGCACCACCAGTTGTAAAGCCTATGCCAGGCAGACCAAAGAAGGTGAGGAGAAGAGAAGCAACTGAGTCAAAAAGATATGGTAAGTTGTCAAGAAAAGGAGTTGACATGACTTGCAGCATTTGTCATGGTAAAAAACATAATAAAAGAGGCTGTCCTTTGAAGGTAACCTCTGTTTTTTATACTCTTTGTAGTAATTGTTTTGATTTGACACTACTATTTTTGGTAGGATTCTGGTAGAACAAGCTATGGTAATGGACTAGATATTGCTGCAGCATCTGAGGCAAGCTTTGCTGAATCAAGTGTTACACCTGCAAGAGCTAGGGGAAGGCCAAGAAAGACTTCTCAAGCACCAGCAAAAGCTAGGGGAAGGCTAAGGAAAAATCCATTAACTTCTGATGCACCAGCAAGAGCAAGTGCAAGGCCAAGGAGTACTTCTGAAACACCACCAACAGCAAGTGCAAGGCCCAGAGGTACTTCTCAAGCACTAACAACAGCAAATGCAGGGCCCAGAAGTACTTCTGAAGCACCAACAACAGCAAGTGCAAGGCCCAGAAGTACTTCTCAAGCACCAATAACAGCAAGTGCAGGACCCAGAAGTACTTCTCAAGCACCAACAACAGCAAGTGCAAGGCCCAGAAGTACTTCTCAAGCACCAACAAGAGGTAGGGGAACAAGGAGGACAACCATTACTGCTAAATGGTTTGAAAATGCAACAAGTTATGCTGCACCTGTTGCAGCCAATGCATCTGTCCAACCTGTTGCTTCTCAGTCTAATGTGAGTAGGGGAAGACCAAGAAAAACCTCTCAAGCTTTTAGTGTTGCACCTGTTGCAACCAATGCACCTGATCAACCTGCTGCTTCTCAGTCTAATGTGAGGAGGGGAAGACCAAGAAATACCTCTCAAACTACCCCTTACAAAAGGCCTATGACTGTTGGAATAGGTGTATTTGTGGCAGAATATGGATTTACAACATACAATGTAAGAGCTGAAATATTTGTTGGAATGGGTATATTTGTTGCAACTGAGTTTACTAACTATAAACAATTATTTTGCTTTGTCTATAGCATGGCTTGCCAAGTAGTAGGATAATTGATGCTGCTCCAACAAAGCATATAAGGTCAGCTGATGTTACTGGGGACCTTGGTCACAAAGCAAAGAATGGAGTGAGGTGGAAGGGCAAAGCATCAATGACATCAAGCCAGCTTGAAAATATGAGGGTAAAGAAAAGGAAAAAAGTGACAGCAACCCAGAACTCGCAGACAAAGGATCCATGAAAGTAGTGTTAATATGTTGGTAGTTGGCAGTTTTTGCAGTTCATAAACAAACTAAAGTAGCTATGGTTTAGATGTTTGTTTTGTGACATTATGCTATTGCACTACTTTTGTACAAACTTATATTGGTGCAATTGTTTATATATAGCAAGGTATGTTTCTATTATTAAGTCATGTCTCTTTCAGCAGTTGATTCAGCAGTTAATGTCCAGAATGTCTGTTTCTATTTGACATTGTTGGTGCACATTTTTATTGTCCAGAATGTGGAACCTATGTTCCAACAGATCTGGTCTTTTTAAAAGTGCAGTTTATGGACCAAGTGAAATCTGGTCATGCATTTGAACTACATTAATGTTGCTTACCAAATCTGGTCAAGCTTTTTGAACGAAATTAATGTTGCTCACTAATTGTGGTCAAGATTTTGACCGGATTTAAAGGTGGTCAACAACAGCTAAGGTGGTTAGGGGTTAAGTAGTGGGGAATTTATTGCAATACACATTATAATTATAGGCTTTCACTCACACTCTAATACCATGAAATAGCATTCTACATAACCTTTAACATGAGCCTTAATTCGAAAATAGTAGCTTATTTTGAGAAAAAATTGACCAAATCATACGTCGACAAGGATGATTTCGTAAGTGTTCATCTAATTTATTTGTTATTTTCAATTGTTATTTTAGTTTTAGTAATCACATGTTTTTCCGCAGATCCTTCCAAGTAGCATTCTTGAATTTCTCCCAGACAATGACCGTGAAGCTGTTGTAATTTCTGAAAGAGGTGCATACTTAATGAAATACAAAGTTGGTGCTCATACGCGGCTCTATCAAGGATGGAAAGAATTTATAGATGCTAACGGATTCAGGACAGGGGATGTATTGTGTTTCAAGGCCTATGACGCTGCTAGGGACCGGATACACTTCCTTGTTGAAAAAAAATAGGAGATCATAGAAATAGATTAGACTGGTCTCCGTGTTTTCAATTTAAGCAAGGTTTATGTTGGAGCACATGTAACACCTTTGCTTTCTAAATTAAAGGGATTTCATTCATCAATTTCGAACTTACATTAAACACAAAACAAAAGAAAACTAGAAAGGATTTCCTAACATACATTAACCAGAAGACAAGAGAAAAGGGAAAAGTAGTTCCTAACTAGCATTAACCACAACACAAAAGACATTTTCCCAAGCACTGCCTACCTAAAATCAAGCACAAAACTAAACCCAGAACTTCAAAAATACAAGAAACACCATGACAAGTTGAACCATTTCCTCGCATTAACCAACTGATCCAACCAGCAAAACAAAACAAGATACAAAATGTGAAAATCAAATTAGAGCTAAAGTTGTTGATCCCCTTCTTTTTTGATTTTATCTCTTTTGCATTTTCAATTTCGCCCAGATTAATCACACTTGGTTGTTCTTCCATCTCCTTCATTTTCGTATGACTTGAGACAGATTGTTCTTCCATTTCAATCTCTTTCAACATCTCGGCAATTTCGGAACTTCCACATCCTTCTTCCATCTCCTTAATTTTCTTCTCTTTTGAAGCTAATTCTCCATGCATCTCCTTCATTTTGTTCACCAACTTTGGAATAATGTATTTCGATCTTTCATCAACTTTGGAAAGATCCCTCCATCGAAAAAATTTACACTTCTTCGAACCATAGCAGGGGCAAGACCAATATCTTCTTTCGGGATTGTTGTCGGACCAGGAAGTCTTCAATGGGAGCAACACACCATAACTGCATCGCACCTCCGCATTCAACATTGGATCTTCATTGTCCATACAAAGCTTATTCAAATCCAATCTTGTTTCTTCCATAGCTAACCCGAATTTTTAATCAGAAATTTGGGGAAAGAAATTGTAAGAATCCAATCTTGGGTAAGAATTGAAACATAAAGAGAAGAAATTTACCATAAAATTTGGGGAAGAAATCAATGTGGAAGAAGAGAAGATCTAGCCGTTTGAGGGGCTTTGATATTGGATTTGGGGAATTAAAATCGTTATTTGGACGGCCATGTGGCAAATATACACTGGTCCATATCGTTTTTATCATCTCTTACGCGCTGAACGAGAGTAGCTTCACTTGCTAGTCCAGGTCACCGGTTGAAAGCGTAAATAATACACAAAAAATAAGTCCAGGGGGGTCATAGGACCCCCGCAAAGTTGAGGTGTGTTATGACAATTTTGGCAAACAAATAACCAGACTCGTCCAAGGAGATATTTCATGGCCATGAGGCCGTAATAGATCATAGTAATTATTCATAGTTACATGATATTATACACTAATATTATTGATCTGGCATAAACGTGAATATATGTTAAAAAAGTAAATAATAATAATAGTAATTTACTCTCAGGGACATCCTAAAGAAACAGAATAAATTATGCAAGAAAGATGTTAAATATATATATATATATATATCTATATTAAAAATACTCAGAAGCGAGATTTCATTAGTGGACAAGCAAGGTTTTTAAATAAAGCACTTGACCTGCTCTCAACTAGTTGAAGAGCAACTTTGCTAATAGTTGTGTGATGATCGAGACAAACAATGAGTTAGTTTATCAAGCTCTCGAAAGAAACATCTCAAATATTTTCTTATTTTGATTCTCTTGTTTTTTTATTGTAAGACACTAATTGAAAGATTTTCAATTAGTTTCTGTTTGTCTAAGAATCAAATTGCTCATGCTTTAACTAGGGCGGCTATTTCTATATTATTTCTCACATGCTTAGTTGTATTTACCCTCGAACCTAAAGAATAAAATTAATACATTTTCTAGCCATAGTAAGATAAATTTGAACAATTTATCTGACCCTTTAAAAAGAAGCCGAAATTTCGGTGGAAGGGTTTAGAAAGGGTTTTAGGGAAAATGTTGAATTTAAGGAAACGCATTTGGCAATTGCAGCTGAGGCGTTTATCAACAGCAATACGAGAAAGTATAGAAGATGAAGGCGACTGGTTTTATTCATCTGAATGGTGGAACTCTTCCTCCGATGGACACACTGTTTTCCGATCACTTTCCGATAAGGGAAACGGCCTCGTTTCTGTTGTAGCTTTCCCTTCTTCCCGACCAGTACACTTCTTTCTCTCCCTTTATACACTTTGTACATATAAGATGGCCCAATGTTATTTGGCTGTAATTTTTTCTCAATCCTCTTGACTCTTGTATAGTATTTCAACAACTTCAAAGTTCTAACTAAGATAAATAGTTAAATATGTTCCTTTTTAGCTAAAGAGAGCTTCTAAGTTATAGTTCTAAGGCTTTGATTCCTATAATAAAGGTAGTACAATGCTGCATGTGCTGTAAGTAGTGTGTAAAGAATGGATCTTGGGCCTAACTCAATCCCAAAAGTTAGCTCATAGGGTGAGGATAATCCAAGTCGATATACAACAACAACAACATACCCAGTGAATCCCACAACGTGGGGTCTGGGGAGGGTAGAGTGTACGCAGACCTTATGTTTCCGGAAGACTCTCGGCTCAAGAAAAGGTCAGATACGGTCAAACAAATCAAAGCAATTATGAAAATGAAAACAATGAAAGTAAATAAGCCATTATAAACCAACAGATACTCGTAGAAATCAAGAGACAAGAAACTATAGAGCAATATAACTACTCGTAAGAAAGGATAAACGCGACTACCTACTAGCCTTCTACCCTAATATGAGTCCTCCATACCCTCTTATCTAAGGTCATGTCCTCGGTAAGCAGGAAATGCGCCATGTCCTGTCTAATCACCTCTCCCCAATACTTCTTCGGCCTAACTCTACCTCTTCTGAAACTGTCACTAGCCAGCCTCTCGCACCTCCGCACTGGGGCATTTGCATCTCTCGACATCACATGCCCAAACCATCTCAGCCTCGCTTCCCGTATCTTGTCTTCCACTGAGGCTACTCCAACCCTGTCTCGGATGACTTCATTCCTAATCCTATCGCTCCTAGTGTGCCCACACATCCATCGCAGCATTCTCATTTCCGCCACTTTCTTCTTCTGAAACATGGAGACAATTACCCATCCCGTATCTGATGTGGGACTCTTAACTCTGTGTGTGTGTGTGTATACACACTCGTAAAATTCTCTGGAATGCAAAATTATGGGAATGGAGTTCACATGGAGGGAAATGGGGATATTGAGGATTCATCTAGCTGATTCTAACTAGTTTGGGATTGAGATGTTGTTGTTTTTGTTATGGGATGTGATATTTCCTCTAAAAATGGATTTTTATTACAATCATTAGTAGAAATAAGAAAATGACTTATTTTGTCAGGAAAATTGTTATTGGGCAAGAACAGAGAATTGGCTTCAGAAGAGGTATGAAAAGATATATCCAGGGCATGAACACAAAGGGAATTTCAGGATTCTTGGTTACCAATGGCGTAATCTTCACTTTAACGACGAGACTCGCCAAAGCACAGTTAAAATTATGGCTGCTTACAGGGAATCAGATCCTGGTTCTATATGCTTGATGCAACAGGCAGAGTGCCTCGCCGTTCCATGTAAATATTGCAATCTTATTTTTGTTCTGCAGCTCCTTTGCAATGTATGATCATATAAATTGTATGTATGATTTCTCTAGGAGTATAATGCATGACCTGTATATTTACTTTTCCCAAAAAATATAGTGGCTTTAAATTTTGGTCCATCATTTGCACATCAGCTATTCAGGGTTCGCATGTAGAACATTTTCAGGATGCATATGCCTTTTCTCTGTTTGTGGTAGTAAGCTTTTAGTGTCTTAATTTCCTACATAGAGAGACAGACAAGGCATGCTCTAATAATAAAACTAACGGATAAATGGTACTATCTTTTCAATAGCTGGTTGATCCCCCTAAATAAGTAAGTCTTTTTCTTAGTTTTGCATTTGGTTCTTGAGCTGGTCTGGTCTTTGTTATCGAGAATTAATTTTGCTGCTTTACTATGAGAAAGGGCATAGAGGAATATACAAGTTACTCAGCTTACAGCTACCTTTTCTCTTTCCTACACCAATTCCTTTGCATGATTTCTCTCTTCTTGTGCAATGAATCTCAATTTTTGTTAAACCGAGTGTAAAGATGGTAGTGATATTGAAAATAAAACTGAGATGAATTAAGAATGTCAGGGCACTTTTCTCATGTCAGATCCCTTTACTTTAAGTACTGAGGGGGAGGAGGGGGGGGGGGGGGGGGGGGGGGGGGGTTCAATAGGGTAAAGTATGCCTTATCCTGTACTAAAACTTATTCAATGTGTCATACTTGTCCAGTTCTCCTCAAAGATAATCATGCTTTCACATTGGTTGCATCTTTTTGATATCATCTCCTCCACAGATGTGAAGAGCATGGTCTCTGCTGGCTTGGCTACCATAGCATCTTGCAAATTTGATCTTGAAAGTGCAGTTTGTGGGAGAAAACCAATGAATATTTTATGTATTGGGCATGGTGGAGGAAGCATACCTTTGTTTTTGGCGAGTAAAATCCAAGGTTTGGAGTGCTTTATCCTGCTTCTTCTCCCTTTTAAGTCTCTGAATTTGAGCATTCTTCTGGTGGCTTTGTGTCTTTTGACATTGTCTGAATGAGAAACCATTATCCAATCCTTCTTATCACTGGTTCTGATATTAAAGACACATATTGCTCCTTCTTTTGATGTAAAATCTCATCTTGAAGGCAAGTATTGAGGCATATAATCTGACATGACATGATGCAGGAAAAGATGATATAGGAAACTTTAGATTATGTGTTTCTTGTATTATAGTTGGTCCCTCTGATAACTCAAATATAATACTGACTGAATTCTTCCAACTTATAGGGGAACTTGATTTTTCTCTACAAGATGTATAGGATGCAAGGTCTGGTGGAAGAATAAATGACAGAATGAGTGCCTTTTAACTTGAATATGCTTGTGATTTTGGTCTGTAGGTTTTGTTTGGATCACATGGACAGGGAGCTAAATAATGAAGTATTTGTTCTGTGTCAGAGAAAATTCATCCCGGTAGTTTTTGTTTGGTTCACATAGATGTGGGTAAATGATGAAGTACAAACTTTGTTCCTAATAGTAGAACCTGGAGCACTGTAGTAATACAAATATTACAAAGTTCTATAGTGGTCTCTATGGTTTTTTAAAATATGCTTGTAAAATGAACACCTTGGATTGTTTGTATTATTGGTGAATAGATATGAATATCAGATTACCTAGAAGAGAAACTATGTGTTCTCTGCTTTTAAATCCTATTCTCATGTTTACTTCTTAGGACTTCAGTTTCTCTCCGTTGTTATTGAAAACTTTGCGTGCACTTGTTCCTAAACTAGCTTTTGCTTGTTTTGATGTACTGGTATTTTCCCAACTACAATGTATCAGGTGCTGAAGTGCACACAGCTGAAATTGACCCTGTGGTTATCTCAGCCTCAGTCCAAGCAATGGGGTTCCCATCTTACTCAGTTATGACCCCATCTGGTAGTCGTGCACAGTCAATTCCTGATCCTATTGAAGAAGTACAATGGAAAGGCATTCATGAGAGGCTTCAATTACACGAATCAGATGCTGAGAAGTTTCTCCTTGAGAACAAAAATCTTTATGATCTAGTTTTCATCGATGCCTATGACGGGGAAGATATCTTTCCTCACGCCCTGTGGGATCCACACTCTCCTTTCCTCAATGCTCTCGCAGACCAACTTCACCCCGAGCATGGAACCGTTGTCATAAACCTTCACTCAGATGTAGACTTCAGGGATGCTGATTTCAGTCCACCTGGTTCTCACCTTTTGCCGATGGGAAAGTATGTTTCTAAAGTGTGCCGAGCATACAAAGAAGTTTTGTTAGGGAGTAAGAGTTCCAACAATGGTCTGGCTTATGTAGTGTCTGTGCCTTGGGTATGTAATACATCTCTTGTTGTGAGCAGAGGTTTAGGAAAATCTAGTAGGGATATGGTTATGAAGACTATCATGTCTAGAGCTCTAGTTGTTGAGAATATTCTTGACTTGCCATTTTCTTGTTTGCAATATCTGAAACGAGGTTTTACTTTGGTGAATTAATATGAAATTAAAGTGTTTTGCCTTCTCTTCAGAGACGTCACTATTAACTTTCATCAAGAATGGCGTTGTCCGAAGTTATATATTAAGACATAAAAACATTAGGTGTTCTTTTCATGTCTAAAATTTAATGGACAAAGTTACTCGGTATGTGTTGGTAATAGGTAGCAAGTATTAGATAGATTAGTCGAAGTACACGCAAGTTTATCTGAATGTTAATAAAAAAAGAAGGGAATGGAGCTTGTGACATGGAACCAGTATCTTAACTTGTACATTCGCCCCGACAGATTAGCATGTTTCAAAACCAAGATTTATTTACAGAAAGTATTATCAAGGAAGATATATTCCCACATCAAGAGAAGATTATAAGTAACACATTTTGACATAAATCGAATTGCAATGTAGAGAATATAGCAATCACACAATCATTTAAACCCCTAGATTTATGGCATTGCTAGGTTATTATAGTGGATGCCCTAAAACACTGGGACAATGTCATGATGGATGAACGAGAAGTATCAAGTCATCCAAAAGATATCTATGGGTAAGTCTCTTAAAATATTGGATTTGTAATCTTGAAAATAAGACATTATCTGCTACAACTGATTAAGGTGACCTGATGGTAAAAAAGTTCCTTATACCGACGGTATATATAACTTAAAATTTCTTCGACGGTATATATTTAACTTAAAATTTCTTTAAAAAGTAATGTGCATGCATATGTCTAAAGTTGGACTAGGATCCAATGAAGGGAAAGCAAGGAGATCAGGATCACACTCAAAAACAGCCATAAGATGTTCTTCAAGGCTTACCCACAGCTTCAATCCTATCTAATGTATTTGTATCCATCAAAGCTATAATTATATTTTAAATGGTGCCATGGTGGTTAAATTAAATACTAAGTGGTTCGCAAACTGGCATCTGAGTTAATTTTTACGAGCAGCGTATACCACTTTGACTCACAGTTTTAGGACACTATTAGTATATAGTTTATAGCATCCATCAAATTAAAAACAGGAAACTGCACACCAAAATGTGTCAATCTGTCTAACTGAAACTATATGAAATATGTGTGCTGCAACTTTTTAACAAGATAACCGACTTTCTCAGAGTCCTTTTTTGACTCTTTATCTCTCCCCTAAACTTCACCAGTATATAAACAGTCACTTTGTAGTAATTCCTTAAACCATCAAAAAGAAAAACAAACACATAAAGCAAAGTGCAGAAAAATGTCTGGTATTATAGATATCTGGACAACTGAATTCGCAAAGTTGCAGAAAAAAGTGGAAGAAAAGAATCCAAAAACTGAATTAATTAGTGAAAAGCATGAGATTAAGGAAGGAAATTGGAGTTTCCACTCTGTCCTAATTAAGAGATTTGAGTCACTTAAGAAGTTGACAGTTTTGGAGAATTACTACTCTGAAGCTTCAATTTCCATGATTCTTGATTGCGTTAGCCCTTGAAGCAAACTGGATTCTGCTTTATTACACCTTTTTCTTTCCTTTGCTGTTTTTTTTTTTTTTTTTTTTTTTTTTTTTTTTTTTTTTTTTTTTTTTTTATAATTTTAATTTCTCTGTTTGATTTTACTCTCCATGTATAGGTTTAATTTGCTTTCTGAATAAGTTTTTGTATAAATGTAATTTTCCTCAACAACTATTTCCTCTCGTCCTTTTATCTGTCACTTTAATGGAAACAAACATTAGTCCAAAATATTTTTAAAAAATCAGAAGTATATTAGTTTTTTTGCAACAGTGAAATTAGCAGATCTTATATCAAACAAGTTTGATTGACACCATATTCGACATCCGCTGTCGTGTCAAAAAAGGTTATTTTACACCATATTGAATTTTTTGCCTCATAGAAATAAAAGCAAATCATCATTCATTGATAAAGAACTTAGCTGCTACATTTTTCTTTATTAGAAGAAGACGACAAAGAGATGGTAAAGGAGGTTGCAAATTAAAAGAAGGTGGTTATCCACCCGGATGACCCGGGATTGATCCCCCTCAATGCCTTCTGAGTCGAGCTTGTCGCATAGGGCTTGCCTAGTACGGTTTACATCCCTTGTGTGGTTTGTAGGCTATTACACAATGGGGGATTTACCCAATGCGCATACAGTGCTCACCCGAAGGGCAGAGGCTGTGACAGGGAATGTAGCGACTGCGGGTTATGCTGGAGTTCCAAAAAAATTAAAAGAAGGATTATTTGAAGTTTTGGACATAGTACTTCTTTGACAACATAAATCTTGATTACAATTGATTCATCAAGATAGTAATATATTTTTCTAGTTTACTTTTAGTAAACAAGTAGCATAATTGTACATGCCTTTCTAGCTAGGTGCAATCTTTTGTTGAACATTCATCCAAGCAGCTGCTCATTAACTCCGCATCTAGTAAAAATTTGTTAAAAAAGTAAGTCATAAACTTGTCTTATTGGGACAAACATAGATAAGATGATAAAATTAGCATATGAAAACATGACCCATCAAATCACCTTAAATTTTAGTGGGTCGTTAACCCATATATTAATTAACTCATTCTATTTTGACCCACCAAATTCAGTCCATCTAAAAATTGCGCTCATATATAATTCAAATTGACCAATGAGAAACTTTGTTAGGATATTTTCTAAAATATGTTTTTTTGTTTAATATGTTATATATAGTCATAATAAAAAAAATTATTAGGTACTTAAATAAGTTATAAATACAAAAAAAAAAAAAAAAATCAAACAAACTAAAGCTAGCAAGAATTGGATGGGTTGACCCGTTTTTAGCCTTTTCTACCCAACTCATTTTAAATTAATGATTCATCCACTTAGTAATTCAGTCCATTTTAATCCATCAAAATTCAACCCAACTGACCCTCCTATACTTAACTTAGGAGGGAATCATTGAATAAAAAAATATATGAAAAGTATACCTTCCATAAACTTGGAGCAATGTTCATTTGAACAAGCAAGCTTACAGTTCAATGCTTTATGAGAAATAAAATGAGGACAAACATTCAAGCACATTGCTATGCAAATAGGATTGCCCAAACATTCTAATCTACATTTTATTTCGCAAGGCACTTTAAACGCAGCATTACAATTTGCTACAAAAATCATGATAAGGAAAAGTGCCACAGTTAGAACCTTTGTGAAATTCATATTTTGTAATATGTGTTTTACACTTTTGTATCTGGCATGCTAGATTTTAGAGTAACGCTATTTATAATCAAAGATTTCAGTTGAATTTAAGACAAGTTACAAAAAATATGATATAAAGTTACATTAAACCTAAATGATATAGGACAATTGTATTTACCGTTGTTACCAAAAAATAAATATGGTAAAATTTGATAATCAAAATTAGACTACAAAAATAAATATAGTACAATCTACAAATTGGGTAGAGTTATCATGATTTCAATGCATTATCAGTTTTGATTTTAGCTTTGGTTTGGCCATGGATGGTAGAGAAGGAACTGCAGAGAAAGAGGAAAGAGGGATGCCAAGAGGACAAAGAGAACTGGGTTTTATTTATCTAGCAGAAAGACATAAAAGTCCCTTTCATTATTCTTGCTTAATGTATTGACAGGGGTAATTTAGGAAATTAAAAGATGGGGTATATAGACACACACTAGTGGCATTTGGCCCGTACTAAGTCCGGGCGCAAACTACTTTAAAATTTATATTTGCAGCTTTTTTATGTGTTTTTTTTTTCGCTACTCTAGTTTTTGTAATATTTTATCATTTGTAAAGGTGGTTCAATAATTTCCCGATATTGCTAGAATATTAAATCAAACAAAAAAAATTGTAAGTTAAAAAACAACATTTTTCTTAGAGTATATTTATACCACCTTTTTATTTTCAAACAAATTTACGCGCCAAACTCTTTTGCTTTTTTATTTAACTGAATTTTCTTTAGATTAAAGTTCTTAATGATTCAAATTGAGTTTTACCTTATGTCAGATTAACTTAATTTCTTTTTTCTCAAGTAAACTGATATTGGCTAACCCATTTTTGAAAGAAACAAATAACTACGGTATTCAAGTAATATCAAAAATACTTATTGTTACAAATTGTTGTATGATAACGTCAATGATGTTAATTTATAAATAAAGAAAACTTTTAAATTGAAATGACAAAATACTTTTTAGATGTTCCTCCAAATTAAATCATACAAAAGAAATTGGAAAGTAAATGAAATTATTTGTTTTCTTACTTTAGTCTTTCACCGTCCTTAAGAAATAATGTATTTTCTAATTGTTCTTAATTTAATTTAAATTTTTAAGAAATCTATATTGTGATTTCTTAAACAATGTAGTTTAGTATATGTTTAACTAACCATCTGTCGTAAATTATACAAAATGTTGATTATCTCATTTTTTATAAAACATTCCAATATCCAAAAATGTGAAAAAAATCACTCTCGTTTGAAATTATAAGTATTATTATTATTCAGAGAGCTTACCTATATTTTTAAATTACTTTGTCAAAATATTTTTAGTTATATATGAAAAATAATTTAAATTAAATAATTAAGAACAACTCCTAGAATTAGAAATATCATGTACCAACTGAAATTCTAGTGGCCTAGCTTTGTACTACATAGGTCTGTTGCGTCTGCATAGTTTCAATTTGGATAGCAGAGTGAGTCACCTGCTGCTATGGCTTTGTACAGGATTCAATTGGTAATTAATACAAAAGTTCAGTTACAAAAAAAAAAAAAAAAAAAAAAAAGTTGGTTGAATAAATAGATTTTTTGTGGTGTCAATATCACTTTTCCACATCATCACTCCTTGTAGCATAAGAACCCATATAGTTACTCAAATTTACCTAAATGGATAAGAACTTGCCAGGTAATTAAAGCATCAGATAAGGGTAAAATGGACAAAAAAAATCATGTAAGGACTAAAAAACTTTGAGATTCTCTTATATATATATATATATTGGCCATGTAGTTTTATTTAAGTTTCTGTTTTTCTCCCCCCTTTTTTTTAATAATAATCTGGATTCTGTCCAGTCATGAATTACACTGTTCATCTCTTTATCTTAATCTTTGTTCTTAATAACTCTCTTCTTTAACCACACCCTGGACATGGCCAACATTTCGTCCTTTATCATCTTTGGACATTTTAATCGCCTCTCAACACTTAGGAATTTACAGGTTAATCCATTGAGTTTATTAAGAAATTAAGAGAATAACCATATACTAAGAGTAACAGATCCATAATAACAAGAAATTACTTAAACATAGATCTATATAACATAGATTTTTACAATAACACAAGTTAATAATATACATAACTGGGAGAGTAATACAGAAGGAGTAATACAACATCCTAATGCAAGAGGTCAACAGGACATAAAATACAACATATAATGGAAATATTACAAGAAAAGTGTACGCATATACAAATATCAAAACAGTTAAAACAAAATGAAATGAGTTTTTATAAAAGTTGTATACACTACTCAAAGTTACGATAAGGATAATGTTGGTGATAATACAATGAAATTACAATTACAATTGAAAAATAAAATGAAGAAATAAAAATATTTTCGGCTGAGGCGCGGATATCTCGCTCTCTTTAAGGAGATTCAAGCCCACTACAGCAAATCTACTGATCCAGCAGTAATCTTTCTGACTTGTCCCCTCCAGGATACAACAGTCCGATCACGTCGTACAACTCAATAAACTCTAGACAAGATGTTGAGTCCAAAGCTCCACCAAAAAGAAGAACACCTTCCTTCAACTAATAAACTCTTTTTTTTACTTTCCTCACTTTTTAAGAACTCTCCAAAGTATATATTTTCCTCTACCCTCTACAAGTTACGGATGACTAACTATTTATAGCTAGGAAAATCATCCTTGAATTAATTTGATATGAATAGGGTAGTAAAGTAGGTAGATAAATAGAAGGATTATCATTTAGAGGTTACATAAGTTACAAGAAGAATATGGGTAAGTTAATGTGATAATGGAGAAATGAGTTACAAATAAACTTATGGCCTCAGTTTTCCACCAGAACGTGAGGGTAAGAAACAGACCATTCATTGCTTCTTAATGGCCACAAACGAAAAAGAATTAGAATGTGAATGCAGCAACAGAACGTACCATTCAATGCCTCTTAATGCTACCAACGTGAATGACATGGTCAAAGGAAGAAAATGGGACACTTTAACATGTCAATTAAATAATATTAAAATGCTCAAAAGACCTATCAGATAATTATAAGAGGAAGAAATATAGGAAGCATAAACCACAATACAATAGAAGCTATAATAAAAAGAAATATTATCTTAGAAAGTCAGCAGCTAGAAAGCCTTATTTAGATAGAAATAGACATGTGAGAAAATATAGAACAGAAAGAAAATGTTTTACGTGCGCAAGTATAGAACATTTAGCAAATACATGTCCAAAAAGAATAAATAATAAGACAGAAAAAATTAAAACAGACTCATCAGATTCAGAAGAAGAAGAACTAATAAATGAAATAGGATTAGAAAAATTAGCTCTGATACCAAATGGAAAAGATTCACAAGATCCAAAAGACGTCGACTCGGGGATGAGTTTTGATTCTACTGCACTACACAATCTTGACACGTAAAAAGGACTGATAGACATATAATCATGACAACCAAGACAAAGAAAAAAGCAGATTCGTTGAAAAAAGAATAAAGATGGATGAAAACAACTTTGATAAAAGTAGCTTTAATAAAGCAGCTACAGGACTAGCAAGGACAATAATGCAAAGGCTCTTCTGAAAATTTCACGTGACAATAGAGCCCGAAGCGCACCCAGCTGAAATCAGAAAGATTCTTCAAACAATTTGAAGTCGACTGGGAAAAAACTCTTCGTGTTTAAGTCATATAAGTTTTCATAGCTAAGTGAATAAAAAAATGGGTAGGATGCTATCCTACAACCTTCATGTTGTAGGTTAGCAAAACCCATATATATATTACAACCCGATGTAGACAAAGTGATATGGCATATCTCTTTGATAAAGGATTCTATTTATCTTTTTTGACTTCTTTTCTCATTCTTCACAATTTTTTTTTTTTTAAATCATCTCCATTACTCATACCTTCTCATCTTCATAAATTCTACTTTTAATTGGTATTGGTAATATCCATAACTCCTAATTATCTAATTATTATGCATTAGAAAGCTCAATGTCAACCGTTTCTTTCAAGAATTATTGTTTTAGCAGTGCAAAGGACTTCAAAAAGAGTGAGAAAGAGAGTTTAATAAGTTTTTTTGCATAAATATGATTTTCCTTAAATTATTTCTTCTCGTCCTTGTATTCGTCACTTTAGTGGAAACAAAAAATAGTCCAAAATATTAAAAAAAAAAAAATGCAACAGTGAAATTAGCAGATTGTATATCCAACACACCATATTCGACATCCGCTGTTGTACATCAAAAAAGTTTATTTTACCCGATATTAAATATTTGCCTAATAGAAATAAAATCAAATCATTCATTGGTACAAAACTTAGCTACTTCATTTCTCTTTATTAGAAGATGAAAAGAGATAGTAAAGGAGGTTGCAAATCAAAAGAAGGATTATTAAAATATAGTACTTCATTGACATCATAACTTGATTAAAATTGATTCACCAAGATAGTAATATCTTTCTCTAGTTTTCTTTTAGTAAACAAGTAGCATAATAGTACATGCCTTTATAACTAGGTGCAATCTTTTGTTGAACATTCATCCAAGCAGCTGCTCATCAGCTCCTCATCTAGCAAAAAATTGTTTAAAAGTAAGTCTTAAACTTGACTTATTGGGACAAACATAAATAGGCGTGGCATTAGACTATAAAAATATGACCCGCCAAATCACCGTAAATTTAGATGGGTTATTAACTCGCATATTTATTATTAATTCATTCTATTTTGATCCGTCCAATTCAGTCTATCCAAAAATTGCGCTATATATACAGTAGTTCAAATTGATTAATGAGAAACCTTATCAAGATATTGTTCAAAATACATTATTATTTTTAATACTATGTTATATATAGTCAAAAAAAGATTAGGTACTTCAACAAATTCTAAAAAAAACAAACAAAGAAACAAAAGCTAGCAAGAATTAGACGGTTGGGTTATGACAGGTTTTTAGCTTTTTCAACCGAATTCATTTCAGATTAGTGATCCGTTTATTTATTAACTCAGCCTATTTTGATTCCATTTAACGATACTAACTTAATTTATTGGGAGGGAATTATGAATTTAAAATATATATGAAAAGAAGTATACCTTCTTTGAACTTGGAGCAATGTTCATTTGAACAAGTAAGCTTACATTTCAATGCCTTAGAAGAAATAGAATGAGGACAATTTTTAATGCAAATTGCTATGCAAACAGGATTGCCCAAACATGCTAATCTACATTTTATATCGCAGGACATTTTAAACGTAGTAATAGCATTACTATTTGCTAAAAAAATCATAATAAGGAGAAATGCCACTGTTAGAACCTTTGTGAAATTCATAATTTGTAATATATGTATTTTATACCTTTGTATCTGGGATGCTAGATTTTAGAGTAACGCTATTTATGTTGGGTTTTTTGATATTGGTGAATGTGAAATGATGGGATGAAAAGTGAAGGGAATATAAAAGGTCTCTTTTTGCTTTGGGAAATGTAAAAGGTTCCTTGTGCTTTGGTTAAAGCATCTGTCCCACATAGGAAAAAGAGAGAAAAAGAGAGGTGTACATATTACATTACACCTTCTCTAGTTGCTAAAAGGGTTGAGGGGGAAAGGACCCCACGCGCCGTCGTCGTCGCTCGCTCGGCTTCGGCTTCGGATTTGGATTTGGATTTGGATTTGGTCAAATGATCTGATTGATTGATTTAATTATTTATTAAATAATTAATTATTTCCAGATTCTGACCCGTTAGTAACCCGGATCCGCTAAATTTCCAGATTTTTAAAACGTACATTTTCTGAAAGGTTGCAAACCTTTTCCCAACCAGTGCGTTAATGGCTATAAATTCCAGTTAATATTCAGATTATTACTTACGAATTTTCTGAAATCCTCTATTCTTCTACTCTACTTAAAAGTTTTCTTTTCTGTGTGATATACTGTCATTGAGTGGTTCGCCGCTACCAGAATTTGGAGTACTACTATTTTGGTAAGATAATCGTTCTATCCTGGGAGGGGATATTCCATCAACCTCGAGTACTGTGAGGGGAATAATTTCCTTAAGGACACACTTTGAACTAAGTGGGCTCGATTATGCTCTGAATATATTTTTTCTAACACTGTTTCTGTTCATTTGTCCATTTTCTGTAATTTACTGGTTTTAAGTTTTTACAGATTGTGTAATCTGCTTTTACTAAGTGTTTTATAGATTCAGAAACTTTATTTAGACTTATACAGATTATTTTTAAACAACAATCTTAAGGAAATTACTATATAATATTATAATATGTATTCTGTTTAAGGAGATTAAAACTTCTGTAGTTTTCTACTCCATATGAATATTAGTATTCTGACTTGAAGATATAAAAACTTCGTTGGAATACCAAAGTTCATAAGTATACTGCGATTTGAAGAAATAAAATCTTCATCGTTTAAGTTTGTGATTTAATTGCTATTCTAGTTTTATTAACTAAAACAGTTTGTCGATTTGGCAGTGACAAAGAAAGAATGGCAATTGAGACTGGAACTCCCTCTGCGACTGGAACTCCCTCTGCGACTGGAACTCCTTCTGCGAACATTGCACCAGCGGTCACGCCTACAACCCGTGCCGCTGTGCCACCGGCTGAGAAACCTGCGAAGTTCACCGGTGCCAACTTTAAAGGATGGCAGCAGAGAATGTTCTTTTGGCTTACCACCCTTGGTATGCAAAAGTTCACCAGTGAGGACCCTCCCGTGCCTGCCGCCGACATGCCTGACAATCAGAAGTTCATGGTTACTGAGGCTTGGAAACAGGCTGATTTTTTGTGCAAAGGCTACATTTTGAGTGCCTTAGAAGATGATTTGTACAACGTCTACAGTGCAGTAGAGACCTCCAAAGAATTATGGAGTGCACTGGAAAAGAAGTACAAAACTGAAGATGCTTGCTTGAAGAAGTTTGTGGTTGCCAAATTCCTAGACTACAAAATGGTGGATGGAAAAACTGTTGGAACCCAAGTTCAAGAGCTTCAACTTATCTTCCATGACCTTATTGCTGAAGGTATGGTAGTGAATGAAGCATTCCAAGTGGCTGCAATGATTGAGAAGTTGCCACCCTCATGGAAAGATTTCAAGAATTATCTTAAGCACAAGAGAAAGGAAATGAAATTGGAGGATCTGTGATTCTTCTCAAGATCGAGGAAGATAACAAAACCGCTGATAAGAGGTACCGTAAGAGTTCACCAATTGAAGGGGCAAGTGTCGTTGAAGATGCTGCTCCGAAAAAAGAACAATAAAAGGAAGAGGCGTTCTGGAAAGGAGAAGTATCCTAACAAGAAAAAGTTCAAGGGCAATTGTTAAAATTGTGGTAAAGCAGGCCATAAAGCTCCCGACTGTCGTGCCCCCAAGAAGGACAAAGAGAAAAACAAGGATCAGGCAAACATGGTGGAAGATGTTGATGACCTATGTGCAATGCTGTCCGAGTGCAACCTGGTTGGCAACCCAAAGGAGTGGTGGCTTGATTCTGGCGCCACTCGACATGTGTGTGCCGTTAAGGACGCATTTACAACTTACACTCCCGCTGGACCTGACGAGGAGCTATACATGGGAAATACTGCAACAGCCAAAGTTGAAGGATATGGAAAGGTTCTGTTGAAGATGACATCCGGCAAAGTGCTGACTCTCAACAACGTTATGCATGTTCCATCAATTAGGAAGAACCTAGTTTCAGCCGCACTACTCGTGAAAAATGGGTTTAAGTGCGTGCTGGTTAGTGATAAATTTGTACTTAGTAAGAATGATATGTTTGTAGGAAAGGGCTACCTCACCGAGGGCCTTTTCAAACTTAATGTAATGGTTGTTGCCAGTATTAATGGAAAATCTACTTCTTCTTACTTATTGGAGTCAAATAATTTATGGCATGTTCGTTTAGGACATGTCAATTACAAAACCTTGCGGAAAATGATTAATCTTGAAATATTGCCTAAATTTGAGTGTAATATATCTAAATGTCAAATATGTGTTGAATCAAAGTTTGTTAAGCATTCGTATAAGTCTGTTCAAAAGATTTCAAATCCTTTAGACTTAATACACACTGACATTTGTGATATGAAGTCAATACCATCTCGCGGTGGGAAAAAGTATTTCATAACTTTTATTGACGATTGCACTCGATATTGTTATGTTTACTTGCCAAACAGTAAGGATGAAGCAATAGAAGCATTTAAGCAATATAAGAATGAAGTCGAAAATCAACTAAATAAAAAGATAAAAATGATTAGAAGTGATAGGGGTGGAGAATACGAATCTCCTTTTGCAGAGATATGTTTAGAATATAGAATTATTCATCAAACCACTGCCCCCTACACACCACAATCCAATGGAGTTGCGGAAAGGAAAAATCGGACATTGAAAGAAATGATGAATGCTTTACTAATAAGTTTCGGTTTACCGTTGAGCTTGTGGGGGGAAGCTATCCTTACAGCTAACCGAATACTCAACAGAGTGCCCCACAGCAAAACACAATCCATTCCATATGAACTATGGAAAGGAAGAAAACCTAACTTGAAATATTTCAAAATGTGGGGGTGTTTAGCAAAAGTACAAGTTCCTTTACCTAAAAGGGTAAAAATCGGACCAAAAACTGTGGATTGTGTTTTTATTGGATATGCTACAAACAGCAAAGCTTGTCGGTTTTTGGGTCACAAATCCAACAATCCCGAAATTCATGTTAATACGGTAATTGAATCAGATAATGTTGAATTCTTTGAAAATATTTATCCGTATAAAATTGAATGTGAGTCGTCAAGTGAAAGATCTAAACGACCGCGGGAAGAACCAAAGGAAAGTACACCAAGTGAAAAGGATCCAAGGCGTAGCAAACGTCAAAGGACATCTACTTCCTTTGGACCAGATTTTGTGACATTCTTGCTTGAAAATGAGCCTCAAACATTTAAAGCAGCGATGTCTTCTTCTGATTCAGCATTTTGGAAAGAGGCAGTCAATAGTGAGATTCAATCAATCTTAGATAACCACACATGGGAAGTGGTTGATCTTCCTCCTGGAAACAAGCCTTTAGGTTCTAAATGGATTTTTAAAAGGAAAATGAAAGCTGATGGCACTATTGACAAATATAAGGTAAGACTTGTAGTCAAAGGTTATAGACAAAAAGAAGGCCTTGATTATTTTGACACATACTCGCCTGTAACAAGAATAACGTCCATTCGGGTGTTAGTGGCTCTGGCAGCCGTGTATGGTCTTGAAATTCACCAAATGGATGTTAAAACAGCTTTCTTAAATGGTGATTTGGAGGAAGAAATTTACATGGAACAACCCGAGGGTTTTGTGGTTTTTGGTAAAGAAAAGAAAGTGTGCAAACTTGTAAAGTCGCTTTATGGACTTAAACAAGCACCCAAACAATGGCATGCTAAATTTGACCAAACCATGTTGGCAAATGGCTTTAAAATCAATGAGTGTGATAAATGTGTTTACATTAAAAACACTCCAGGTCACGAAGTCATTGTTTGTTTGTATGTTGATGACATGCTGATAATGAGCAAAGAAATGGCAGATATAAATGCTACAAAGCGCATGCTGGCTAGCAAATTTGATATGAAAGACTTAGGAGTTGCTGATGTAATCTTAGGAGTCAGAATTCATAGAACTCCACAAGGTATAGCATTATCACAGTCTCACTACATAGAGAAAGTACTTGACAAGTTCAAGTACTTGGATTTCAAGATTGCCAGAACTCCAATTGATGTGAGTTACGCACTTCAAAAGAATGAAGGTGAAAGTAAATCACAAGGGGACTATGCGAGAGTGTTGGGAAGTCTGATGTATATCATGAATTGTACACGACTAGATATAGCATGTGCCATTAGCAAACTGAGTCGGTTTACAAGTAATCCCAATTACACACATTGGATGGCAATGAAACGAGTTTTGGGGTATCTGAAACATACTCAAGACTATGCTTTGCATTATAATAAATATCCCGAAGTGATTGAGGGATATAGTGATGCAAATTGGATCACTGGATCGTCTGAAGTTAAATCCACGAGTGGGTATGTTTTCACAATTGGGAGTGGAGCAGTGTCTTGGAAATCATCCAAACAGACTTGCATCGCCCGTTCCACTATGGAATCTGAATTCATAGCTTTAGACAAGGCCGGTGAAGAAGCTGAATGGCTCCGGAATTTCTTAGAAGGTATTCCATTCTGGCCCAAACCTTTGGCTCCTATATGTATACATTGTGACAGTCAAGCAGCAATAGGAAGGGCAGAGAGCGTAATGTATAACGGAAAATCTCGTCACATACGACGAAGACACAATACCGTTAGACAACTCCTCTCTAGTGGCGTTATCACGATTGACTATGTAAAGTCAAGAGATAACGTAGCGGATCCGCTTACAAAAGGCTTATCTAGAGAGGGAGTTAGTAGATCATCAATGGAAATGGGGTTAAGGCCGAGGACAAGTCATCATGGCGGTAACTCTACCTAGCAGACTGGAGATCCCAAGAACTAGGTTCAAAGAGATCAAACAAAGTTATGACTGACGGTTCAACATTGTCAAACAACTCAACCCATTCTCGGATGAAGACAATGTTCAGAAATAAGGATAAAACTTTATGGCTTGTTAATGAGTTAATAAAGCATTAAGATTTTTAATGATTATCTAAATCTGGCAGTGTATGACCAGATAATGTGGCTATAAGACCACATGTTTAGAAATCACCTATGTGAGTGTTAAGTGTAAGCCGCTTTAAAAGGGAATGATAGTGAAGGCCCATTCTCTATGCACTCATGAAACCAGGCGGTGTTCATGGCTGAAACGAACACAACCGTGAGAACCATAAATGGTTTAAGGTTGATTGTGTGATTTATGTTGTCTAGGTATACAACAAAGTTCGACGGTTCAAAGATATCAAATCTACCGATTGATCGAGTATATCCGATGTAAGTTCACTACGGAAAGTTCAAAGGGAAACCTACTTATCCAGATGCAGTCAATCTTCGCTTGTATATCACACTTGTCTGCGCATTCTTTTATATTATGGCCATTCCCCATTCATGTGGGGGATTGTTGGGTTTTTTGATATTGGTGAATGGGAAATGATGGGATGAAAAGTGAAGGGAATATAAAAGGTCCCTTTTTGCTTTGGGAAATGTAAAAGGTTCCTTGTGCTTTGGTTAAAGCATCTGTCCCACATAGGAAAAAGAGAGAAAAAGAGAGGTGTACATATTACATTACACCTTCTCTAGTTGCTAAAAGGGTTGAGGGGGAAAGGACCCCACGCGCTGTCGTCGTCGCTCGCTCGGCTCGGCTTCGGCTTTGGATTTGGATTTGGATTTGGATTTGGTCAAATGATCTGATTGATTGATAATCTTTTTGGACCAAAATTCTTTTAAATTTTAATTATTTATTAATTAATTAATTATTTCCAGATTCTGACCCGGATCCGCGTGTCTGACCTGCGACCCGTTTCTCCCCGGATTAATTTAAATTTCCCTCCGTTTTTTTAAAACGTACATTTTCTGAAAGGTTGCAAACCTTTCTGAAAAGGTGCAAACCTTTTCCCAACCAGTGCGTTAATGGCTATAAATTCCAGTTAATATTCAGATTATTACTTACGAATTTTCTGAAATCCTCTATTCTTCTACTCTTCTTAAAAGTTTTCTTTTCTGTGTGATATACTGCCATTGAGTGGTTCGCCGCTACTAGAATTTGGAGTACTACTATTTTGGTAAGATAATCGTTCTATCCTGGGAGGGGATATTCCATCAACCTCGAGTACTGTGAGGGGAATAATTTCCTTAAGGACACACTTTGAACTAAGTGGACTCGATTATGTTCTGAATATATATTTTTTCTAACACTGTTTCTGTTCATTTGTCCATTTTCTGTAATTTACTGGTTTTAAGTTTTTACAGATTGTGTAATCTGCTTTTACTAAGTGTTTTATAGATTCAGAAACTTTATTTAGACTTATACAGATTATTTTTAAACAACAATTTATAACCAAAGATTTCAGTTGAATTTAAGAAAAGTTATAGTACAATCTGATAATGAAATTAATATTAGACCCAAATAATAAATATAGTACAATTATAGTTACAGTTGTTACCAAAAAATAAATATAGTACAATTTGATAATCAAAATTAGACAACAAAAATAATAGTACAATCTGCAAACTGCAATTTGTATAAAACATTAACTATCATATTATGCAACTCTAACTTTTAATTTATGAATAATTTTAGAGATATCCGTTCAAGTTTGGTTTCATAACATTAATCCCTAGTGATTTGCAATATTATACTTATACCATTTAATTTAATTTCCTAATGACAATTATTTTAAAATCTTTATCATTAATACAAAAATGAGAACAATCTGACCACTATACCCATTTTAGTGTTAGATAATCTTAATTAAGTAATGAGTAAGATTTACTTTACTCCCTTAATCTTTAATGATTGGGAAAAATTATCCTCTTCATCTTTTAATGGGATCAACAACTCCCTTGAGCAACAATTTCCGGTGAGCTTTAGAATTATTATATTTTTGGTTCAACTCCTACATACTTGAAGAAATAAAAAAATAAAAAACTTATATTTCTGTTGAGATTGTTCTTGTATGCAACATGATTCATATTAAAGTTTGTCCAAAAAAATTGTAAAGTAATCGTCTTCTTGTTTTTCTCTACTAGTTGGAAGATTAAATTATTCTGACGGATGTATTATGCCAAATTGAAATACGATCAGTGACAAAATGGACACAATTGCTATAATAATGCTGCTTAGAATCCTAATGTAAATGCTAGCTAGATCTGGTTGAATTTTGTGATATATAGTACTTTAGGCTCATTAAGAATTTTTTAGTGTAGAAAGCAATTGCAACTTTTGAAGCTCTTACTTACTAGGATTAAGAAGAATTATTCATTTTCAGCTAAATAATGTATGCTACACAAAAAAAAAAAAAAAAAAAAAGTTTCAATTTAATATTAGCGATGCCACTATCTTTAGGCTTTTGAGTCTAGAATCATATTATTCTAAGGATGCACATAAAAGATCACTTGTAACGGGCACATACATAATTTGGTGTTTTAATCTTTAATATGTCGGATTAGAATAAAAAATAATAATTACGAAGCTCACGGAAAAATATTGTTAAAGGGGGTTATCTATCCTATTTAAAAATTAAAAGGGTATTATTGATCAGCCACTAAAAGTTAAGAGATTAAAGCTTACCGAAAATTACTCCCTCCAAATTAAAAAAAAGAGTCCACTTAGCCATTTACACACCCTTAAGAAAATATTAACTCTCAGACAAAAATATGTAATTTGACTGAACTACCCCAAATTAAATAGGCATTGAGATTTGATCATATAACACTTAATAGGGACAAATATGAAAAAGCAAGGTTAATTCTTTCTTGATTTGCTAAGTGAACTCTTTTTTTATCCAAGAAAAAAAAGCTATGTGGACTCTTTTTTTATCCCGAAGGAGTATTGCTTAAGGGGGTTATCAATCTCGTTCAAAAGGTGGAAGGGAGAGTTGTTTTCTAACCATTAAAAATTAAGGGAGTAAAAGTAAAGTTTAGAAGAAGTGAGAGTGATTTATCATTTAAAGAGTGTAGATATGATCGTTGTTGCTCTTCTTACACGAAGTAAATAAGCAATATATTTATACTTTAAACCTGAAGGGAGCTTGACATTATGAAGTTAAACCTAGGGCTGGGCATAAATATGGAAAACTAAAAAAGCGAACCGAACCAAAATTTCAATAAATCGAACCGAACCGAACTAGTTTGGTTCGGTGTTTGGTGTCCATTGTCAAAAAACCAAAACCGAAATAGCAGAATCGAAGTTTGATAAAACCGAACCGAAAAACCGAACGCGCACCGAAATTTAATACATTACCCAAAAAAATTAAAATAGTCCAGGCCCATTAAGTTTAGAGCAAAAAAAAACTAATTGTAATAAGTCCTCTTTTGCATTTGTATCCCTAATTTTCCACTTCAATTGAAAAAATCAAATATCCTTAACAAAGAAAGGTAACTAGGATGTTTTTTTAGGATTAATGTATGTCCTTTATGTGTTTTCTTAATTATTCTTACGGTATGTATATAACACCTAGAAATTCTATGTCATGATTATAGTTTTCTATTCTTGTGTATCATGTTTGTTTGATTTTAATTTTAATTTATCAATTTTATGTTTTATTGCTTTTGAGAATATGAATTAGTGTCAATGGAATCGCTTCTAATATTATATTAAAAAAACTGAATTGAAAAAATCGAAACCGAACCGAACTTTAAAAAATCGAAACCGAAAGAACCAAACTAGTTTGATTCAGTGTTTGGTGTCCACCTTCAAAAAACTGAACCCGAAATAGCCAAACCGAAGTTTGATAAAACCGAACTGAAAAACCGAATGCCCACCCCTAGTTAAACCTGAAGGGATTTTTTTTTACAATTATTTACAATGCCATGGAATTTTCAGTTATAAAAATCAAATCCGGGTATCCAAGAGTTTGAACTCGTATAAATTCGAACCTCATTTCAGATTTTCGTATGTTTCGTATTAAAAATAATTATATTTTTTAAGAATATTTGGGTTATTTTTCAACTACAAGTCGGAAAACTGGCCAACCCACGCACACCGTTTGAATTACCAACAGGAAGATCCAATTTCTTTTTTCGAACAACCAATTAAAATCCTGCCATGTGGGCCAAAACTCACACGTATGCTACTTTCGAGTCATAGTTTTAGGACACATAGCAAATACTTTGTATGTATGTCCATCAAAATTGAAAACAGGATGCCGCACACAACACAAGCATGTGTAAATCTGACTACTAAAAATATATGCCCCTATGAATTTTGTGTGCTGCAACTTTGTAGTAGTAATAAATAAAAAACTTCACCAGTATATAAACAGTCACTTTGTAATATTACCTTAAACCATCAAATAGAAAAACACACACATAAAGCAAAGTGCAGAAAAATGTCTGGTCTGATAAATCTCTGGACAACTGAATTTGCAAAGTTGCAGAATGCGGCAAGTGAAAGTCAAGGTGCTGAATCAATTATCTCAAAAGGGTTGAATCCAAAAACTGAATTAATTAGTGAAAAGCATGAGATTAAGGAAGGAAATTGGAGATTTGAGTCACTTAAGAAGTTGCCAATTCTGCATAATTACTACTCTGAAGCTTCAATTTCTATGATTCTTGATTGTGTTAGCCCTTGAAGAAAAGTGGATAGTGTTTTATTACTTTTTTTTTTTTTGCTATTTTCTTCATTTCTCTGTTTGTATTTTGTAGATTCTGAATTCCCACCTTTATGTTTGTGGGGGATAATGTACAGTTTTAATTTGGTTTCTGACTAAGTTTATGTATAGATCTGATTTCCCTATAACATCTATTTCTACTCATGTTCATTATTGTCTTTACTCCTCCTTTTAGGTTGTTTAAAAAGAATATTATTATTTGTATAATTAACTTTAATTACATTATTCGTTGTAATCTAAATCCATAATTATTTGCCTAGAATTAGTAGTGACCCTTTCTATTGTTCTATAATTTTGGGAGTCCAGCATAGTTCGTGCCCTTTGTTGTGAACAGGAGTTCCATAGTTTTGATTGGTGATCGGATTTTGATTAAAATTAAAATTAAATTAATTTAATCGACTTTTTACTATTAAAATCAAATCAAATCAAATTAAATTTTATATATATATACACACGAATTTATCGATTTGATTGTTTTCTGGTTTTGTTGGTTTGGATGGTCATGGTATGGCTCTTTCTTTTAATTTATGATTATTAACTAAGGAATTTAATTAATTGCTACTAATATAATGACTAACCAATTAAATATGGAGTATTTAGTACTCCCTCTGAATCAAAAAAAGAGTTCACTTAGTCATTTGCACACCCCTTAAGAAAATACTAACTTCTAGACAAAAATAGATAATTTGACTAAACTACTCCTAATTAAATAGGCACTGTGATTTGCTCATCTAACACTTAATAGGAGCAAATATGGAAAACAAGGTTAATTCTTTCTCGATTTGCTAAGTGAACTCTTTTTTTTATCCAAGAAAAAAAAAGGCTAAGTGGACTTTTTTTTTTATTCGAAGGGAGTAACATATTACAACATGTTACAAAATTCAATTCTCTCTCAATCCATTTAAAAGTTAGTAACAGATTTATGAAAAGTTAGTTAAGTCCTTAACAGTAATTAGGAGGGTTGTTAGTTAGTTAATGATAGTTAGACTCTTAATCATTTTGTACATGTATATATATGAGATATCACAAATCTCATCATTTAATCAAATAAGAATGAATCACATAAATTCTCTCTCTACAATGCTTGTGTGTTCTTCTTCTTCTTGTTCAAGATAATCACATAGTTCTCTTGTTTTAAGTGTAATTCTTCATTCACGTGTGGTAGATTAAATAAACAACATGGTATCAGAGCGTACAATGTGATTACACAGTGAATTCGATCGATTTTTATCAAAGTTCATATTCCTCTTAAACCAGTACATTCGGGTGAAAAATCTGAAAAAAATCTTGAAGGTGCAGCAATGGCAATTGATGATGCAATAAATAACAATGTCAATGTCAACAATACTCGGATCAACAACAATAATACTCAAGGTGATCAGGGAAATGGATCCACTCAAAATGCAACTGGAAACCTAGGTATTGAGATTGATTACAATCATCCTTTATTTTTTGCAGCTACTGATCAGAGTGGAATTCACATTATCTCTTTTCAATTAACTGGCATTGAGAATTACTCTATCTGGTATAATTCAATGAGAATTGCTTTACTAGGGAGAAACAAAATTGGCCTAATAGATGGCACATGTAGTAAGGATAAGTTTCCACAAAGTTTGTGGAATAGATGGGAAAGAGTTAATGCCATAGTTCTATCTTGGATTATGGCAGCTGTAGAAAAAGGAATGTTAGGAGGAATGATGCATGCAACAAATGCAAAATTAGTCTGGGAAGATTTATAAGAAACATTCAATAAAATTGATGGATCTAGAACTTTTAATGTGCACAAGGAAATTGTAACTCTCACACAAGGCACATCTTCTGTTTTTGCTTATTATTCTAAACTGAAGAATTTATGGGAAGAGCTTGAAGCCTTGATTCCTATACCTAGCTGTAACTGTGAAAAATCTAAAGAGTTTGTGATCCACTTACAAAAGTTGAAGCTGTTCCAATTCCTAATGGGGCTTAATGAAAGCTATAACAAAGCCAGAAGTCAGATTCTACTTATGTGTCCGATGCCTAATTTGAACCAAGCTTATTCTATGGTAGCTAGTGATGAGGGTCAGAAGTCCATAGCTGCTGCTTCAGGGTCACTAGGTCTGAATCCTACTTCAATGGGAAATGTTGATGTAGCTATGTACTCTAGAAACAACTCTGGAAATCAAAAGTTTAAGAGGCCTTTTGGACAACCTCAAAGTCAGCCTCAGAATCAGTATTGTGAGTTGTGTAAAATGAGGAATCATGCCACTGGGAAGTGCTTCAAAATAGTGGGATATCCTGCTGACTATAGACCCAAGAAAAGGCAGTACAACAATCCAACAAGCAACTATCAAGGTGGTTCTAACTTTAACTTTAGAAGACCTGTTGTCTATAATGTTGTGGCTGAGACTGATGGACAAGTAAGTCAGCTAAATTCAAGTTAGGGGCTGCAAAGTGGTAGTAGCACATCTCAACATCCAGGAGGAGCAGGAAGCAGTCAAGAATATGGAGAGCAGCAGATAGGACCATATGACTTTTCTAAAGGACAATATGAACACATAATGAGCCTACTCAAAAACAAAGGTGAAGGTGACACTGCTCTCTCAGCAGTAGCAGGTATATATACTACTTTACATGCTTCTAAGAACTTTGCATCAGCACTAATGTGTGATAAAAGTCTTAGAGACTGGATAATTGACACTGGTGCTACCAATCACATGGTAGCTGATAAACAGTTGCTAGACAATGATACAGTGATACAAACTAATGAACCTAAAAAGATATACCTCCCAAATGGAGATGTGTCACTAGTAACTCATACAGGTGCTAGCACCATATCTGAAAGAAGCACAATCAAGAATGTGTTTCATATACCTCAATTTCAGTATAATTTGATGCCCGTGTCACATATTACAAGAGAGCTAATGTGCTCAGTTAATTTCTTTCCTGATTTTTATGTGTTCCAGGATCTCTTCACTGGGAAGGTGAAGGAGTGTCACGACCCAACCCCGTAGGCCGTGACTGGTGCCCGACCTGGACACCCGTATACATATCTATCGGATATAGTCAAACTGAAACTACGAACAATATAGAACTTTACAAAAGAACTCTGAAGGTTCATAGCGTCATCATATATGTATATTCAGATACACTGTCTCCTGAGGAGTCACAGCCGATCATATCATGAAATAATACGCAAGCCGACAAGGCTGCCATCACATATCAATATCATATGCAAGCCGACAAGGCTGCCACTATAGACGAACATCATACCACAGCACATCGTTAGACACAACTGAACAGAACCCATACACAACCCACACATATGTGTACAGACCTCTAAAAGTACGAATAGCAAAATATGATGGGACAGGGCCCCGTCGTACCCCTGGATAAACATATATATATATATATATATATCATAAGACCTGTAACAACAATTTAGACTCCGGAACAACGGAGCTCTCCAAAACAGCTGAGTAGAAGTCCTATGCTGAAGGGTCGCCAAACCGACTATCTGTACCTGCGGGCATGAAACGCAGCCCCCCGAAGAAAGGGGGTCAGTACGGAATATGTACTGAGTATGTAAAGCATGAAATTCAGTAAAGAGGATCATAACTGAAATAGAGATTACCAGAAACAAGTATATATGACTTTTAAAACATCAATACACTTGCCTTATGAAATGAAAGTCATGCATATCAATATCATATATCATATATATATAACGTGTCCCGGCCCTCTAGTGAGGGACTCGGTGAATAAAGTCATCATATGTGAGGGACTCGGTGAACAATGCAGTGGAACTGTGCACGAAAACATGTCCTGGCCCGGGACTCAGTGAAAGACATATTGAGGCACGCACGAGCAGAGTAGTGCGCAACTATATGCAAATTAAAACATTATCAAAGACTCAATGAAATAATCAAAACGAAATGACCCAATCAGGACGATAGTCATATCAAATACCTTTCAGATGTCACTGTGGATTATCAGAATAGAACTTCTGGGATCATTTATACGTATCAGGATATATCAAAAGACTCAATGAAATAATCAAAACGAACTATTATCTGGAAATCAAAATAATAGTCATATCAAGTATCCCTCAGATATCATTATAGATCATATCAAAAGAGCCTTAGGAATCATAGGCATGAGTCAAGACGATACAAAATAGCTTATAAAAGTCGAGGACATCAATTATCGTAGAGTCTCTAAGAGTAGGAATCATGAATCACCCTCGAGACTTATGAATAGAATTACCCCAAAGCTCATATCATTCATTACTTAATTCTAAGACATGCCAAAAGAAAGAAGGGACGACTTTACATACCTGTCGTAGATCAACCGTAATCAAGCTTGCTTCATCGCCCCTTTAGCCTATTTAATGTGAGAGTAACACTATTGTTAATAAATTACGACTTCCTAAACTTATAAATCTACAACCAATCACTTATGGGAATCACTGCTTAGTTCATTCTTCTTGAACATAATTAATACTTCTTCATTATTAGATATGAAAGACCAAAAAAAAAAAAGGTTAGTTCATATGAGCATAATTGCTGGAAAATTATATTTCCTTCGTGAGAAGTGATTTCTTCAACTACAATTCTCTTCTTAACTTTTGGGAACGTAGGACCCATTTAATAATTACCTTCCAAACTTGATTCCCAAGATGACACCTATATTAACATCAACCCTTATTCTTGCTGCCTCTCCACGTGGATATGTCTCCTAAATTTATCCACTAACTGCCAACCAATTTATTTACTTTCACTACAATGTTCCTACTTAATCAATTACACATAATTAATTACTTGATCCCAATTCACTTAAACATGAATCACTTTTAACACACTTCATATACTCATTATCCTAATCATGTCGTATAACATAATTTCTGTCCATAACAACGTTTACATAACCCACAAAACAGTCCAACAAACAGCCCATGAGCCAACAACAACATCAAATACAATTTACGGTATAATTTTCGTATTTCTCGCCCCACAATTTAGCTATGACTTCAATGTATTTAAATATACTTAGAAGAGGATAATTCTTACCTTATATACCAAGAAATGATTTTCTTCCACTTTACTTCCCTTCGTAGAAAGCCCGAATTTCACTTAAACGGGCAGAAGCTTTGTTGCTCATCTCGTCTTAAAACCACAACGTTATGCTAAAGTGAAAAAGAATTAAATTGCTGCTCTGTACGTCGTTGGCTAATATTTTAGCATAGTAAAGTCAAGAAAATAGAAGGAATGTACTGTAACCCCTTCCTTATACACCAAAATGCAAAAGAAGTAGAATAGGATTCCAAATAGCCTTTATTTTTCTTTACACGTGTAGGCCACCTAGGTTAGCTCCTATAAAGATGCCACATAATTATACCAATTGATTTGTCATCCTAGGTCCTATCATAGTTGCTGCCACGTAGTGGGAGAATATCCACATTATTCTCTCCATATTCCACTAATTAGTTATTAATCTCCTTCTAAAATTCAACATTTAACAAATTTCTCACATAATTAATTTCTTGATCTTAATTTCCGTAAATAGTACTTATATACTCATTATTATTCTCATGTGATATAGCACTAGTTCAGAACCTCATTTTCCATACATAAAATATTATTTGCAATCATCGTCGTCACACTTTTCCATCTTAAATCATTTCGGGACTTCATTCCTTGTATACACCGAGTTCTTGATTTTCATGCTTGACTATGACTAAATCTTCCGAGCTCAAGTAAATTTCCTCATGTTGGACGGTTCAATGTCCTAGTCCAAAAATACGGGTCATTATAGCTTGGATCGTATTTCATTCGAATAAATTTTGAACCTTGACGAAACTTATTTTATCCGATTTATTTGACTTCTAATCCTTTGAATACATTTGTACCATCACTCTAACCACTTATAAGATTGAGGGATAACCTCGTTTCCATTTCCAATGTCATTTAACTCGTTCGCTTTCCAACGCATGAAAACATGGGATGTAACAAGGAGATTGGTAATCTGGAAAATGGACTCTATATTCTAGTAAATCAGTCCTTCATACAAAACAAGAAGGTTGCTCTATTTGCTGGAAACGCCAGAGATGGAAATAAGTGGATAACCAATGCTGTTGATATAGATTTGTGGCATAAGAGGTTGGGACATATGTCAGCTGTTTCTTTAAATAAAATGTTGAATGTTAGCATAAACACTATTGCAAAGCATATTGATTCTTGCACCATTTGCCCTTGTGCAAAACAAGTTAGACAAAAAATTCCTAACAGTTGTATCAAGACTATTACTGCTTTTGATCTTATACATATGGATGTATGGGGTCCTTATAAAACAGCTACATTTGATGGCCACAAATATTTCTTAACAGTAGTAGATGACTTTACTAAAATGACTTGGGTGTTTTTACTTAGACTGATGTCTGATGTATGTGTGATCTTACAGCATTTCCTGAATTATGTTAGTACACAATTTGGCACAACTGTCAAGTGTGTTAGAACTGATAATGGAACTGAGTTCCTCAATACTACTTGTAGTACAATGCTTCAAAATAAAGGCATAATTCATCAAACTAGTTGTGTATATACTCCTCAACAAAATGGAGTGGCTGAAAGGAAACATAGACATATTTTAGAGGTTACAAGGGCTATAAGATTTCAAGGAAAAATTCCAATTCAATTCTGGGGAATTTGTGTACAAACTATTGTGTACCTGATAAACCGGATGCCAAGCAGTATATTAACAAACAAATCTCCCTATGAGAGATTATACAACAGACTACCAATGATCAGCTATCTAAGTGTGATAGGCTGTTTGTGTTTTGCTAAAAATCTTCAAGAACATGACAAACTTATGTCTAGATCTAAAGTTGCTGCACTTATGGGCTACTCTGCAACTCAAAAAGGTTACATTTTATATGACCTTCATGCTAAGACACTGTGTGTAAGTAGAGGTGTACTGTTTAAGGAAGGAGTGTTTCCATTTGAGTCTATGACTTCCAACACCCCTAGGTTGATACCTAACACAGCCTCAAATGCATACTTGTTTGACACTGAGTATTCCTCTTATATGGTACCTACTCAATCTGAGACAAGCAGACCTGTTGATGGAAATATGAATAGTGTACCTGTTAGTACCAATATAGAGTATGAAATAGCTCATAGTGAAAGTCATAATCAGTCCTCTAGTATGGAATCACCATATGTAACTCTCACATCAGTACCACCACCTGCCATTTCCAGTGTTCCCTCAAAACCTTCCACAACTACATCACTTCCTGAAATGAGGTGTTATGTCCCGTATTTTATACATTGGGACAATCTGGATAAACTATGATAAGTTAGGGCCAAGACCATTCCGGGACTCGAAGTCGGGACTTTTGACCTTCGATTTTATTTTTGAGACATAAGTTGTACATGAAATTGTTGGCATGAAAAACTTAGGAAAAATTGGGACCAAAATTCATAAAATTGGAAGTTAAAAATCTTGCACAAAAAGGCCCTTTGGTCGTGTGGTTTGGAGTGAGTCCCACACATTGTTGTGGCCAATTTTAAATGGTCCAACACATGTGTGGGCCATGGACACTTGGAGAATACATAGAGGGACTTAAAAGATGACTCCTAAGTTATTTTCTCTCATTTCCACACTTAGAAAAAAATCAAGAAATTGGAGAACCACAACCAACAACCTCTCGGCCAAGAACAAGGGAAAACCAAGTCCAATTCTAGCCATACCAACAATATTTCCTTAGTGCAAATCCACTAATTGGAGGTCCCTAAGTAACGTGGAAGTGTTGTTGGAGCGATCAAGCCATCCGTTTAGTAGATCCCAAACCCTAGCCTAAGTGTGGAGTTAAAGAAGAAAGGTAAGAATTAATCATGTTTTATGTGTTATAAATGTTGTATGCATTTTGTAGTATGCTAAAATGGATGAAAATCATGAGATAGGGTATGTTAGAAGTGGGTCGTGTGCATAGTGTGTTAGCCGTGTGAGGTGTGTGTATGTTGTGTGGCGTTGAGGTGATGAATTGATCTTATGTAGCATGTTTAATTGTTGTAGTGTATAGAATGGCTAAGAATCACTAATATATGTATGTGTGGTGATAGCCGAATGTGGGTCATACTATATGCCAAAGAGCGCATTAATGTCGCTTAGTGTTTTAGTGGTTGTTGTGATGACTTTTATGTTGGAAATGAGAGTTTAATGTCGCAAGTTGATATGGTAAGTGTTGCGGACTGATTTGGAGGATTATGTGCAATTAATGCAATTTTTATTTTTATGAGAATAGCATTGTTAGAATGGGTTATGGATTGTGTTCTCGGGTTTGGGATTGTTTTCGGGTAAATTGGAGCAATTGTTGGATTGATGGAAATATTGTGTAAATTGTTTGAAATGTCTTTGAGTATGGTTGGTATGGGTTCGGATTGGTAATTGAATGTATGAGCGGTGATGTGGCTTAAATGTAAGCCGTCGAATTGAATATTATGAACGTTGTTGAATGTTGTAAAAAAGAGTTGTTAATGTAATATTATCTTTCGGATTGGTCATTGGGGTTGCTAGGTTGGTTATTGTTGTTGTTGTTGTTGTTGTTATTGATTCTGGCCGAGTTAAATTCTCGGGGTTGGCCTATTTACAGGAGAAATGCTGCCCAAATTTCTGTAGAATTAAGCGTTAGTTTGGAATAAATCGCCTAAGTGCCTATGTCTAATGTTTGATATTCGTTGACGTATTTGTAGACCTTGGGGAGCCCGAGGCGTAGATTGGGATTAGCTTTAGTTGGGCTAGCTTGGAGTGCGTACGAGGTATGTAAAGCTCAACCTTCCTTCTTTTGGCATGTCTTAGTTATAAATAGGCTATGTTACGAGCCTCGAGGAAATTCTAAATTCGCAATCCGAGCATGTTATGATCCTTATATATATTCCTTGGCATTCGTATGTTTGATGTGATGAAATATGAATCCTTATGTCTTCGAAATAATTGATTTCCAAATGTTGCACAAAAAGTTTTGTTTTAAAGAATTCCGTAACTATGAACGTCGTATCTTTCACAGAAAGGCTCGGATTGCTCCGATATTTTCGTAGGAGTTTGCATGGCGTATGATAAGTATGTTTTCCATAGGCGGGCCCGGCTCGGGTCGATACCCGTCCGTGGGTCCCGCGACTTTCCTTTATGTAATTCGGAGGACTTTTGAAAGAATGTAGTATGACTATTATCTCGATTTTCAAGTATGGTCATTTTACTTATAATTGAGTCCATGATAATGATTTTATGCATATGGTTACTCATGACTCTGCTCGTGCGTTCTGTTATATCTTTCGCCGGTTCCCGGGCCGGTTCTGTTGTCGTGCGCACTTTGATATACTCCGGTGTTATGCTGTGTTTATGGTTCACCGAGCCACTCGCTAGAGGGGCGGGTTCCACTTATATTTGGAGTTATGTTGTGTATGGCGTTATGCTGTGTTATGATGTGTGACAGGGATGTGGAGATTTGAAACCTTCTGGTGTTATGCTGTGTTATGGCGCCATCGACGGGCGGGCGACCATATTTTCTGTGCCCTATGCATGACTTATATTTCGAAAATAAACATTTTGATATTTTGGGCTTGTACTTATTTTCTGTACTTCTATTTCGTTTATGCCTCAGATTTGTTTTTTGTATCTCCTGCTTTGCATACTCAGTACATATTTCGTACTGACCCTCATTTCTTCAGGGGGCTGCGTTTCATGCCTGCAGGTACGGACGCACAGTTTGGTGATCCACTAGTTTAGGACACCCTCTTCTGCTGTTTGGAGTTCTCCTCTCATTCCGGAGCCTACATTTTGGTATATATACTTGTTCGATGCATATGTATATATTTGTTCAGGGGTACGGCGGGGCCCTGTCCCGCCATATGATTCGTTTGGTCTGTTTAGAGGTTTGTAGACGTATATGTGGGTTGTGCCTACTTTTGTATAGGTGTGTTTGTATGATCCCACTCCCATGGCAGCCTCGTCGGCGTGCATTTGTATATGTTTTGGGCCGTTGCGCCATTTGATAGCCTTGTCGGCTTTTGATATACATATACATATATATATGGTTGTGTTTGAAATGTGTCTGAGACAGTTTAATATAATTTTGAGGCAGCGTGTAATAATTGTGCCTGTATACGCTATCTGTATGTGATTCAGATTGGATGAGTATGTTCGGGTGCCCAGTTCGGGCACTAGTCACGGCCTACGGGGTTGGGTCGTGACAGGAGGTCCTCTAGAACCAAAGTTACACCTAGTTGGATGAAGGATTTTGTGTCTCTAAATATCCATGAAGATGTTCCTTATCCTCTAACTCACAGTATTTCATATAAGAAGCTTAATCCTACATATCAAGCTTATATTGCTAAGATGTCAACTAGTATTGAACTTAGAAATTATGCAGAAGCAATGAAAGATCCAAAGTGGATAGATGCTATGAAATGTGAGATAGATACTTTGGAAAGCAATAACACTTAGAAAATAGTTAAACTGCCTCAAGGTAAAATCCCTATAGGCTGTAAATGATTTATAAGATAAAGTACAAAGCAAATGGAGAGATTGAAAGATATAAAGCTAGGCTTGTGGCCAAAGGCTACAGCAAAAAAGAAGGCATTGATTATCAAGAAACCTTTTCTCCAGTAGTAAAAATGAAAACAGTCAGAATGGTACTATCTCTTGTTGCTATGAACCAATGGCATGTCTACCAAATGGATATTTATAATGCCTTTCTACAAGGTAATCTTTATGATGAAATTTACATGGAATTACCCCCAAGGATTCAAGAGCCCAGGGGAGATGAAAGTATGTAGACTCATTAAATCCTTGTATGGGCTTAAACAAGCTCCAAGACAATGGAATGCAAAGCTTACTGAGGCCCTAACAAAGGCACAGTTCAAGCAAAGTCAGTTTGACCACTCCGTGTTCATTAAGAAATAAAGTAGAGTGATTACAATAGTATTAGTATATGTTGATGATATACTAATCACAGGTAGCAATTTGCAACTGATCAAAGAAACAAAAGAATCACTTCAGAAAGCCTTCAAGATTAAAGATCTTAGTGAGTTGAAATACTTCCTTGGCATTGAATTTGCCAGATCTAGCAGAGACATATTGATGCACCAAAGAATGTATGCACTAGAGTTACTTTCTAAAACTGTCTTAACTGCAGCTAAACCAGCCAATACTCCAATTAACATAAATGTCAAACTTACTACTAGGGAGTATGACGAGTACCTCAGGAAACAAGCTAAGGCTGAGAGCCTACAGCAAGGAGAAAAAGAGAAACACTTGGAGTTTTAGCTCAAGATAAATCTACAGATCAAGGTCTATATCAAAGGATCATTGGTAAACTACTATACCTTACCATGACTAGACCCGACATAGCATTTAGTGTCCAAACACTAAGTCAGTTCTTGCAAGAACCTAAGCAGTCACATATCGATGCAGCCATAAGAACTATAAGATGTTTAAAGAAACAACCTAGACAAGGCATACTTCTATCGAGTAACAAGAACACAGAATTGACTGCTTTCAGTGATGCAGACTGGGCATCATGTCCTATATCCAGGAGATCAGTAACAGGCTATGTTGTAAATCTAGAAGACTCTTTGATCACTTGGAAATAAAAAAAAAAAAAAAACTACTGTATCCAAGAGCTCAGCAGAGTCTGAATATAGAAGCATTGCAGCCATAGTTTCTGAGATTATTTGGCTATTGGGTATATTTAAGGAACTTGATATTCACTTTACAAAATCTGTTGAGATTCATACTGATAATAAGGCTGCTATACAAATTGCAGGAAATCCTATATATCATGAAAGAACCAAACATATTGAAATTGACTGCCACTTTATAAGGAAAAAATAGTTCAAGGTATTGTGTCAACCAAATACATACCTACATTAGAACAACCTGTTGACATATTGATCAAAGGGTTAACAAGAGTGCAACATGAATACCTAAGCTCCAAACTAGGTACGATAAACATTTTTTAAGCATCTCCTACCTAGTTTGAGGGGGAGTGAAGAAGCATTAAACTTAATGGACCAAACTGTCCATCTAAAAGTTAGTAACAGATTTATGAAAAGTTAGTTAAGTCCTTAACAGTAATTAGGAGGGCTGTTAGTTAGTTAATAATAGTTAGACTCTTAATCATTTTGTACATGTATATATATGAGATATCACAGATCTCATCATTTAATCAAATAAGAATGAATCACATAAATTCTCTCTCTACAATGCTTGTGTGTTCTTCTTCTTCTTCTTGTTCAAGATAATCACATACTTCTCTTGTTCTTAGTGTAATTCTTCATTCACGTGTGGTAGATTAAATAAACAACAATAACATACTAGTCGCTCTGCAGTTTTCGAGACATTTGAGATTTATCTTGCAAACAAGCCTTTCCTCCTCCACATCCTCGCCATTACGTACTTCACTTGTGGATGAACAAAAAAAGATAGTGGGTGACAAAAAAACAAATCTAGTAAAGCTATAAAGATTGTAAATGCTCACAATTTTTTTGTTTCTACTGACTATGAGGTTTTTGTTAAATTTATTGCTATGTAACTATTAAAAGTGTAATTTTATGAAATGATCAATTTGGTGTGATCACTTCGTAATTAATTTTTTTATTTTGTTTTTACTTATTTAATTATAATCCTAGCTTACTATTTAACCTAATGTTTTTTATACCTTTACTCGTAGCCTACTTTTTCTTTGTAAATTGAGAGTTTATTTTTAAGTTGTCAGTGTGTTGTATTATAAAACGACTGAAACTATATAATTTATTCAAATGTTATATTTATCAAAATTATACTGGACAATATAACATAAGTAGATCTTCGTACCTCATGTGCTAAAGTACGTCCGGACTCTCTCCTCCTCCTAGGTATCAAGATAATTGAGTGAACTGTATCTCATACTCTATAATTGTCCTATCTCTCCGCTAGAGGCTAGAGCTGCTCAAACTACCTAGCGCATAGATCACACGGGCCTTTTGAGAATACTCTTGAAAGCTTATATTGCGCCGTTTAAACGGTAAATGCTTACCCACATCGAGTGTTTACATTAAATCATTGCAATTTATTATAGTTAAGTGATTTAATGAAGTGAATATATACATTAATTAATAAGTGTTAAGTGATGCTTGTATATATTCAAACACATATCACATATTCATTGATTTGGTGTAAACCTGGGTTGAGTAAATTTTTACCCGTTTAAGCTACGCAGTAACCATATTAATACCATACATTATAAAATAACATGTTAGGACCATCCAAACAAGGTGTTAGTTAATTTGATTCCATTTTTAGTTAACAGTGATACACCCTACTTCTGAGGAAGAGACTTCCAAGTCAAAAGTCTTCGTCAACCCTTCATAATTGTGTTAAGTAAAGGCAATTTCTACATTTTACAACACCAAAAAATTGTTCATCTTCAAATCATATACTCCGTACTTACCTTTTGATCATGGCTGAAATTCTATACGAGCCTGCTGCTGAAATCTTGAAAAACTTGGGTTCCCTTGTAGCTCAACAAGTAGGATCATCCTTTGGGGGACTGAATAATGAGCTTCGCAAGCTTTCTACTACAGTTTCTTCAATCCAAGCCGTACTCACTGATGCAGAGGAGCACCAGGGGAGTAACCACCAGGTGAGGGAATTATTAGGTGTTTGCCTTAATTTTCTTACCATAATTGAGTAGTAATTCTTTTCCTAAAATATGAACTTTTCATATTTGACTAATCTGTTTTCTTGAGAAAAGAGTTTTGAACTCCTATAAATTAAGGCTTCTTCCTGCTCCACAATATAGCCTTAAGGGGTTTGAGAGTTTTTTTTAGGGGAAGAATTTATGAGCCAAGTGTTACCTTGTTACTTGTGTGAACCACTTATTCTCTTTTATATAGTGAATTGCTCATCTCTGCCTGTGGAGACAGGTGGTTGATTAAACCATGTTAAATTATTGTGTTTCCTTTGGTATGTTTCTCTTTTGTTGTCTGATTTATCGTCTTTCGACGTTTACTTTGTTAGCTTCAACATGACACCTGGTTATTTCGATCCTAACAGGACTGGATAAGGAGGCTTAAAAAAGTTTTCTATGAGGCTGATGATCTCTTGGATGACTTCGCCACTGAAGTTACGCATCGAAAACTGGTGAATAAGGTGAAGATCTTCTTCTCAAAATCAAATCCTCTGCTTTATAATCTTAAGATAAGTTATCGTTTCAAGGAAATTCGAGAAACTCTAGATCTAATTGCAAAAGATAAGGCCTCCTTAAACCTAGTTGAAAGGAGGCAACCTTTGCTTCCAAGGCCTAATTCAGTCCAATTGAATTTGGATAGAGAGACTTATTCATTTGTGCCTGATGGAGAAGTGATTGGAAGGAATGATGATAAAAAGGAAATTGTGGATTTTCTTTTGGATTCTGAGGTTGAAGAGAATGTAGTTGTTATATCAATAGTTGGACTTGGAGGATTAGGAAAGACCACTCTTGCACAATGGGTGTATAATGATGAAATGGTTGAGAAAAATTTCGATAAAAGATTGTGGGTTTGTGTTTCAGATGTTTTTGAAGTGAAAATGATTGCAGAAAAAATCGGCGAATCTGCAGGAGGGAAGAAGGGTAATTACCTTCAACTAGATGCAGTACAAAACGAGCTTCGAGAAATGCTTGATGGGAAGAAGTATCTGCTAGTGCTCGATGATGTGTGGAATGAAGATGCCTTAAAATGGTCGAGATTGAAGAATATGTTGATCGGTGGAGCCCGCGGAAGTAAGATTTTAGTGACTACCCGTTCAGACGTGGTGGCGGAAGTTTCAGGAAGTATTCGCCAACATAAATTAGGGGACCTCTCAAAGGAAGAGGCATGGACATTGTTTGAAAAAATGGCATTTGAATGTAACAAAGAGAGCGAAAATTCGAATTTGGTGGAAATAGGAAAGGAAATTGTGAGGAAGTGTGGAGGAGTTCCTCTTGCAATAAGGTCAGTAGGAAGCCTACTACGTCTCAAAAGAACAGAGGGCGAGTGGATATATTTCAAGAATCAAGATTTGTCAAGAATCACTCGAGAAGGCAACGATGTAATGGCCATTTTGAGATTGAGCTATAGTTACCTTCCTCAGCATTTAAAGATATGCTTTGCATATTGCTCCCTCTTTCCAAATGATTTCGAAATTCATAGATTTGACTTGATTGATATGTGGATTGCTCAAGGCTTTATTCAATCAACTACTAACAACAGAGATAATGTGGAAGATGTTGCAAATTCATATTTCATGGATTTGTTAAGAAGGTCATTCTTTCAAGAAAGTGAAGAACATGAATCGTTTTCACACTTTTACAAAATGCACGATCTTATTCATGAACTCGCGAAAGAAGTTGCAGATAGGGAGTTCTTCAGTATAAAAAAAAACGAAGATACAGAAGTTGTACCAGAACAAACTCTCCACGTTTCTTGTTTATTCGAGATTGATGATTCATCGGTATTTCCCAGTCCCTTCTACAGGAAGCATATGAAGTTGCGGACATTTATTTACCTAAATGACTCTATATATGGTGTCATGTGCAATTCAACTTTGGGGAGAATGATTTCAAGTTTTGAACGGTTGCGTGTTCTACATCTATGTGACCTGCAGATAAAACTTCTGCCTCAATCATTAGGTGGACTGAAGCATCTAAGATATCTTGCTATTTCTTCTGTAAGCGATGTTACTTTACCAAATTCCATCACAAAATTGCATAATCTACAAGTTCTAAAATTGGTTAATTGCAGTAACCTCAAAAAGTTGCCAAGAGATATTTGGAGATTGGTGAGCCTTCGACATTTAGTATGTCGATGGTGTCGCTCATTAACCCATATTCCACCAGGACTTTGGCATTTGGCAAGTCTCATGCATTTGGATTTTGATGATTGCTTCTCCCTGGAAGATATGCCACCTGGAATTGGCCAATTGACGTCTCTACGGACGAGCATCTGCAATTGGAGAAAGAATGCCTACCGATGTAGTGAAAAGGATGGAACATCTTCGACAGCTGTGTGTAGAGTTCCAATATGGAAATCATGAGGACGATACTGGAGCTGATCTGATAATGTTGGCGGCCCTGCAGCCGCACCAAAACATTGAAAGCTTGCGAATAGAAAATTACAGTGGGTCAAGGTTTCCAAGTTGGTTGATGGTTGAGACTTGAGAATCTTGGTTTTTTGCTACCTAAGCTGGTTAACCTATATATAAGTGGGTGTCATAAATGCAAAAAACTTCCACCACTATGGCAACTGCCTTCTCTCCAAAGTCTTAAACTATGGAATCTTGAACTTGTGGAGAACATAGATGGACTTGAAGGTGATGATGATAAACTCATGCTACCATCAAATACTCCTACATATGAACTCTACTTCCCTTCCCTAAAACAACTTGATTTGTGGACAATAAGTGAGAAGATATTGAAGCAAATTCTTTGCCCACCTCATCATCATTCTCCTCTTCACGATTTAAATAATTTGACTCTAGGTGATATTGAGGGCCTAGCAACTATGCCAGAGGATGTGTTCAAGAGTCTCGCGTCACTCCAATCCTTGTCTATTGAAAACTGCAGAAATCTCGTCTCTCTATCCACATGTCTAACTCATCTCACTTCCCTTGAGTTTCTATGTATAGAGAATTGCCCTCTACTTGACTTGTCCATCGAAGAAGCAATGCGATTTGAAGTCCCGGGTAATTTATCAACTTTCACAGTTTTCGGGCTTGACAAGCTAACATCGCTTCCACTTTGGCTCCAACATTTCTCGGGTACTTTGAAATCAATAGACATTTGGGGATGTCCTAACTTCACGACAATTCCAGAATGGATAGGCGACCTCATTGCCCTTAATCGGTTGAAAATTTACGATTCCCCTATGTTGACATCCTTTCCAGAAGGCATGCGATCTCTCGCAGCATTGCAAATGCTAATTGTTAAAAGATGTTCATCAGGCCTGAAGCAAAGATGCCAGAAGGAAGTAGGAGAGGACTGGCCTAAGATTGCTCACATCCCAAGAGTTTGCATATAAGTAATAAAGATTGATAACCTGGTGCAAGTTGAGGTAATTATCCTTCAACCGCCTGTTTGGATTGTTGTTTCATAATGCATTGTTTTATACCGTATTATGTTGTGTTGTTGAATCAATGTTTGGATAGAGATGAGGAGTAAATATCTCAAAAGGTCATTCAATGAGGAATTATATAGCAAAGTCATTTAATTTTGTTTTGTGTCAATAAAATCACTAAACTTAGAGCTTTTTCCTTATAAAATCACTCAATCAAATTTGTCATCAAAAGAATCTGACATGATGGAAAAAAATAAATTATCCAATTATATCATGTCAATAATGTCTGTAAAATGGAAACATATGATGGAATCTTTTATTACATATGTCACTATCCCCCCCCCCCCCCCTTTTTTTTTCAGGTTTTTGAATTTTCTATTTATTTATTTGCATATAAATACATGAATATGATATACATGCTCGACCAAAAAAATACGGAAAGGGCCAAATATACCCGTGTGAGAAAAGGTTTAAATATACCACTCGTTATACTTTCGGTTCAAATATACCCCTATTGTTATATTATTGGTTCAAATACACCCTCCCCGTTAAGGTTGTCCAAGGTGGACATTCAATCCTACATGACACTGACATTTGATGAGGTGGATGCCACGTGGCATGCCACCTCAGTGCCCCTAACCCATTTTACTCGTCCCCTCTATTTGTTCTTCCACCTCTAAAATTTTCTTCCCCTCCACTAGCATTACCACCATTAATGGTGGTTAGGTGGCAATGGTGACAATAAATGAAGTTTGATAGTAGAAGGGAAATTTAAGGTTCTTTCTGAAATACCCATAGTGGAAGTTGGAACTCCCAATAAGTTGCTCTCTTTTTTGTTATGTTCATTTTAAAAAGATGCTATGATTTTTGTTTATTTATGAAGTACTGAGTTTCTGAAAAAGTTGCTTTCTTTTTGGATGCATTCATTTTTGTAAAGATATTATTTTTGTTTATTTATGAAGAGCTAATTGCAAAGCCATGTTTTGTTTTCTTCTTTTTTCTTTCAGAATTAGTACTGGGATTCTTGATTTTCTGGTGTTCCCTTTTTTTGTACCTGCTTTAATATCTGGTAGTTTTTATTTGACTGCTAAATTTCAATAAAAACTTGAGCTAAATGTTAGGGCCAAAATATTTGGTTGTAATTTTCTATCATGACCTATTTCTATGGCGGAGGTGGGGGTTATTGTCGGCTGTCTTGTTCTTAAATTTTTGCTTCAAGCTGAACATAATTTGACTTGTTTATTGCTATGGGAACCTAGAAAAAGAAATGAGAAAAAAGGGAAGAACTTGTATATTTTAAAATATAATTTTTAGGTACAAAATCAGAAAGATGGCAACATTATGGGTCATAATGAATGGATGAAAATCCCACCTTATTTATTGTTAGCATGATGGACAACATACTCTAGATACATGTTAGCATGATGGACAAGATGCTCTAGATTTATGAAAATATACTTAGAGATATTTATTGTAGAATCTTGTGTAGCATTAAGGCTTTGTTATTATTTAAGATTAAAGGTGCCTGCACAGTGCACACTCTAGGTTCTTGCTGTATTGAAAATTGAAAAACTTAAAAAAAAAATGTTGCTGGGATAAGCATAACATATTGTATTAATAGTTTTTGTCCCATTTTGATTGTGTGCATTTTTCTTACTATCTGAATTTCTTTGGTACAGGAACAAATAACCCAATAGTACATTTAGTTTGTTATCAGGCTCCAAAATCCTGATTTGTTGTATCTACCAGCATTTCTGTTCGATAAATTACTTGATTGACTAAAGAAATGGCCTTGGTGGCGGTAATGGTGCCAATGGTGGTGGAGGGGAAGAAAGTGGTAGAAGAACAAATAGAAGGAGGGGGTAAAATGGGTTAGGGGCGCTGAAGTGGCATGCCTTCATCAAATGTCAGTGCCATGTAGGATTGGATGGCCATGTAGGATTGGATGTACACTTTGGACAACCTTAACAGGGGAGGGCTATATTTGAACTCATAATATAAGAACCGAAAGTGTAACTAAGGATATATTTAAATCTTTTCTCATAGTACATGGTTATATTTGGCCCTTTTCCGGAAAAAATATGATAGTACTAAGCTGTTTTTATATGCACCTCCCACCCCTCGAACCCCTACCCACCAATCCCAAACAACTTTCCTGGCCTTCTCAATTACCTGACATGATGACATCAGAACAAGAAAGGTTCAAACTAGTGCACTATAAATAAGGAGACACATCTAAGTAAACACAGAATTTATGGAAAAAAGAGAGCAAAATAGAAAAGAGAAAGGAAAAAGGAATGAAGAATTAGCAGCAAATGAAGTGATTAGGAGGAAGCAACATCATGGCAGTAACTTCTCATGATCATCATATCATATTGAGCACCATGTATTTAAATTTATTTTGCCCTTCTATTATTTTTCTTAATACTCCCAAAATCTTGAAGATTCTTATGAAAATTAAAGACTTCCCAATTCCCTTATTTTGTTGTTTGTGAATAATTATCATGTAGAAACATGGCCGGAGAAACTTCTTTGCATATGTGGGGCCAAGTTTCCTTATTTCTTTAGCATATTTTGATCCAAGGAATTGTACGTCACTTAATATTTCTTTTCTACATATATAGATGAGTTTTCATGATCACCGGCAGTTCCAAATCGGAACAATTCTGGCTTCAGATGAAGTCCCATTTTGATTTGTAGGAGGGTGGGTCGAGTGTAAGATATGAGTCTTCTTTAATTTTGTTTTATTTGTAGAGTTCATGGCATAAAAAATTAATTTATTTTGCCATTTAAGATTTTTATGACAAATTTGGTTGAGTAATTTTATAAGAGAAAGCCCTAAGTTGAGTGATTTTATGATACAAAACAAAGTTGAATGACTTTGCTATATAATTCCCATAGTTAAGTGATCTTTTGAGATATTTACTCCATAAATTAGTTATGTGAGCTCCAAACTAAAAATTTAGGCATGAACGGAAATATTAAGTGACGTGCAATTCCCTGGTTCAAGATATGCTAAGGAAACAAGGAAACCCGGCCCCACATATGCAGAGAAGTTTCTCTAGCCTTGTTTCTACATAATAATTATTCACAAACAACATAATCAGGGAATTGAAGTCTTTAATTTTCATGAGAATTTTTAAGAGTTTGGGAGTATTAAGAAAAATAATAAAAGGGTAAATTAAATTTAAAAACCTAGTGCTCAATATGTAGATGATGATCATGAGAAGTTACTGCTACAACGTTGTTGCTTCCTCCAATCACTTTGTTTTGCTGCTGATTCCCCATTCCCACCTTGATGTTAAGTTGGGAGGCATGACTTTAATTTGTTAGTAGGTGTTTGGCCGTGAAAATCAAATACTTTTCACTTTTTTTGGAATTGTGAAGTAGGAGTTGAAGATGGAGTTGTGTTTGGTTATAGTTTTTGCAAAGAATATTTGGTTGTTTGAATGTACGGAAAGTGAAAACAAGGTTTTAGGTGTTTTCCAAATTTCAAATACAACTTCAAGTTGTATTAGGAATTTTAATGACCAATGATTTTCAAATAAAGTGAAAAAAAATCCAGAAAAAAGTGAAAATTTCTCATGGCCAAACGGGTTAGGTGGGCAAAGGTTAAAGTGCTGAACCTATTTTCTTGAGAGCTTAAAGAAAGAACAGCTAATTCTGCAGAACTGCTCTGAGGCTTCAATTTCCATGATTCTTGATTGAATGATTCTGTTGACCCTTGAAGGTGGAAACTGTTTTATTACACTTTTTTTGGCCGTTTTCTTCATTTCTTTGTTTGCTGTTTAAATTCATGATGATTTGAGATAGCTTTGCAGATTCTCAATTCCCACCTTGATGTTTGTGGGGGATAATGTACAGGTTTAATTTGTTAAAAGAAGAGATACAAAGCTCCGATTAGTGTTATATTAACTGGTTTTCTTAAACAGTATTCGCTTTTGTTATTTCCTTTTCATACTGCTTTAAATTGCTTGTCCTTATACCAAGGGTCTATCGGAAACAACTTCTCTACCTCCCAAGGTAGGAGTAAGGTCTGCGTACACTCTACTCTCCCCAAACCCCACTTTGTGGGATTTCACTGAGTATATTGTTATTGTTGTTGTTGTCGTCTTAAACAGTGTGTCAAAAAACAGATTACATTTGTAAGCGACCACTAATCTCTATTTTTAAGGCATGATCACTACACTCAGACCCGAACCCCCTTTTTTCTCTGTTTTCTAACTCTATGAATATGCTGGCAGCAAGTAAAAATTCTGGCTTATGACTGAGCCCAAGTCTTTTGGTTAAATTCCCTAGAATTACCAGGGGAATTGCAGTAGATCCGGTTACTTGATTTTCAATGTCCTGTTTGCAAAAATCAGACCACGAAAATTTATAACCTTTAATTAATAAGCAAGTGTATACTGGAAGCACAACTGTATGCCGTGGGGTTATGTCTTGCTCATCTAAAGAACTATTGTATGGTGCTTAAAGTGAGTGTTAATTTATATATATATATATATATATATATATATATATATATATATACATAATGTGAGTGGGAGCTACATGAAGAGTCATAATCAAGAAAAGGATTGCTCAGTTTAGGGAAAAGAAAGATTCTCACTAGTATATTGAAAAGGAGTGACATCAAGACTTGAAGATCAATGCTGAATGAATAAGTACTAAACAAACTAACTTTTCTCCCGGAAGCAGTGGAGGAATCACATTGGCTCGAGGTGTTAAAACTTAAAAGTGAACGCTTTTGGTTACATTCAAATATTTACCAAACTCTGGTTGTTAAACTTTTCAGAATTATGAAAATATAGAAAATATTTAATGAGAACTCACTATTGGAAGTAAAGATTTCATAGTTTACGTTTTTTTTTATTTTTTATCTTCTTGTCTATTTCAAGAGTTTAGTGTAATTTTTTGAGGTGTAGTTCTGTTAATTTCTTGTCTAATTTTTATGTATGGTGTAGTTTTATGTTGCGATTTTTGAATTTTAACGCAAATTTCTGGTATTTCTAGTTGTTTTTTAATATTATTATTTTTTTACTATTCCAATTAAATTTTACAATCAGAATTTAGTAAATATTTGACTGTAACCAAAAACATTCCCTTTTAACAAACTTAAAACACCCCAAAGCTACTTGGTTGATACTTAAACTACTATTTTGAACTTACTACCAAAGATAAGGTACCTTTGTTTTATCATTTTCTCTATATACACTGATTGTTGAACCCCATTTACATAATGAAAGCTTCGAGTGAACTAGCAAGGTAAATATTTACTCGCATCGAATATCTATATCTTACTAACAATTAATCTTAAGAATTAAAATTAGAGTGAAAATGCATTTCATGTAATCATGAATAAATGTTAAAAGTATATGTATGCAAATTATATGCCGGACCTTAGTTGGCCTGGAGGAGGGCACACCAAATAATGCACGATAAATACAGGCAAACAAGGAGGATGGCACATCAAATAAGAATGTTATATACAGATTTTGAATGAATTATTCTAAACATCCTTGCCATCTCCACCTCCTTTTATCCTTCTCCATTTTAAGTTTGGTGGAACAAAAAAAAATAAAAAATTACTGAACTGATTAAGATGCTAAAACCACAATGTTGTTCTTGGATATTGACCCAAGTAACATAAATTAATATTTAATTCATATATTATACAAGTGGAAATGCACACACACAGACAGAGAGGGAGAAAACTTTCTAAAAAGTATAAAACTTTAAAGAAAAATGGAGAACCGTTATTCGAGACAAAGAGAAAAGAGACTAACATGCACATGGCAATAGGAGAAAAAGGCCAAAACCATTAGTTGCTCTTTTTCCAATCTTCTTCATAGTTGACAAAAACATGTATTGTTACATCATGTCTCCAAAATTTTATGTCCCATTCATCTCAGTTTCATCACCCCAAAATTACTCTCTGCTCAATGGTTTTTTTGTTTTCCCCCTTTTTACCTAATAATTCCAAGAATTACAGCTCACAAACTCCCTCACTTTTTGAGGAATTTCAAGAAAATAAAAATTCTTTTTTTTTCTTCCAGGAAGAAAATCTAAACAAGGAAAGAATCCACCTAAGAAAAAGCTTTTGCCAGCCTTTATAATACACAGCTGATCCCTTCAATAATCTGCAGCAAATATTTAAATCATAACATAACATAAGCAAATGGCAATATTTAAAGGATATTTAAATCATAGAAAAAATTAGGGCTAATAGCACTTTGGTCCCTCAATTATTGATAAATTCTAACTTTATACCTTGTGATATCTGACATATCAACACATTTTAACATTCCATTACTTGAAATATATACTTTTGATCCCTTTACTTATGAATATTCACATATTCCCAAAATTATTAACCATCTTAATTATGCATATATTATGTTAAGCTTGTACTGTTACTTCATAATTGAGAGTAATATACTTCTAGAAGTGGTCCAAATATAACATGTTTCCTATATAAGTGAAGGTTAGACGTGGTGTGACGTACATTATAAGGACCAAAATAATAATTAATCAATAATTGAGGGATCAAAAATGTTATTATCCAAAATATTTACTACCACTTAGTTATGTTTGCACTTACCATCCTGTTTCTTCATTTGGTTCCTTGCAAACAGCATGCAAATGACTAGAAAAGCAACTCCTGCTGCTCCTCCTAGTATTATAGCCACTGTCTTCCCTGTGTCTTGGCCTATCCCAACACATTCATTGAACACAACTCTCATTACTACACAACTATTGATAACAAGTATATAATGATAGCACACAAATCTAAGCTAGACAAACATCTTGTTAACAGTGACATCTCATAAAATCAATTTACCATGCTCCTTATTTGTTTATTCCAAGATCCTTTTTTTAATAACATGTACAACTAAATTAATGAAGTAGACAGCTCAAAAGTCCAAGAAAGACAAAATCTTGATTAGGGTGTTTTAACTCTTGCACAAATCAGAAACCATTCAAGTAACAAATTTGACAAAATAATAGCCTGCAAATGTGTATATCTTGTATATGAAGTATAAATAAACATATAATATATGTGTGGTATACATATAATATACAAAATCAGTGTATATGTGTTGTCTATTTTAGCCAGCGTCCGTAATTAATTTGGGTTGACCGGCCAGAAATGAAAAATCCCTAAAATTAAGATGTCATATCAATTCAAGAAATGTACCTGCTGAAGCAGATGGAGACCAATTTGATGATGCTGATGGTTTTTTGGGAGCCCCATCTGGATAATAATTAAAACTGACAAAGCACTTGTGTAGGAAAATTTGGCCAGAAACTGAGCTACCACATTCAACTTGAGCTTTTTGGACAGCATTTTTAACACACTCAGCACAATCAGAATTTCCGACATCTCCTTCACATTGTCCCAAAACAAAAATAGACTCATAATTTGCTGTGTAAAATCCATTACTAGCACTAGCCATGCCATTTTCCAATGTGGAAAAAGCAGTATCCCTCTTCTCTTCAAATCCACTACCTGGATTATTTTTCCCACTACAAGTCTTGTACAACATTTCCATACCTGATATTTGAGGAAAACCAGATACCTCATATAACATGTAACATCCTAAAAGTTGAATTCGTGCAGCAACAGGAGTAGGGTTGCCACATAGTTTGTCCATTAGTATAGGTAAACCATTCACACATTTATAACAATCAACATTTGAAAGGTCACCTATACATTGAAAAAGACCTGTTATTGTTGTTTGGCCGGTACCTGTAGTAGTTTTGTAAAACTTAGACTTTGAAGATTGTGAAACAAGTGAGCCAAAAAGAGTTGAAAGGGCTTGTGAGTAAACACCAGATGGATCTGATAATGCCTGTTTTGCACAACCTTTGTACACTAAAGTAGTGTCACCAGATGCAGATTCAACTGGTGCTATTAGTTTGAAAATTGCAAGAATGACCAAGAAAACAAAGAAAATGCAACAAAGTGGTTTCTTGGGCAACCCCATTGAAGATTCTTGAAAAATTATAGCATGGTTTTTGCTCTTTATGAAGGTTTTGAGAGGAAAAGAATGCAACTTTGAAGGGTTTTTTTTTGCTTATGAAATCAGTAAGGGATATCACTAGTAGTACTATTTCTCTATTTCTTCTTGAAATTAGTTTCTATTTTCTTTTTTTTCTTGGAAAAAGGGGTCTTGGTTTTTGTAGTGGTGTTTGGGATTCACTTTCCTTTTAGATGGCCTACTATTGTCTATCTTTGGATGTGTAGAGCTCAGAAAATAGGGTCTGTATCTTTATCAGTACACATAATATATATGTATCAGGACAATTTGATACTGTATTTTAACTTCTAAATCTATTTTTTACTAACAATGGCCCTATGGGGGGAATTTTTTTTTTATTGAGACAGAATATTTTAGTTGTATTTGAAGAGAATGAGAACAAAAACTATGGTTTTAAAAACCAACAAAAAAACAACTCATAAAGTGTTAAGAAATATTCCCTAGGTAACTGAGAGGTGGAGAGTGGGAGTAAACATGGATAAACGGTGAAAGTTTGACCAAAGTACATCTGAAAAACATACTGTAAATTTCAAGATTTTGAATGTTGAAATGATTAATTATGATTCACGGTATATTTGTTTTGTATTGGTTGTTTTGATTTGTTTGTCTGAAATTGAACATTCTTTAATGGAGTTTGAATAAATATTGTGAATCAATGGTACAAGTACTGCTAGCATGAGACAGCTGAACTTCTTTATTATGGCTTGATATAGTTATGGCAACCAATAGTTATCATGTGATAACTGCAAGATATTAAGTTGGCAAGATTTGATATACTAGCTTCTAACAGTAACTGCAAGATAGATTGCTTGAAATTGGCAAGATCTGAGAGATTAGCTTCCAATAGTAGCTAGAAATAGTGTGCTGACTCTCAACAACGTTCTGCACGTTCCAACAATTAGGAAGAATTTAGTTTCAGCCGGATTACTCGTCAAAAACGGGTTTAAGTGCGTGCTGGTTAGTGAGAAAATTGTAATAAGTAAGAATAATATGTTCATAGGAAAGGGCTACCTCACCGAGGGCCTTTTCAAACTCAATGTAATGGTTGTTGACAGTATTAATAAGAATTTAGCTTCGTCTTACTTATTGGAGTCAAATGATTTATGGCATGTTCGTTTAGGACATGTCAACTATAAAACCTTGCGAAAAATGATTAATTTAAAAGTATTGCCTAAATTCGAGTGTAATAAATCAAAATGTGAAATCTATGTTGAATCTAAGTTTGTTAAACATCCATGTAAGTCTATTGGTAGGAGTTCAAATCCTTTAGACTTAATCCACAAAGATATATGTGATATGAAGTCAATACCATCACGTTGTGGGAAAAAGTATTTTATAACTTTTATTGACGATTGCACTCGATATTGTTATGTGTATTTGTTTAATAGTAAGGATGAAGCAATTGATGCATTTAAGCAATACAAGAACGAAGTGCAAAATCAATTGAATAAAAAGATAAAAATGATTAGAAGTGATAGGGGTGCAGAATATGAATCTCCTTTTGCAGAGATATGTTTAGAATATGAAATTATTCATCAAACTACTGCCCCCTACACAGCACAATCAAATGGAATTGCGGAAAGGAAAAACCGAACATTAAAGGAAATGATGAATGCTTTATTAATAAGTTCTAGTTTACCGCAAAACTTGTGGGGGAAAGTTATCCTTACAGCTAATCGAATACTCAACAGGGTGCCCCACAGCAAAACACAATCTATTCCATATGAACTGTGGAAAGGAAGAAAACCCAACTTGAAATATTTCAAAGTGTGGGGGTGTTTAGAAAAGGTCCAAGTTCCTTTGCCCAAAAGGGTAAAAATCGGACCAAAAACTGTGGATTGTGTTTTTATTGCCTATGCTACAAACAGCAAAGCTTGTCGGTTTTTGGTTCACAAATCGGACAATCCCGAAATTCATGTTAATACGGTAATTGAATCAGATAATGCTGAATTCTTTGAAAACATTTATCCGTATAAAACTAAATGTGAGTCGTCAAGTGAAAGATCTAAACGGCCGCGAGAAGAACCAAAGGAAAGTAAACCAAGTGAAGAGGATCCAAGGCGTAGCAAACGTCAAGGGATATCTACTTCCTTTGGACCAGATTTTGTGACATTCTTGCTTGAAAATGAGCCTCAAACATTTAAAGCAGTAATGTCTTCTTTTGATTCAGCATTTTGGAAAGAGGCAGTCAATAGTGAGATTGAATTAATTTGAACAACCATACATGGGAATTGGTTGATCTTCCTCCTGGAAATAATCCTTTAGGATCAAAATGGATTTTTAAAAAGAAAATGAAAGTTGATGGCACTATTGACAAATATAAGGCAAGACTTATGGTCAAAGGTTATAGACAAATAGAAGGTCTTGATTACTTTGACACATATTCGCTGGTAACAAGGATAACATCTATTCGGGTGTTAGTGGCACTGGCAGCCGTATATGGTCTTGAAATCCATCAAATGGATGTCAAGACAGCTTTCTTAAATGGAGAATTGGAGGAAGAAATTTACATGGAACAACCTGAGGGTTTTGTGGTTCCTGGTAAAGAAAGAAAAGTGTGCAAACTTGTTAAGTCACTTTATGGACTTAAACAAGCACCCAAACAATGGCATGCGAAATTTGACCAAACAATGTTGGCAAATGGATTTAAGATTAATGAGTGTGACAAATGTGTTTACATTAAAAATACTCCAAATCATGAAGTCATTGTTTGTTTATACGTTGATGACATGTTGATAATGAGTAGAGATATTGTCGATGTAAATGCTACGAAGCGTATACTCGCTAGCAAATTTCACATGAAAGACTTAAGGGTTGCTGATTTGATCTTAGGAATTAGGATCCATAAAACTCCACAAGGTCTACCATTATCACAGTCACATTATATTGAAAAGGTACTTGACAAGTTCAAGTATTTAAATTTCAATGTTACAAAGACTCCAATTGATGTAAGTTTTGCACTTCAAAAGAATGAAGGTGAAAGTGACTCACAATTGGACTATGCCCGAGTTTTGGGAAGTTTGATGTATATTATGAATTGTACACGACCAGATATAGCATGTGCTATTAGCAAGCTGAGTCGATTCACGAGTAATCCCAGTCAAACTCATTGGATGACAATGAAACGAGTCTTGGGGTGTTTGAAACACACCCAAAACTATGCTTTGCATTATAATAAATATCCCGCAGTAATTGAGGGATATAGTGATGCAAACTGGATCACCGGATCATCTGAAGTTAAATCCACGAGTGGATATGTTTTCACCGTTGGTGGAGGAGCAGTGTCTTAGAAATCATCAAAACAGACATGCATCGCCTGCTCTACAATGGAATTTGAATTTATAACTTTAGGCAAGGCCCGTGAAGAAGCTGAATGGCTCCGAAATTTCTTGGAAGATATTCCATTTTGGCCCAAACCTTTGGCACCTATATGTATACATTGTGATAGCCAAGCGGCAATAGGTAGGGCAGGGAGCGTTATGTATAACGGAAAATCGCGTCACATTCGACGGCGACACAATACCGTTAGACAGCTACTCTCTAGTGGTGTTATCACTATTGACTACGTAAAGTCAAGAGATAACGTATCGAATCCGCTAACAAAAGGCCTATCTAGAGAGGTTGTTGAAAGATCATCGAGGGGAGTGGGGTTAAGGCCTAGGACAAGTCATCATGGCGGTAACTCTACCTAGTAGACTGGAGATCCCAAGAACTAGATTCAAAGAGATCAAACAAAGTTATGAATGACGGTTCAATATTATCAAATAACTCAACCCATTCTCGTGATGATGATAATGTTCAGAAACAAAGATAAAACCTTAAGGCTTTTTAATGAGTTAATAAAGCATTAAAGTTTTTAATGATTATCTAAGGCTGGCAGAACATGACCAGATAGTGTGTCTATAGGACTACACGTTTAGAAATCACCTATGTGAGTGTGAAGTATAAGTCGCTTTAAGGGGAATGATGGTAAAGGCCCATTCTCTATGCATTCACGAAACCAGGCGGTGTTCATGGCTGAAACGAACACAACCGTGAGAACCATAGATAGTTGAGGGTTAATTGTGTGACTTATGTCGTCTAGTTATACAACAAAGTTCGACGGTTCAAAGATATCACATCTACCGATTGATCGAGTATATCCGATATAAGTTTACTACGTAAAGTTCAAAGGGAAACCTACTTATCCAGATGCAATTAATCTTCGCTTGCATATCACACACTTGTCCGTGCATTCCTTTATCTTATAGCCATTCCCCATTCATGTGGGGGATTGTTGGGTTTAATTGATAGGTTGAATGGGAAATGGAGGAAAAAGAAGTGGAGGGAAAAAATGAGTTGTTCCCTCTTACTTTATGAAGTAAACATTTGTCGCTCATATGTGGTGGAAAGAAAAGTTCTCCTACTTAAAAGTAGAAGCACTCCTTCGTGTTGCTAAAGGATCAAGAAGAGGGTCTCTTCACGCCGTCGTCGTCGCTCGACTTCGGCTTGGGCTTTGACTTTGGATTTGAATTTGGTCAAATGATTTGATTGATAATCTTTTTGGATCAAATTTCCTTTAATTTTAATTATTTAATTAATTAATTAATTAAAGATCCTGACTCGCGACCCGGCTCGTTTTCTTTCTTTCCCGGATTAATTTAAAACATTTCCCTCCGTGTTTTCAACGGAATTTTTCTGAAAAGTTGCAAACCTTTCCCAAACAGGCTATATATTTCTGTTGATCCTTGAAATTTTTCCTTACGAAATTTTCTGATATTCATCTTCTTCTTTCTCCGCACTTCTTAAAAACTCTCGTGTGATATACTACCTTCGAGTGGTTCGTAGTCACCTGAATTTTCTGTACCGCTATTTTGGTGAGTAAATCGTTCTATCCTGGGAGGAAAGATTCCAAAACCTCAGGTACATTAAGGGGAATAATTTCCTTAAGGACACACTGTGAATTCAGTGGGCTTGGTTTGATTTTCCATATATTGTTCATATTATTTTTCTGTTAATTTCGTTTTCTACAGTTTTGCAGAAATTGGACAGATTTTGTTTTCTGTTTCAGAAATTAGTCTAACTTACTGGTTCAAAGTATTCTTTGCAATACAGATTTAATAACAGGTAAACCATTCACACATTTATAACAATCAACATTTGAAAGGTCACCTATACATTGAAAAAGACCTGTTATTGTTGTTTGGCCGGTACCTGTAGTAGTTTTGTAAAACTTAGACTTTGAAGATTGTGAAACAAGTGAGCCAAAAAGAGTTGAAAGGGCTTGTGAGTAAACACCAGATGGATCTGATAATGCCTGTTTTGCACAACCTTTGTACACTAAAGTAGTGTCACCAGATGCAGATTCAACTGGTGCTATTAGTTTGAAAATTGCAAGAATGACCAAGAAAACAGAGAAAATGCAACAAAGTGGTTTCTTGGGCAACCCCATTGAAGATTCTTGAAAAATTATAGCATGGTTTTTGCTCTTATGAAGGTTTTGAGAGAGAAAAGAATGCAGCTTTGAAGTTTGATATCTAGTTTTAATTAGCTTAAACTTTTAGATGACACACACTTCAAAGTGATATAAAAGCAAAGGTCATGAATTTAAGTCTCATTGTCTCTCGTTATGAAAATTAAGAGTTTTCTTGTGCTTACCTCGTAAAAAGAACCAAACCCTCATGTGAGGGGACGGTATTAGGTATATAACTTAAAAGTCTTAAATGATTAGGTGAAATGGTTGCATTCAACACCCTACCATGAATTTCTCTATTCTCAGACTCAATTCGTAATCCATGATTAAAGGTGGAGACATTTCATTTATCCTACTATGTACGCTCTTATTGGTGTTAGTTATTTTTATTTAAGTTAAATCAGTATGGGTTAATTACAAGACTTACTTACAAAAGTTATTCTAAAGAAATGAATTTTGTGCCTAATTGAACCCCTAAAGCTAGATCATGAGGGGAGAATTATCCAAGACCATATAAGCAGACCATTCATCTTTTTTTTTTTTTTATTCGATGTGGGACTCTTCAACCGTTATTGATTTCTATTTGATATCCATCTCATTTTGCTCAAATCTGTCCCAATTTCTAAATTTCTTGGTGGTTCAAAACATGTTTCAGCTAGGTGAGAGTGAGAGATATATTGGTTTATATTGAAGGAGTGGTAAGTCCTCGTGGAATCAATCATTCGAAAAATGAATCATATCTCACATATCATTCATAATATTATTTTCTTCTATTTAAATTATAAAAAATAATACCGCACTATTTTCGTAGGGTTTCGAGTCACACTGGATGTGCAATTAAATATTATTGTTGATCCCTAAAGGACGAAAATAAATTGTACTGAAAGGGTTATTAGAAACAAGTTGCAAAAACCCACAGCTCCTATTAAAAAATTCACCACCGTGTGAAGCACTTTTAGTATATTTTTAGCTTCCAATATTTACTTTTTAGTGTTCTTGTTTTTAATTTTTAATAAATGTTCAATTATGGGTCCTCTGTAGTCTGTATTTTCTATACCATAAGCTTCAACCCATCACACGCGGCGACTGTTTCCGCGTTCTTTTTAATTTAATTAATTCTCAAAATATGTTTTGTCTTTTTGAAGAATGTTTTATTCTAAAATTCAAGTAGAAGACAAGAATATTACCAAACTATGATTAAGGTTTAGAAGAAGAAGACGTTTCATGTCCTGACTTTAATTGTTTATTTCTACTGAGACTTTGTCACTGGTGTGGTTATCACACTTCAAAAGAACAAAAACAAAGTATAAACTTAAACGATCAAATTAACTATGTGATTAGTCAATTCCTTGAGTTAAAATTGGTTTATACTTGACGTCAATAAGCATTCATATGTTACGATTGCGACCCTACCTTAATCTATGACTTGATGTTTAAAATATGCTTTTTATTCGGCTAATCTAAACGTGATTATAGATGTCATATACAAAGTTAAATTTTCACGAGTTGGTCTTTTGAAAGGGTGCTGTTTAATTTGACTAGGTTAAAATAAAGTTGTGCAAATATATACATTCATCATAGATAGAAGGGTATGGAGGGGGTATGGAGGACTCATATTAGGGTAGAAAGTAAGTAGGTAGTCGCGTCTATCCTTTCTTACGAGTAGTTATATTGCTCTATAGTTTCTTGTCTCTAGATTTCTGTGAGTATCTGTTGGTTTATAATGACTTATTTACTTTCATTGTTTTCATTTTCATAATTGCTTTGATTTGTTTGCCATATCTGACTTTTCATATGCTTTTTCTTGAGCCGAGGGTCTTTCGGAAACAGCCTCCCTACCTAAGGTAGGGGTAAGGTCTGCGTACACTCTACCCTTCCCAAACCCCACGTTATGGGACTCACTGGGTATGTTGTTGTTGTACTTTTTCTTCTTTCTTCTCCTCCTTCTGTGCAGTAGAAACTTGAAGACGCGTAGTTTATTGTAATAATTTTGAATTGTAGAAACTTAAAGAGCACTAAAATTGGATTTTATTGAGTTTGTTTGTAGAGGAGATAAAACGAGTCTATTAATTTTTGAAGGATTGGGTAAAATCTAACATGCAAATTATTTTTACTAACATTAGAAGGTTGGATATCAAATTTGAAATTGAATTGAAACAATTTCAATCAATTTTGAAGCAAAAATATGTTGTTAAAATTTATACACAATAAGTTATGGTAACTGTAAGGATTTTAGCCTAATGAATTGTCAAAATTTCGGGCACCAATGCTGAAAAGATCATCACGCTCTATATATGGCCAAAATCTATCACTATGAGTGTATGACTTATTGTTTAAGGCAAATCGTATGACTGCAATCCTAGCAATTCATCACGATTAAGTCTTCTCAATCTCAAATAAGAAAATTCACTCAGATTTTGCTCCCAATCCTAACGAAATTGTTGCACTTTTTCTTAATGAGGCCAAAGTTTAACTGGGATACCCAAAGATCCTATTTGTGCAAATCACCCATTCATAAAATTAATTTCATTTTTCTCCCAAAAAAAATTAGTTTCCCCCCATTTCTCCCTACCAACTAGTCAAAAGAAGGGAAAAAAAAAAAGTTGGTACAAAGTCAAAATCAGAATATCCTGGTCTAAAATTTTAATTAGACAGACCCTTATTTTTTCGACCAAAAAAAAAAAAAAAAAAGTCCCCTTATTTTCCAATTCATCCTTTTTTTTTTTTTTTTTTTTTTTTCCTTCTGTTTTCAGCTGTTACGTACAAAAGCCGTCGGTGCTCAGATCAAGATCCCAAAAAATCCAAATGCAATTCAAGAAAAAGACACCCTTTTGCATTCACATTGCCTTTTTCAATAAATTTCTTAATTTGGGTATCTCAAAATAACTCTTTAAATCTCAGTTTTGTTCTAAATTTCAAAGGTTCTTGAAAAAAAAAAAAAAAGAACTATGTATGCTGTAAAGGATACAGTTTCTGAGAAACTTTCACGTCTATTTTCAGCTTCACCTTCTAAATCTGTTGATCAACAATCTCAGGTTCTTTTTTTCATCTTTCTTTGTTAGAATTTAAGCTTTGTTGAATGTTTTGTTAATTTAAAGTTTTTTTGTTCATTAATATATGTGTAATTCAATTGGTTTTGCTGGAAAAATGTTAACTTTTGGTGATCTGTCAATTTGGGGTGATTAGTTTGTGCATAAACTGAATTGGGTAACTAAAAAAAGCAAAAAAAGATGACAACTTTATATGATGTTTAAGGGATTTATATATGAGCATGAAATTGGTAACTGAAAAAAAGAAGAAGAGAAAAATGATATGTGATGTTTAAAGAATTTGTATATGAATATGATATAGGTAACTGAAACTAAAAAGCAAAATGATAAAAGCTATTTATCATGTCTAAGGAATTTGTATATGAGGTGAATCATGTAACTGAAAGCAGAAAATAAGATGACAATAAAAGATGAAACTTTTAAAAGTATCGAAGTATTTAGTTAGTTATTTCATGGTTGTTTATTTTGAGGTTGCACAATATGAAGTACTTGATATATTTATTATGAGAATAAAAGTTGATAAGAAAGAACACTTGGCGTTCAAGCTCGGGTTTGTTTATAGTTGTTTGTCACTAAATGGAACAGCATTTGTCAGCTGTGATATTGAATAGAATTATATGTATATTCATATAGAGTTTGCATTTCCTGCTGGAGAGTGAGCTACTACTCATGCGACATTGTTCTTATTCTATTGTAGTTTAGAATATTTGTTTATTTAAGCATAAATAGAAGCTCTACATTGTTTTCCCTTCCTTTTTCTGCATTGAGAGATTTGTTGTTTGATTAAGGGTTACATATTATTTGTAACATTACCTCTCTCTGTGTTTAGGCCAGGCCGTATACCAAGGAGGGAAAATCTATCACATCGATATTTTCTTTCCTTCTACCATCAACATATTTTGTGAATATAAGAGATCGAAGAGAGGTCAAACCACTTCAATCAAATTCCTATACTTGGAGAAGTAAAAGTTTCTCGTGGCGCGATAAACCTCTCGATAATTTTGAGGTTCACGATGATTACATACCAGATATTCTTCCAGAAAAAGGTGAAAATGGCTCTATCCGGAGTTCAATTTGTGAAAAAAAGGAAACAGTAAATACAGACAAGGATAATGGACAGCCTAATTCTGCTGGGAGCATTGCCAGCGGTTCGGAAACTTTTGAAGATGCTCCTGATAGACACAGTTTTGACCAGTCCATGGCCTATCTCACCACTGATTCTGTTTTCATTACTTCACATTTATATGATTTTTTCCAGTCTGCCCTTCCTAATATAGTGAAAGGTTGTCAATGGATCTTGTTATATAGGTAATCTTGATTTTAAAATTGTTTCTACTGCTACTTCTGATGCAACTTTGGTAGCCTGAATACAGTATCAATATCTAACCTGTTCATTCTAATGAAGGGCAGCACGGCCAGACACGGTATATCACTTCGTACTCTTATTCGGAAGAGCGCTGATATTTCTGGTCCTTGCTTGCTGGTATGTTCACCTAAATTGCTGCAAATATTTGTCGTGCATGCATTCCCGACATTTTAGCTATTTTTAAAGGATCCCTTCCTTCTTTTGAAGATGAATTTTCTTTATAATGTTTGTCTCAGATTACCGGTGATAAGAAGGGTGCAGTATTTGGTGGGTTGCTTGATGCACCGTTGAGGCCTACTGCAAAGAGGAAGTACCAAGTAATAAAGCAATCAAATGCAGTATTAAATTTTCTTTAACTGAAAAAAATCTAATAGCGAAGTAATGTTCAAAAAGAAAACCACCAGTTTCTGGTGTAATCTTACTCTTGGTAATTGACTTGGTGCAGAAACGGGGTCTCAAACCCCCTCAACTCTAAATGAAGAATTAAAAAACAATAGCCTATATCTGCCTTTCTCATCTTCACCTAGCTTTGATTTTGTTTACATAGCTAATATAATTATTGTATTATTGTTGACAGGGAACAAATCAAACATTTGTATTCACAACTCTATATGGCGAACCAAGGTTATTTAGACCAACAGGTAAGGAAATTGTCTGGATGATTGGTACAATATCAGTTCGTATGAAAGCAGTACTAGAAAATTTCCGTTTGGGAGAAACTACACGGATGAATTATGAGCCCTCACAATTATATACACGAGCCAATTTGTTTAAACATTATTTATGGAAACTGGCTCTTCCGGTTGTTGCATTGTGTTGTATGGTTATTTAGACTCACGAGGAAAGTTGTCCATTATGGTTGGAGATAGAGGCCATTTGAAGAACCTATCTGAAAGTATTTGACTCTGTTACGGCTGATTGGAATCTACTTATCTTCAATGTAATCCATGCACATTTATACTACATCTAGTTCTGAGAAGAGGAAGGTTTTTACTTCCATAACTCATAAACGTCTCCCTGCTTTTGATATGTTTGGAAGGTATGTAAAAGCCATATACTTCCTTCTCTGTCTTGTTTAGGAGAGATTGATAAAACTGGCATTACCTATCCACTTTTTATCCCCTCTTTACTTCCTTACCTAACAAGAGAAGTAACCCTTTCCCTTCTATGCTTGCCAAAAGCCTGCTTTAAAGAGTGCAACATAATAAAACTTTCAGAAAAAAAATTCTCGAAAGAAAAAAAAAAAAGCTTCCGCTAGTTTTATTATGTTGCGTTGTTACATTCTTACCAGGAACCTTAATTTCCCCCTTTCGACATAGTTTAGTCTCTCTGATGAAAAACGAAGGCTGGTTCTTACTTCTTAGTAGGTACTGTTGTGTGTCCTGTCACTGGCAAATTGAGGTGATAACCAGATCTTAAAAGTCTTAACCCTTTTTTAACAATTATCAGCAAATTAAGTCACGGCAACTTAGTTGAAAGCCTGGTATGGTCCTTTATTGTGTCCCTTGATGAGATTCTTTCAATCTCCAAATATGATATTTTCCCTCTTTTTTCTTACTCCCTCCGTTTCAATTTATGTGAACCCATTTGATTGGGCATAGAGTTCAAGAAAGAAGAGAAGACTTTTAAACTTGTGGTGTTAAATGAATCACATATATTTTGTGTGGCTATAAATCATTGCATAAAGGTAAATTGTTTCCAAATATAGAAAGAGGTCATTCTTTTTTTGGCACGGACTAATAAGGAAGTAGGTTCACATAAATTGAAATGGAGGGAGTATTTCTTTTTGTTTGCTGAGAGGAGTAGCAAGAGTTGATTGAAAATGTGTATTTTTAACAGTTAAATCTGAAAAAATATCTTATGCTACCTAGCCTTTTTCCTCTACCCAAGTTCCTCACATATGTTATGGCTACCAGACCACCGAATACAAAATACATAACATAAATTTCAGTGTCTTAGTGAGATTTTTCATGTTTTTGTTAAGCATTTTTGTATGATATTTCTTCTTGCTCAGTACACATCCAAACTTGTCTATCGCTTTTTCAGTATCTATGTGTTGGAAGTTAACATAACATATGGGCTTTGTATACCCATTATGAGACATGTAATGCAACGATACAAAAGGAAAATCACCATATATTAGTTGAAGAAAATCCCAAGAATCCCAATCTGAAGTAATTCATGCAGACATAAGCTAAACTGTTGCCATTTTTGGAATAGGTGCCAATAGATATTTTCATTTGTGTTTGAATGACATCCTGGCACTTGGAGGAGGCGGAAATTTTGCTTTAAGCTTGGACGGTGAATTGTGAGTTTCTCTGCCTTGCACTATACATTGGCTTGCAAGTTGCAAATTTCTTCCTTTCTTATTTCCAATTTTCTGCGAAGGTTATCTGGCAGCAGTGGACCTTGTGAAACATTTGGGAACTCATTCTTGGCACATGATCAAGAGTTTGAACTGAAGAATGTTGAGGTAATTTTCTTATTAACCCTTTGTCTTCTTGCCCATTAACTATTCTACTTCCAATCTAATTTCTAAGAACTATCTGAGGATCAATGATTTACCAACTTAAAAAGAGAGAGACAAAGAAAGAGGAAACCTAGCCAAGAAAGGTCAATTTAGGTAAAACTCATTCATGATTCCTAATAATTCCGAGGAGTGAATTTGCTTTGCTTTGCTCCCGCACACACACACACGCAGAGAACACTTGATTGTATCATGTGTATTTAACTATGTATACTTCGGTGGTTCAGCCTATACTTAAATGTATATCAATGATTCCTAGTAGTTTCGTGTCAAAGAAAGGAGAAATTCCTTGTATGCTCGGATGAGGATTAATGCTGAATTGTTCGTTAGTTATTGTACTACATTGGATTTGATGTTTGGGATGAGTTTTTTTAGCTTGATTAGACACATACAGATCAGTCGTGGTGTATAAGTGTAATATTTAGACAACTCCTAGTTTTCCAATCAAAAGCAAATTATTACCAATATTGATATGAAATGGACCTAAATAGAGCGGAATAGATATAAAGGATTCATGTGGATGACCTTTACCAGTTTCAGACTGAGACATCGTTAATCGACTGATTGAAGGAGAATCAGAGGTTTTTGGTTGCTTCAATTTTGAGAACCAAAAGTCTAGGAGGTTAACTTTTATCTAACGTTAAAGCACATACCAGCAAAAAATATGAAAAAATATAACTGATGTATTACACTCCTATTTGCACTTTCAAGGGTCATATCTTAATGGAAACGTCGAACAATTGTCGGAAAAACTGATTATTTATAAGCTGTTTCAAGTGTTTGGGCAGATTGCAGAAGTCAAAATAATTTGCTCAAAACTCAAACATACTTTCTTGTGGATAAAGATTCTAGCTTAAGATTATCATATGTCTTTGTAATAAATTGTCTCAAAATCACTAGGAATGAGTTCTAGGGCTAGGACATTTGTATTTTTCGTAGCAGACTGATGAAATATTCGAACAATTTATTCGACATTCTATTACCAATCTCTGACAATTCCTTGTTCTTCTTAATGCAGCTATGGGGTTTTGCGCACGCGTCTCGATACCTCACCGCTTGACAAACCTAAATTTCTCTTCATTTATTTGTTAGCTATATTGTAGAATAGCTATATTTATTTGTTACCTATATTTATTCTTTCATGTCCATGAAGCACCTTCCTCCTTTTTAGAGGCTTCCTGCTGTATATGGGCCAATTATAGCCAAGGAATGAGATGAGATTCTAGCAATTGAGAGTTGAAATGCATGTAGAGTTTTTTTGTCCTTCTATTTAGCACATTCTATCCTTCCAGCCAGGGGAGGCTTTCTAGTGTATGATTACTGTGATATTATATATACCACATAAGCTTTTTGAGTATTATTTGAGCCTTTTAAGCTGTGCATTTTATTACTGAGCTAATTCGAGCATACAATATAACCTGCTGAACTCTCTTGAAGTTACATTTACCTACATATGTCAGTGTAGAGAATTGCATTTCTAATTGGATGAACAGCAATTTAAAACATACATCTCACAAACATTCATGCCTCATGAGGAAAAAGGTGCCAGAGATTTGATGTCTTGTTATGAGGCTAAATGCTTTACCAACCCCCTACACTTTCACTTGACTCTAAAACTTGGATTTGTTCCATAGAACATTACTTTGTCTTTTAGATGTTTTTCGCTAATATGGCAGTGTGTGTGATACACTTGAAAGGCATTTATTTATCCATTTGTTTTTTCATCTCTTATTCATTTTAATACCATATATCACCATCCTGCTTACCATTGCCCCACCATCCACCCTTCTCCTTCCCCTTCTTTCCGTCGCCACCTTGCTTCTTCTTCAGATCTGTCGTCAACGCCGCCACCATTCCACTTTGTCCTCATTATTTGAACGACCATCACCACCTTCGTCCAAATTTGGCCTGCCACCACCACAATCATCACTAATGTCATCCTCAAATTTGAAAACCACTACCGTCATCATCTCCCATTTCTTTAAACTCCATCGCCACCTTAGACATGAGCCTAGATTGCAAGCACGACCAATATGAAAACTTTGCTCGATTTTTAATCCAAGCTTTGAACAGTTATTGTTATTACGCTTTAAAGATCTTGTGAAAATGTTTTCCATAAAAAGGGTTATATGACTCGTATAATATTTGCCTCAACAAAAATAAAAAGAATAAATTAAGACATGCCTCATCTCTCAGAAGCCTGCTAAAATTACACATAACAGTGAATTCGAATCAAATGTTGGTTTTTTAATCAGATGTCCCTGAAGGGACAATCAAAATGTTGGTTAACATGGAAAAATATAGTAAAGAGTCCATCGAGATAAATTGGTAACTTGAATGTCATCCAAAACCCATAAATGCAATGTGATAGGAATATCTACTCCGGCTACTAACATGACATTTCAATATACTGTAACTGATCATTTCTATTCTTACTTTTGCTTCCAGAATGGACAATGGTTACACAATAATGGTACATTAGACTAAACTCAAGGATGATATTGCGACTGAAACAAACTCTGCACTTCAGATGTTTTTCCCAAGTTGGCGGTATGTCTATTAGCCTGCCCACCCCAAAAATTTAGCAAAAACCAGAAGAATTACATATTAAAGAACAGAACTCATTGACCTCCTGCCCTCGAGATAACACAGTGATCTTGCAGCAGACGCAAAGGCAGAAGCTATGGTGACACTGTTTGCATTTATGCTGGAAATGAGCCTAACCCTCCATATGATCCTCACCAGGCAGCCCAAATATTCTTAAATTCCGGTCCATAGATCCGACAGCTATGTAAGATGCATCTGGACCAAATTTCAGACATGTTGCTTTACCTGCATTACATGATAGCAATGACTATTATTATCTTAATAAACACATGGGGCAGCAAAAGTAATTGAAAGCACATTTTAGAGTCTAAAATGAGAGGAAACACTATACCTGTGCCTGATAAGTCGGGGAAGGTTTTGATGTGATTCCACTCAGCCTTAACACTGGCGACTTGATAAACTCTGATTCGGCACAGAAAGAAATGACGTTAACTCTTAATTGATCAAAATATAACTCCAGAGATCATTTAACTAGGGATATATAATGGCAATTAAAATAACAGTAATAAAGAATAATGACAAACAATCCACCCAGAATCGTGGTTTCTATTTTTTCATTGAGCTATGCCAAGTCTTTTGGGACCCAGTAAGGGGAACTACTTTTTAAGCTAAAGAAAATGAGAACTATATGTGTCCCAATATTTGTGTAGATGTCTTACCGTATATCTGAGCCTCCCAAGGCAAGATAGCTTCCACTATGGTCAAATTCCACTGCAAGTAAAAGGAGAAACAGAAACATTAGACGATCTTACATGTGCATAAAATTGCAAGAAAAGAAGAACTTATGACAAAAATAGTAAAAAACAACATCCCGAAAGATGAAGGTACGATTGAGTTGATATGACACTTCCAAAGGAGCCTGAGTGGTAAATAATATGCCAATGCAGTGTAAAAATGAGTCTTCTCTGATGTAGACTTTTAAATTAAAAAGATACCAGACTAAAAAAAGGTAATGGCCCATAAACAACTGTGAAACCCGAGATAGTATACTCAAAACATACTTCATTAATGTGAAAGCTTCCAGACTAAAAAGCAAATGTCTCATAAACCACAGCAAGTCTTAAGTAAGTATGCTGTAATATTTACAGTAATTCACTCATGAAACAAAAAAATTGAGCTTCCAAAAGTGTTCAGTGCAGACACTAAATATCTTCGTTTATGAACTACCAAAGCTTCTTTGATTCGTAACATGGATTCAGTGTATTGCTTCAGTAGAACACAGTTAAGGTATACCTGATTGAGTTGGTGTATTTTCATCGTAAGGAGAGAAAGTTCTAAAGTTCTTCAATTTGCGTAAATCCCAAAGTTTAACACCATCTTGAGCAGCAGTCTGATAATTAACACACAAAAGGAAACATCACTCGCAAGCTCAATCATAAATCGCTTTACGCTGATGAAAGGAAGATTATCAAAAGCTTAATTCAGTATTCGAATACTCACAGCTAAGAAATAACCATTTTCTGAAAAGGAAATAGCAGTTACAGACCCAACATGGCCATCAAATTTTGCAACATTTGCCTGAAGAGAAGCACCCGAAAAACACAAACACACACACAGAAAACAAACAGTAAGAATACTTGGATACGAGAAAAAGGAATGACATGAGCACTCATGCTGCCTTTGAGGCAAACAGACCTGACTTTTAACATCCCATATCTTGACCAGAGACCCTGAAGTCCCTGTTCCAAGGATCAAACCATCAGGGTGGAAAGCTGCGGAAGTATAGCCCTCAGAATCTGAAGCATCTGCTACCTGCATTATAATTTAAATTCTTTTCAAAAGCCAACAGTTTAAAAGTTGACAACTCCAGACATCTACACATTGTTTCTTGACAATGAGACCAGAGCAAAAAGAAACCTGTGTAAGGCATAAACCAGTAGCAAGATCATAAAAGCACCACGTGCTATCAAGAGAAGCAGTCACAAAATAATTATCGGTTGCATGGACAGTGACAGCTTGTACCTGCAATCATTGGTAGATATATATGTTCAATCACTGATTAAAAGGTTTGAGAATGAACTAAATTCATTTGAAAACCACAAAATAAAACTGAAGTAATGTTAAAGTGAAAAGGTGAAGGCAATTTCACGGGTCTGCAAAACTTATATTAGATGGCAGGTAATATCCCACTCGCCCCCTTATTCCCCAAAAATGATTTCTACTTTTCCTTCAAACAGAATGTGGAAAAACTTTTAAAGATATGCAGGTATGCATTCAAGAGGTGGAAGCTCACTGTGAAACTAGTCTGGGTGACAAAGGAACTACTACCACGAGGTAAAGACAACTCCAAGGACAAAAGAAATACTTTTTTTCTCTTTGATAGTTGATACGACAGCAGATATACTTCCCAAGCCAACCTTACCATTCTTAAAAAATATATACTCCCCAAGTAATTTCGGATCCAAAACATTTTTTGCACTATGCATGAAATGAAGAGTACTCTTCATACACAAGTACAAGGTGCGATTCCTAATATTTGATCTAGCACTACCCCTATTTAAATAGGGAAAAAAATTCTCATCTTCTGGATAGAGTATAAAATAAAGTGGTAGGAGATGAAAGCATTGTTATCCAGTGGAGGGCGGCACTTTATGGCCTTAAACAAGCACCCAACCTATACAAAGGGCTATAGCTGTCCACTATAAGAGCAGGGAATTTCTTGCTAATCAGGTGCTATCATCGTATTATAATGATTATTCCGACGTCAGAGCAGACAGGACTACCAATAAAAAACTACAATTTTCTAGTACAACGAAGCATTAGTCAAATAGGCTAGTTCAATCCCATCTTTCATTTCTTAATAATCTATTCTACCATTCTCCAATCTAAGCCTAGAAAAAAATATCCAAAAATATCAAATACTAAATGGGGCACCGAGATTGATGATCACCACCAGAAAACTCATTAGTTTATTTTCCAGAATCAATATTAAGTTTTGTGCAATCAAGCAGGGCAATTACAAGCATTTTGCTTTTCAATAATAAGAAGGTATTTCGATATTAGAACTTTCAGTATTTGATCAATGAGATGTTAATATGAGATTACCTCTGCTGTATGATCCTTCAAGACATACCTACAGTCATAACTTCCATTTTTAGAATCTTGCCACACACGAACTGTCTGCAAAACCCAGCTACACAGTTTAGTAAACATCGAAGGAAGAATGCAACTGAGGCTAGTCATGCAACTGTGCATTAAGCAACAACGGCATACTGTTTATATTATTAATACTTAGTTGGGGTGCCAACTAGATGCGAATCCAGGATTTCAAGAGGACGGGTTCACCATTGCTTTTAAGATAAGATATAAAATTTTATAGTGACATCAACTTGGCAAGCACAGGAAAAGGAAAACGTTTTTGCCTTTAGGTAATTAGAACTAAAGAAGAAAAAGGGTTTAGAAATAATATAAAAAAGGAAAGTTAAAGGCTGCTTTAGAAAAAAAAAAAAAAAGTCCAGCAGGTCAGGTTCGATCCCGCGACCTTGAGGAATTAAACCCAGCCCCTAACCAGTGCTCCACTCGGCCTGGTTTGACCATGAGTTCCTTCAATTAATATTAGATATATTTGCAGAATTATACACATAATATATCGAGTTTAGTCGAGTGACCATGGGTTCAGGTGACCCAATTTTTCTACATAAATTCGCCTCTGTGCCAAACCAATCTGAAATGACAATAACCTTTGAATCTAAAGTTGTTCTGTCATATGAAAAACTTCCAAATCCCACTTCTAACCAGATCCGAACCTAAAGGATAGAACGGAAGGCATAAAGCAATAGATACAAACACAGAAGTTTAATCAAAATAATCCTTTTCCTTTTTAATACCGCTCTGTTCTTGAAAGCATATCGAAGTGTAAATTTTGATAACATCAAAGTGCAAATTTGGCAGCGAAATTTAAAGACACTCTATACTTTAACATCTAATATCATTAGTTCATGTTTAGATATTCTTTAGAAGTGGATCCTTTTCAGTAATTCTAAAAAAGTAGCACATACCTACCATAGAAGGTGAGAACATACTAAAGACAATATAAGCTTTAACAAGGCGAGGGAAGATGAAGGCTACTATTGAATGAGAAGTGCATGTTCAACTCGGACTAAAGAGAAACAATTAGGTTTACCTTATCTGTTGAACCAGAGACTACTATTTCACCCTCAGCCGCAAATTTTACACTGGTAACCTATACAGGCAGAATATACTGAGACAGAAATTCTTGCTAAGGAAACACAGGTAATGAATTATCAAGTAATAGTAAGAAAAGGAAGTATCAATAAGATGACAGACCCTCTTTGAATGACCACTTAGTGTTGATATAATTTGTCCTGAAGGTCGATCAAAGACCACAGCATTTGAATCAACTCCACCAGTAGCAATTATGTCCTGACAAAACATAAATTAGAAATTAGACATGCTGAAGAAGTTGAACCATAAATATGCAACAAGGAACACAAGAAAGTACAAGATTTAAGTGGCACGAATCATTGAATGTCTGCAACATTTGGCATAAACATGAATCAAAAATTTCATCTTTTAAGGAGAATCTCCTAATGACACAAATTATTCCTCGGTTTTGCGCTAATGTGATAATGCAGATGTATGAGCAGGCTCTAGATCCAACTTACTAGCTCACCTTCCGAGTATATAGCCATAGGAACATAGTACTGTAAAACCACTTGTGCCTTAACATAAAAGTAAAAAATTTATCACATGTTTATCTAGATAAGCACTCAATATTTATGTAGAGACCAAGACAACTTTCAGCGGCAAGGCCATTTATGCAACGCCTATTAACTTTATGCAACTGTACTAAAAGTAGAAGTTTCAAAACTAAATGACTCATATTAGCTAATGTGAAACCCAAATGGGGATATATTTTAGTCTACATTACATGGATCCTTCATTTGAGTCAACATAAGTGTCCAACAGGCGTGACACGGGCATCGGTACTTTACACAACTTCTGTAAATTATCCTAATACTTGGCCAGGATCACAATTCACAACCCCACATTGGATAAGTACCCAAGGCCAAGTCCAAGAAACAGATTTTGTCTGAATCTCCCTTGTGGGCAATAATGAAACACAGAAGAAAGAACTTACCTTAGCATAATGAATATCCAAGGACAAAACGCCAGGTTTGTTGGTTTTGTGAAGAGGATAACTATTCAGTTGGGTATATCTCTCAACAGCATCCACAGGGGCCAATGTTGCCGGTATCTAGGTGGGAAAAAAAGTGAAATATCATTTATCATCTAACTGGGAGAAGCAGCAGCACAAAGAACTCATATAACACCTACTCACATTAGTTTAAAGAAAGGAGGGATGCAATATCAGAAGCGAATGAGGGAAAATACTAGTTATAAAGCCATCCAAGCGCGTGTAGCAGTATTACCTGTCGTTTTTTCCTTTGTTGTGAAAGGGCAGCATTACAGTCTGTAAGAGTCTCAATGACGGTCTGCGATATTCCAGGGCGAATTTTCTTTCCATCAGGGCCCATCTCCTCATCCCCGGCAGCTATTGATCACAACATGAATCATAAGTATGGGGAAAAAAGATGGTATAAGACACATAAAAGTATAAACATCAACTACCTCTTTTCCCGTTGCTTAAAGCAGCAGTGTCAACTGCTGTAGTGGCTGCCATTGGTATTTGTCTTTCAGCCTGCGCAAGCAACCCCCTTGCCTCATCCCTTTCCTTCTTCAGCCTTGCAATTACCCTGCAGGCAGCATCATGCTGCCAAGATAAGACATAAAGTTAGCAAGGCATGTACAAGATGAAGCACGCAGAACAATGTGGACTTCAAAGACAGGACAAGGAAAAAATGACAAAACACTGAAATTGTACAGTGAATCGAGAACCTGATTATTGGCTCAGGAAGCAACAGTACAAAATCTTAAGATGCTAATTCATACTCAATTATGACTCCAACAGACACCAGTATGAGTACCACTCTTGCTTGTGATTTTCTTTAAAGGAGGATTCATGTCATACAAGAAAAAATTCATGTCATACAAGAAAAAACTCATGTCACTTTGCATGCACTACTTATTTCTTTGGTTTGCTTAAAATTCTTTTTCCATTGTGACACGAGAAAGAGAGCTGGTTGTAAGGAACCCCCATCTCCAATATAAAGTTGGGATTTTTGAGTCATAAAGGGAGCAAAAGTGGAAAAGATCCACTGTTGAGCGCCTAGGTAGGGAGTCCAGGGATGTTGGGTTTTACCAAAGAAATAATGTTTTCCCGTTATACAAAATAGAAAACTGGAAACAATAAATGCCATGTTATAATGGAAAATATATATATATATATATAAAAAAAATTCCAACTTTTTTTTATGACGGTGGTGTCCGGGCAAGCTTGTGTACACCTCAGACTATTTCACCAGGAACCTGCCACCTCCACCCAACATAGGTACGAGGTAACTCTGCTCACCAAGGCTAAGGAAAATGGGAGGAAACCACCTGGTAATTTTTGTCTTCACTAGAAATTGAGCCTGTGACCTCATAGTTCTCTACCCACTTCATTAACCACCAGCCTCGCCCTTAGGTAAGAATGACAAACTTAATAAAGCCCTAAAACATCAACGAATTAGAAACACACCAGTGATATCTCATATCACTCTTATAGCAACTAGTGGGACATTATTTTCCTTTCATTTAAATTTCTTTTTCCACTGCACAAATAAAATCCATAGTGGAATAAATGGGTCAGTACCACCAACAAACAAGACTTTTTTTTTTCTTTTTTTCTTTTTTTTTTTTTATTTTATCGATAGGTTAGCTTCAAACTCTTTAGTTAATCAAGCCCTAAGTGTAAAGGAAAAGAGATGAAATTCACTACTAAATTTAGATGTTTGGTTCTATTTTATGTTTTTCTGGAACTGTAGCGAATATTTCCTTTAGATCTTCATTCTGATTTAACTGACTTCAACTACTTGATATATGCATAATCTGTAAAACTTGTGGAATAGAACTTTTGGATATCTCACGAGATCATATATATATAAACATGGATTAAAGTACTATCCAGGCGGATTTCACAGTCAATTAAAGAAAGTACTATTCATGCTTTGTAACACCTAGTTTTCAGAATATTCAACTCGTACTTCCTCTCTACCTAAGTAAGCCCTCAAAGTTTAGAAAACCAATCATCGCATCTATGTCATCAAAGATGATCTCAAGGATAAACTCTCCGGAATAAAGAGTTCTAGATGCTTAAGTGTATGTAAAGCACTTCACCTGATATAAAGCATGGCTCAGCTCTTGCCTTGCAGTATGTAGTTGTTGTTCCAATGCAAAATTTGACAGCATCAGACCATCCCACTCCTACGAGACAAAAGAAAATTAAGACTACAGAAGCATCAAATGTAACAGATGCTCCAAGATAAATGGTAATTCTTTATAGTAGTCACAACAAGTAAAGGATTAAGTGATGAAATCGCTATTTGCTAAACAACCAGTTAGAGTTAAGAGTAAGAGTAAGATATCAACAACGCACTAGAAATCATGCTGCTAAAATTAATATTCACATGTAATGATGTCAAAGACTTTTTTTGGAATCAAGAACTAAGTTATAACCATAAATTTTGAGATGATTATTTTAACCTGGGCGGCATGCCACATTCTAATTGAACAATGAACAAAGCCAAATACTTAAGCAATCCCTTTTATTTAAAAAAAAAAAAAAAAAGCATTCTGAGAGATATAGGGGCATATCATGAGAAACCTGCTTAAATCTTCCAACAGAACACTCAAAGGTAAATCTTTGCAGAAATTCTTTCAAAGGAGATGATTAAAAAAACATAATTTCGCAAAATGATAATAGAATAGCACGGTTCCACAGCATTACATATTAATTAAGTTGCCAACAAACCTTAGAAACTGAAAGCAGAAAATCAAAGATCAAAAACACGTACTATTTGAAACATTCCCAACATCCCAGGAATGCTAGCAGCCTGTACAGGTCGGGGTTTAACTATCTGCAATAAGTACCAATAATAGTAAGCTCCACAATGTAAACCCTTTGAGATCATACCATAAAGCTAATACTAGGAAATATTAGGAGCAAATAATGTTATAAATTTCAGACAGTATTACCTTGCCAGTTTTAACAGGGATAATGTCATCCGTCGTCAATGGCTCTCCGGTAACAGGACATTTACCATAATCCTGCACCAACCAAAAGGAAATAAACAGATGTAAGCTTGAGAAAAATGCAGCCTTCAGCAGTTCAGCTGAGGTCAAAATATACCACTTTACCCAAAAAAAAAAATGGTAATACTCTCCCTCCAGACAACTAGGAAAATTCTCCGAGAATCAAGCTAAACGAATGCTAATAAGCTCAATCTTTTTATTTTTTGAGATACCCTGAGTTGGCGCAGTGATAAAATATACAACAGCCAATCAATTAAGTTATTGAATGAAACTGGCCCAAATTGCACGGAATGCATATTAGAGGATTCATGCAGACGACCCTAACTGGCATGAGTTGAGGCAGTTGTTCAATTTTCTTTAACAAGGTAGCGTCTAAGTTTCTCCTTGCTATATATTACATCACAACAAGCTCGGACACTCAACCCTTTTCTCTTCAAGATTGACCACAAAATGAACAACACAAACCAAATTAAAAATCCAGGAAAAAAATTACAGATAGCTCTTTTAATAAACAGAGCATTAAAAGATGAGTTTAAGTAGGCGTTTGACCATAGATTCCAAATATTTTTCACTTTATTTGGAATTTATGAAGTTGCAGTTGAAGATGGAGTTTAAGATGGTTATATTTTAGCAAAGGAGAGAAGAGAGCACTTTATTTGGATTTTGTGAAAACGGAGTTGGAAACCAGGTTTGGAACACTTGTCCAAATTTGAAATCCAACTACAAGTTGGATTTGAAAATTTTATAACCAAACAATGATATTGAAATAAAGTGGAAAAAAATCCGTAAAAAAGCGAAACTCTCATGGCCAAACGGCTCCTAATATTCTGACAATGTCAAGAATTTTAAATCTATTAGTCACATAAACTCAAATTACAGATAGCTCTTTACAGCAAAACATAGATTAATAACCTACAAAGGATTGTAAATAACACAGCAAGCATAAATTGGTAACCTAACAAATTATAAAAACTGTACTGATTTTGTTAAACCTCTTATATACTGTCCAGGTACATAATTTTAAGCCTCTCTTTAAGCCAGGGGTCTATCGGAAACAGCCTGTCTACCTACCTGTCAAACGGTAGAGGTAAGGTCCGTGTACACTCTACCCTCCCCCTCCCCAGACCCCACATTGTGGGATTATACTGGATATGTAGTTGTTGTTGTTGTGTATAATACACAGCCCAACATAAAACATTACGCCATGTAGCCATATTTTCAGTTTATACAACATTATAACTGGGGGAAAGCATTGTATAAAAGGTGTTTATACACAAATGTGAGCTAAACAGGGTAACGAACTCAAAATATGAGCTAAAGCGTGTAAATATTCTCTGTTTCCCTAATTTTAAATCCATAATTAAAATTAAAAAAAAGGGAGATATAAACTCACGGAGATGTGTCGTTCAATTAAACGCTTCTCGAAAAGGAGTCCTGACTTCTTCGAAACCACTGGATCCTCCGGCACCTCACCCGAAACTGTAACCAAACATTTTGCAAAAAAATCAGTGAAAACACTATAGATCAGAGACAACAAAAATAAGACATATATTATTAAGCATACAGAAAGAAAAAAAAAGTAGATAAAGAGAGAGAGTGAAGCTTACTTGAACAGTTCATTGTGTAAGTAGAGTTAGGGTTTAAGCAGCGGAAATGGAGGTGATGTGTAGAGTGAGAGCGGAAGAGAGGGAAAAGAAAGGAATGATTAGTGAGGGTTTCACATGATAATGATGGGATATGGTACGACCCGACCCGACCTGACCTCCAGCTCTTTTTTCAAGTTTAAATGTTGACGTGTTGGAAAAAAGATCTTTTTTTTTTTTTTTTTTGTGTTGTGGAAATAAGATCAAATTTACGCTCTGTTACGTTTTTGGCTCAAAAAACGCCCTCTAATCGTTATGTTTTGGTTCAAAAATGCCCTCTAACTAACGGTTGCTCCAAACTACCCCATTTCAAATGATAAAATTGGTCCATTTTTCCTTGTTTTGCATCAACTAGGGGTGTTCATGATTCGGTTTGGGTCGTTTATTGATTAAAATCATAAACAAACCAATTTAGTCGATTTTTAAATGCCGAAAACCATAACCATAACCAAACCAAATAAAATAATAACCACTGATTTGGTTATTGTTGGTTTGGTTCGATTTTTCGGTTTATGACTAGCAGACATGAGACTTATCAGTAAAACATTAAAAAGTTGAAAAAGACATGTCTTTTTTTTTTGTTCAAAGATAACTTTTATTGATAGTTACTTAATTATCTTCTATAGGAACCTCTAAATCTACCGCCTCTGTCATTTTCATATGAAAAATATTAGAAGTTTAGAACCTATTCAGACAAGAAAAAAGAAAAGTATAAATTCGAGAAAAAAAAACAACCTAAAATCAAATGACTAACAAAGAAAGACTAAAAATTTAAGTTAAAAACATTAGACTCTAACGTGAGCTTCTGTTAATAGGTTTACAATTAACACTTAAAGAGTTAAAAGACTTAAAGACATGGGCTTAAACATATTCTTAAAAACATGGGCCTTAAACAATCATGTGAAATAAGTAGACCAAAAATCAAATTAATGATTAAAAGGAATAAAATATTTATAATTATTTATGAAAAACTAATATTCTACATATAAATAATTATAAAATTTATGTATATAATTTATTGATTATTTATTCAGTTATTTTTTAATAGAACCATATCCAAACCAAATATTATCGGTTTTCAAAATTTAAAACCAAATCAAACCAAATGTCGATTTTTTTATTCGGTTTAGTTAAATTTTCGGTTTGATTTTGATTTCACCAAAACCGTGAACAACCCTAGTAGCAATTGGTAGTAGGAAGGGTGTTTTGGAGCTATTTGAATAGTTGGAGGTCATTTTTGAGCAAAAAATCTAATGGGGGTAAATTTGATTTATTTTAAATAGTTGAGAAGTATTCTTGGTCCTTCAGCCCGTTTGGATTGGCTTATAAGTTGTTCAAATCGGCTTATAAGTCATTTTTTTAACTTATTTGAGTGTTTGGTAAAATAGAAAATAACTTAAATTAAGTTAAAAAGTGCTTAAATAAGTCAAAACCAAGAAGTTGCTCAATCCCAACATTTTTTTTTGGGCTTAAAAGCCATTTTGGTTTGACAAGTAACTTTACCCTTTTATCTCCTATATTTTCTGTTAATTCTAATGATGCCCTTACTTCTGAAAATCTTTAAGCACTTTTATCCAAACACGTAACTGTTTTTTATAAAATAACTTTCAGCACTTATGCTTAAAAGTCACTTTTTTCAACTAATCCAAAGGGCTCCTTTTCGCTTAAATGTTTAATCCTTTTTACCTCTCTGACTAATTGGTCCTAGAAAGAGTTCTCTTACAAACTAGGTAGGGGTTTTAGTCCACATAAGACATTTTTAATTGACATTTTTTTATAATTGTAGTGTCTGGGCCAGCTTGCGTACACCTTGACTAATTTCACAGAATACGTGTCATTTCCCACAAACAATATATTTCAGGTAACTCTATCCACCAATGCTAGGACAGATGTGGGAGGAGATGACCTAGTGTTTTTGTCTCCGTTGAGATTTGAACCTGAAACCTCATGAGTTACCGTTGTAATTCTGACTAGGCCGACTGTCTTTTGACTCGACGCTCCCTCACGGGTTGGTTTATCTCTTTAGACGATTCTCCCATCTCTTGGAAGATTAAGAAGCTTCATATCGCATCACGGTAGTCTGTAGAGGCAGAGTGTGGGGCCATGGCAATAACTAGAGGTGTCGATATGGGTTAGCCCAGCCCAGCCCAACCCAATCCAGCCCTAAAGGGCCAAAGAATTAAATGGGCTAGGACGGGCTTTTAATTGAAGGGCCTGCAAAATGGCAGCCGCCGGTTAGGACCGGCCAGCCCTTTAAGTTTTTTCATCTTCTGAAATAACATTTTCTAAGTGATTTTCGGTACAATTTGAACATGAAATTTTGCAATATGAAATAGAATCTTCTACCACCTATTCTTGGGCAAATTCATATCATAGAAGAAAAAAATTTAAGAGAACAACTATAAATTATTATTTTTTATCACTAATTCAGATCACGTTCAAAAGAAATTAAATATAATATAAATTCTAAGACTAAAAAGTATTACTCTAGTTTCTAATTTACTACCCATTAGTAAGTACATTCTTTTTTTCTCATTACTTTTTATCTTTTTGTTTAATTTACTTATTTTTTTTAAATTAATTAATTTATTATTCTTTTCTGGCCTCAAGGGCTGGCCTCAGCCCAACCCTTGAGGCCGGCAGGCCAAAAGAGGCTGGGCTTTTGAGCCTCACTTCTATATGGGCCAAAGAAATCTTAGCCCAACCCTACTTAAATAAAAGGTTGGGTTGGGCCGGCCTCGCGGCCCAAGCCCATATTCACAACTCTAGCAATAACAATATGCGAGATGAAATGATTGAAATCAATTTTATTAGTCGAAGAACAACTCACAACTCTCCTATTCATCTTTATTGTGACAGTCAAACAACATTGCACATAGCCTAGAATCCTATATTTTTCATGAAAGAATGTCATTTCATTCATGATGAGATACTTACTGGGAACATTTGTAGTAGTTTCGTTCCTTCACATAAACAACATCTTTATGAAGGCGGCGTTAGAAAAAATCACAGTTTGATCACCTCTTTTGCAATTTGAACATTCGGGATCTTCATCCACCAACTTGAGGGGGGAAAGGGGTGTTAGCCGTATAAGTCGTACATATATGGTAAATATATGTATAATGTAGAGTTTGTAATCTTTTAAGAATTTTATGTAACCTTTTTTCACATATTTTTAGGGATTCTTGGGTTAAACCATTTGTATATATTTGTTCAACATCAATGAAAAAGACACTGTTCCTTCTTACACGTTGGCATCGCAGATTCATGGCTCAAGTTTTTCATCTCAATCCATCTAAGTTTGAGCTGATCATAATTTTCCGAACTGAATTTGAAACCTAATATCTAATATTAATGACAAATTAAGAGGTTAAGCCATACTGTTATTTGGCAAAGCAGAATCCAAACGTCAAAGAAGTCATTGCCTCCAATTGATCAATGATACTTTACACAATATATAAGGTTTTGATTTGTTATATACTAAGATTATCTTTGATTCAATTGGTTAAGTCCATTGAGGCCTTTTTAATTAATTTTTTTTTAGAATAAGGGGGTAATAGGGAACATTGTACTGATATTCTAAAACTAGATAGAATCGACAGCTTAGCATTTACTATAACTTTTTTCTCTAAGATGTGAGAGCCACCAAAGTGTTGTTCAGCCAAAATTTCATCCCTAAAACCGTGGAAAAAACGTTTTGCCTACGCTAATTCAGCCCAGTAGCCTAATCTTAGTATTTCTGTACCAATTAAAGTTTCTTAAAATAAAAAGGTGTCCAGCCAAATTTAACATTGTTTTTTTATTTACGTATCTCTATGTAGATTTCCGAGACAAATTAGCATAGACTTTTGTATTCTTAATATTGAATTTGAATCCACTTAGGATTTTCTCTTTTCTTAAGATAGGAAATTTCAAAATGATTTTGATTGTAATATGCATGAACTACTATCTTTTTTCTTTCTCTTTTTGTTCGTGTCATTAGCTCTAATTGATATCAAAGGGAATGAGAACAGACTTAAAAAGATTTATATCACCAAACAGGGAGGTATATAGACATTGTCCATGTATAGGGCAAGGTTCGTTTTACCAAGTCATAACCTATAAATGAATAAATAAATAAATAATTCCTTTTGAAACTTTCACAAAGCTCTCCTTTTCTTAGAGTGAGTTGGTTTTGAATGAAAGTAGGTTTCATCCTGACTTTCATCAGGGACAGATACGGGGTCTGGGTCGGTCGATTGGCTGGAGGATGGGAAAAGGAAAGGACCATTATTGAAGCCTACACCTAAGCTAAAAAGAACCACTCAGTGCATTGAGCTTCTACTACACACATGCATAATTCATAGAATGACGTGATTATAATAAGTCTATCGTGTGTTATTTTACCTTGCAATATTACTGTAAGAGATTGTTATCCCGTGTTAAAGCCATTATTCTGTGTGCGAATAAAGTGTAGCGACACAAGTTGAAAAGAAAAGGGAAAATTGTATATATGGTATTGGAAGAAGTACTCTTGATGAATATGAGGCAGCCCAGTTGTTCGAATCACAAGTAATAGTTCGGGGAGACGAGTATATGTTGAGATGGCAGAGTGATGACGTGAAACGGGCTAGCTTACTACCTTTGCTTGTCCAGGCAAGCTTATTGTTTTTATGCGTAGTTTGGAGACACATGCATAAAAACTTTGATGATCATAAATACTTGAATAAATTGAACGACAAACCATGAATGTCTAGAGATAAACCCATAAATCTTGGTGATGAGCCATGTAATATTTAGTTTGTGAATAAGAGATTGTTGGTACCGTAAACTTGGTTCCACATTGAAAATTGAATAGAAAAAAAAAAGAAAAAAAAAACTAGATATATAAAGTGTTGGAATTCTTTAAATAATGTGAAACTTTTCAAGGATACCTCACAGACTTAACTGCATGAAGTATTTTTGATTGATTTAACCTAGACCTATCAGGAAAAGGCATTATTGCATCCAATGAATGCTTGCTATGGAAAAAAGTGCCTATTATCTATAGGCCTTTAATTTGATGAATAATTCAGGTTCTAGTCTCATTTTGTGGTGCGCCATCATATCAAAATTAAACAACAAACCTCGATATAGAATGAATCATTCAGTCATTATCATTTTAGAATCAGTGTCTTGTTAGCCCCCAAGCAAGAGTCTTGATGCCCATCTCCACACTTCTTGGCATTGATGCTGCCACGTGTGAATAAATAGTGTTCATAAAAGTCATTGACATGAACAACACATACAAAAACTCTGCTTACAATTTACAAGCATCTGATCATCAACGCTTGGAATATATATATCTCAATGCTAAGAGAAAAAAAACATAATCTTCTTTGTGTCGATTCCTACTTATATATTGCTCAGATATATATACTTCATCAGGGATTAGTATTGGAAGAGCTGGAATCTTTCCATAATTAGTAAAAAGGAAGGTGTCCCTAGAAAGGCCTGCTTCCTATTTTTGGTATAAATATGATTTACATGAAGTGTATTTTACCACATTAGCAAAACCATTTAGTCAGTAGCCCATTGTGAGGACAACGGGTGAACCATCTGTTTTAAACCTTTTTTTTTGCGCGGATTACCCTTCATTTGGAGTGTTCTTTAATTTTGGTCCTTCGAATTGGTGGTTTTTAATTTTTTCCCTTCGCCTAATACCCCGAGATTTTGGGTTCGAACCCCAGCTCAGTAAAAAGAAAGAAGGAATTTTCGCAAGGCAGATGTTTCGATTCGCAAGACACTCAAAACTCTATCTTAAGGCAGAATTTTGCAAAATTCTGCCCATGAAAAACTCTACCTTGCGAATTTAAAAAAAACAATTGACTGAGCGGGGGTTCGAACCCGAAACCAAGAGATTTTTAGCGAAGATAAAAAATTAAAGACCACCAATTTGAGGGGTAAAAATTAAAGACCACCCCTAACGAAGGGCAATTCTGCACATTGCTCGTTTTAAACAAATATTTTTTCTGTAACAGTGGTGTTTGAGTCAGCTTGTGCGCCCTCAACTAATTTCAGGGGATACCTAGCTACTATATCTCCACCTGCATAGGTATCAGATAACTTTGTCAAGAAATCACCTACTATTATATTTTACTCTACTGGGATTTAAACTTGAGACCTCATCATTTTCAACTCAATTTATTGATCACAATACCACACCCTTTGATGCAATTCTATACAACTATATGTACCTGGTTGCAGGGCGGATCTAATGTATAACTTATGAGTTCATTCAAAACTAATACTCCCTCTGTTTCAATTTGTTTGAACCTATTTCCTTTTTAGTTCGTGGCAAAGTGAATGATCTCTTTCCTAATTTGGAAACAAATTCACTTTATGAATGATTTACAGCCACACAAATTTTCAAGGCTTATTTTGAACCAGAAGTTTCAAAAGTCTTCCTTCTTTCTTAAATGTCGTGCCCAGTCAAATGGGTTCATATAAATTGAAACAGAGGGAATATTTTTTACTTGGACCATGTATATGTGTTAATTAATTTACCAAATACAAATAATAGATTTCGAATTTGGCAAATTAAATGGGTTATGGTAAAATTTGTTGTTCGAATCCATAATGTTCAAATTCTAAATTTGCCCTGCAAATTTGGTTCGAAAAAAGACTAGAATAACCTCTGTTGGTGCCTTAGTACAAGATTTTCTTGGAATTCTTATAACTTCCTATTGTTATGAAATTATGAATGTCCATTTCTCAAATATAATGCTCCTTCCACCATGTTAATGGTTCTTCCTTTTTCTTCCACCATGTTAATGGCTCTCCCATTTTCTTCCACCATTTCATATATTAAATACATATGTATCACTATAAATAGAGGCATACATTTTCATATGAGATACACTTGTTAAAAAAAAACACATTTTGGAAGAATAGTAAAAATCTCTCCTCTTTTGTCATTCTATTTCTATGGTTTTCATCCATTAATATTGTGACTCTTTTAGCTTCATTTTACAACACGTTATCAGCACGAGACTCTGCCGTTCCGAGAAAATACTTTAAAGCCTCGAAGGTATTGATTTTCTATTTTTCTTTACTAATGGCAAATCTTACCAAACGTGAATTTGTAGCTTTAGATATATCCGGCAATACCTATATGTCTTGGATTCTTGACGCCGAAATTCACCTTAATGCGATGGGTCTGGCAGACACCATCAAAGATAAAAATGAGGCATCAAACGAAGATCGTGCCAAGGCAATGATATTCCTTCGCCATCACCTTGATGAGGGCTTGAAAATGGAATATCTCACTGTTAAAGATCCTCTTACTCTGTGGAATAATTTAAAAGATAGATATGACCACCTGAAGATGGTCATACTTCCACAAGCACGTTTTTGATTGGCTCCATTTAAGGCTACAAGATTTTAAATCTATTAAAGCATATAATTCTGCCATGTTTAGTTGTTAAGTTTCAAAGATATCCGCCGTAATGGGTATCACGCTGAGACATTAAACGAAATAAATGATGAATATATTGCTATTACAAAGAATGTCTCCGGCCAGAAATATGTTTTGGAGAAATTGCCAACTTTATCTTCTTGACTGTATTATGCAAAAATTAGTACAATTGAAGCACACTCGATCGTAAACCAGAAGTTTAATGATTCAAGTATTTTTTTGCTTTGGCATGACCGAATAGGTCACCCTGGATCAATAATGATGAGACGAATTATTGAAAATTCAAATGGGCATCCACTTAAGAACCTGAAGATTCTTGAAAGTGGTGAATTTTCATGTGCTGCTTATTATCAGGGTAAATTGATAACTAAACCATCACAAATGAAAGTTGACATTGAATCTCTTGCTTTTCTAGAACGTATACATGGGGATATATGTGGACCTATTCATCCACCTTGTGGGTCATTTAGATATTTTATGGTCCTAATAGACGCATCTTCAAGATGGTCTCATGTGTGCCTCTTATCTTCTCGCAACCTGGCGTTTGCGAAATTATTAGCACAGATAATACGCTTAAGGGCACAGTGTCCAGACCATCCCATTAAGTCTATACGCCTCGATAATGCCGGAGAATTTACGTCTCAATCTTTTGATGATTATTGTTTATCAGTTGGGATAAAAGTTGAACATCCTGTAGCACATGTTCATACCCAAAATGGCCTTGCTGAGTCATTTATTAAAAGACTACAATTGATAGCAAGACCACTGCTTATGAAAACACGGTTGCCCACTACCGTCTGGGGACATGCTATCTTACATGCAGCATCTCTTATTCGTCTCAGACCGACTCATTATAATAAATACTCCCCATCACAATTAGTATTTGGTCATGAACCAAATATTGCTCATCTCCGAATCTTTGGTTGTGCTGTATATGTGCCTGTAGCACCACCACATCGTACTAAGATGGGCCACCAAAGAAGGTTAGGTATATATGTTGGGTTTGAATCACCCTCTATTATTCGCTATCTTGAGCCATTGACGGGAGATTTATTTACTGCCCGATTTGCAGATTGTCGATTTGATGAAACAAATTTTCCACAATTAGGAGGAGAGAAAAAAGAAATTAAAAGATAAATTGCGTGAAAAGTTCCATCACTATCTCATTTTGATCCACGTGCCCCCATATGTGAACAGGAGATCCAGAAGATCATCACTTGCAAAAAATAGCAAATCAAATGTCAGACGCATTTACTGATTTGAAAAGGATAACTAAGTCACATATCCCTGCAGAGAATGTGCCTATCCGAATTGATGTCCCAAAGGGACAATCTATTAGTGTCATAGCCTCTGAATCTCATACGCGCCTGAAGCGTGGTAGGCCATTGGGCTCTAAGGATAAAAATCCTAGAAAAAGAAACACGAAAAATGATCAAAATGACACTACGAAAGAATATCATGAAGATATTCAAGATCTGACTAATCCCGATACTCCTGAAGATATTAGGGAACCCGAGACTCAAGTAAATAAAGAACTATCATTGAGTTCTTCTAATGATGGGATAAATTTGAATCGATCGAAGATTATGGTGGATAATGTTTTTGCATATAATGTTGCAATAAATATTATGAAAGACATTGACGATCAGGAACCCCAATCTGTCGAAGAATGTCGACGAAGATATGATTGGCCAAAATGGCAAGAGGCAGTTCAATCAGAATTGAATTCACTTGCCAAACGTGAGGTTTTTGGACCTGTAGTCCAAACGCCTAATGGTGTAAAACCAATTGGCCATAAATGGGTTTTTGTGCGAAAAAGGAATGAGAGAAATGAAATTGTGAGATACAAGGCACGCCTTGTTGCACAAGGATTCTCTCAACGACCCGGTATCGACTATGAAGAAACATATTCACCCGTTATGGATGGCATAACATTTCGATATCTCATCAGTTTAGCTGTACATGAAAACCTTGAAATACATCTGATGGATGTGGTTACAGCTTACCTTTATGGATCACTTGATAATGAAGTCTATATGAAAATTCCTGAAGGATTTAAAATGCCTGAAGCAATTAACTCAAAGTCTCGGGAGATGTATTCAATCAGATTACAAAGATCATTGTATGGTCTAAAACAATCAGGGCGCATGTGGTACAATCGCCTCAGTGAGTACTTGGTAAAAGAAGGTTATATAAATGATGTCATTTGTCCATGTGTTTTTATTAAGAAAGCAAAATCAGAGTTCGTTATAATCGTTGTTTATGTTGATGGCATAAACCTAATTGGAACTCCAGAAGAGCTCCAAAAGGCGATTGAATATTTAAAGAAAGAATTTGAGATGAAAGATCTGGGAAAAGCAAAACTTTGTCTTGGTTTGCAGATTGAACATTTGACAGATGGGATCCTTATCCATCAATCTGCTTATACCGAAAAGGTCTTAAAACGATTTTACATGGACAATGCGCATCCTTTAAGTACTCCAATGGTTGTTCGATCACTTGAAGTGAGCAAAGATCCGTTCCGACCTCAAGAAGAAAATGAAGAGCTTCTTGGTCCTGAAGTACCATATCTTAGTGCAATTGGTGCACTTATGTATCTTGCTAACGCTACAAGACTTGACATAGCGTTCTCTGTTAATTTGCTAGCAAGATATAGCTCTTCTCCTACACGAAGACATTGGAACGGAGTTAAGCATATATTGCGATATCTGAAGGGAACTAGCGATATGGGTCTGTTTTATACTAACAAAGGTAGTACAGATCTTGTTGGTTATGCAGATGCAGGTTATTTATCTGATCCACATAAAGCTCGATTTCAAACAGGCTATTTGTTTACATGCGGAGGTACTGCTATATCATGGCGATCCACAAAGCAGTCCATTGTTGCTACTTCTTCGAATCATGCTGAGATAATAGCTATTCATGAAGCAAGTAGAGAATGTGTGTGGTTGAGATCAGTGATACATTTCATCAGAGAAAGATGTGGCTTGAAGTATGATACAAAAATACCCACAGTATTATATGAAGATAATGCTGCATGCATAGCTCAATTAAAGGGAGGATTTATAAAAGGAGATAGAACGAAGCACATTTCACCAAAGTTATTTTTCACACATGATCTCCAGAAGAATGGTGATATTGATGTACAACAGATTCGTTCAAGTGACAATCCCGCAGATTTGTTCACCAAATCTTTGCCAACTTCAACTCTTGAGAAGATGATATTTAAGATTGGAATGCGAAGACTCCGACATCTGAATCTTGGTCTTCGTCAGGGGGAGTGAAAATACGCGTTGTCCTTTTTTTCCCTTAATCAAGTTTTGTCCCATTGGGTTTTCTTGGTAAGGTTTTTAATGAGGCAACTCTCAAAGCGTATTACTAGATATGTGTACTCTATTTCCTTCATTGAGGCTTTTTCCCACAGGGTTTTCCCAATAAGGTTTTTAACGATGCACATCATCTATGGACATCCAAGGGGGAGTGTTATGAAATTATGAATGTCCATTTCTCAAATATAATGCTCCTTCCACCATGTTAATGGTTCTTCCTTTTTCTTCCACCCTGTTAATGGCTCTCCCATTTTCTTCCACCATTTCATATATTAAATACATATGTATCACTATAAATAGAGGCATAAATTTTCATATGAGATACACTTGTAAAAAAAAACACATTTTGGAAGAATAGTAAAAATCTCTCCTCTTTTGTCATTCTATTTCTATGGTTTTCATCCATTAATATTGTGACTCTTTTAGCTTCATTTTACAACACCTATATTATTCTTTCTTGTTGTCACGGATTGGATTTTTTTTTTTATTTGGGGGGGGGGGGTTTGGGGGAATAGGGGTGGTGGGGTATGTTTGCCTCCCATGTTGGACTACATAAATGTGATTTTTTATTCAAAGTAACCTAGTTAGGACTAGGTATTTTATTCCAAAGTGTGGCCTAGATTTTTGGAATCACGAAATATTGTTCCTTTTTTTCTAGATTTCTCCCTTTCCACTTTATAAATATTTATGTTACACCATTTTTATATTATTCATTTATCCGATATTTGTGTTGATCGGAAGAAGCAAGTAATCATAAAATTAGGTGAGGCAGTTATAAAAACAGATTAAGTACTAGAAACTGTTTACACTACCCATAGATAAAGGTTGGTTCATAATTTATACTTGATGAGACTAACAGTAAAAAATTTCAGCTATGAATTGATTATACCTATGATATAATGGAACAGGATTTTAATATTTAATAATTCAAAAAATACCAAATTAAGTTGAATCCAATGAACAAAGGTTTCAACCCACCTTTGCCTATGGGCTATGGAAAGAAAAAAGGACAATTTGCCCGATTGCCCTTCAAAGGCGCTGTGTTTAAATTTTGCTCCTCAAATTGTTGGTCTTTAATTTTTGTCGTTCGCTTAAAAAGGTGGTCGAAATGCTCTGAGGTTTTGGATTCGAACCCTCGCTTAGTTAAAAAATAAAAAAAATAAGGTATAAGTTCATATGAAATTATGCCTATTCGCTATGTAGTTACATAGAAACTATGTCGGACACGACAAAGGTTTCTATGAAACTACATAGAACCTATGGCGAAATTAAGGCAGAACTTCATTTCCACAAACCTTTGTCGGACAAGGCAAAAGTTCTATGTAACTTTCCCCGAACAGGCATAGGTTCATAGAAACTTATGTCTTGCGAAATTATTATTATTTTCGACTCTGCTAGGGATCGAACCTAGAATCTCTGGTGCGAAAAGGATACTTTAGCGCACAAATTTTCATTAAATGAGAAGTAGGGGCAATAATTAAAGACCAACGAATTGAGGGACAACAATTAAAGACCATATGAAGGGTAATCCACACAGATTTTTGAAGAAAAACGTATAATTTCTGACCTTCAGGAACTTGGGCAATTTGCACGATTGTCCTTATTTGGGGGTGGTCTTTAACTTTTGCCCCACAAATTGTTGATCTTTAATTTTTGTCCTTCGCTTAAAATATCCGAGGTTCTGGGTTCAAAATCCTGCTCAGTAAAAAAAAAATCGTAAGGCAGAGTTTCGTAGCAAAGTAGGCCTATTTGGGCAAAAGTTAGGCCTTAAGGGGCAGACTTTTGCTCGAATAGGCCTACTTTGCTAAGAAACCTTGCCTTGCGATTTTTTTTTTTTAACTGAGCAGGGTTCGAACCTAGAACTTCGAGGTATTTTCGGCCACTTTTTTAAGCGAAGGGCAAAAATGAAAGACCAGCAGTTTGAAGGGCAAAAATTAAATACCAGCGCCTTTGACGGACTATCTGTGGAAAAAAAGTGCAGGAACTTTAAGGTGATAAGTAATTTGATACTCCTATTTATAGAGACCGGTAATATCAAAGAATAAGAAACTTATATGCTAGTCTGAAGGATAAGGTTTATGTCTTATGCTTTGACGTTTTTGTTTCCGCTGACAATGCTTCATGGTAAAAAATTATTCCAATTCCATGTTTCCGTCGATCTAATAAATACATAATATATATTGTCCGTACATTATTATTATTATTAAATGATAAGTCATTTGTATATATTCTCAACTTAAACATGTAAATTGGACAATGAAGCATTTAATAATACTCTCTTTGTTCTATTTCATAGTGACTATGTCTTTATTGGTCAATTTAAAAAGAACAACACATTTATATATTTAAAAATAATTTAACTTTAAACTTCTCGTATATCTTTAATTGTATGCTTTTATAACTTAAAAAATAGAGCATGTAGTGGGATCGAACTAGCATTGTTAGCTTGGAAGGCTCAGGATCATAGTATAAGATTCATTATTTGAAAGGTCTTTCATTCAAAATGGAATATGGAAGGTTCCATTAGGCTTTTTTTAAGGAGATGAGTCCATTTATAGATTTAAGATGTGAACAAAATTAGAAAGAATTCTACCCATAACATTTATGTCAGCTTTTGGCCTGAATACAGATTACACGAACGACTTTGTAGATGATCCTTTTAGAAGAGGGCGATTTTAACAATCTTTCTAGTTATCGTTCTCTATTATATTTAATAGGATCCTAGGGAAAATAATTTTATTTCTGCTGAGTTAAATACTATATTGATGTCTCAAGTAAACTAAAGTCATTGCCTAATGGCTATTTTGCTTCAATTTCTTCTTTACAAATAACAAATTGAAGATTTAGTTGATTATCAAATGACCCATTTAAGATCAGAACTCACAAAAAATTATTTTTTGCCCTCTTAAACTCTATATCTAAATTTAAATAAAGTACTACAATTGTACGACGGAGTGAAAATTTGCATGAGGTGATAATATTTAATTTCTTACACTAACCAAGTAACCAACAGTTAATCTAATTTTCAACTAAAAGATAGAATTATGTTCATATTCCACGTAAGATAAATTTTGCATAATAAATTATACTCATGAGAATAGTAGAAAATGTTGTCGCACTGCAAAGGATTTTCAAGTTTTTTTTTTTTTTCGATCTCTAACACGGAGAAGATTTCTAAAACGTTTTCCTTTACAACAAAAAACAGCTAGTAAATACGGAATTTCTAATGATACAATTTAATTATTTTTACTAATATAACCACTTTTTGGGAGTTAGTACAGTAATTTAGCACTTTCATCGTACCAGAATTGAGCACCTATCTATAATTGAAGAAATATTCGAAAAGCATGCATTCACTAAAGCTATCTAGTTACCTATACATGCTAGAAATTGATATCACCTTCACAAATATTTATTCTAAAATCCCTCTTTTGCAAAAATGGGAAATAGTCATAACATACACAGAGCCAAATTGTTGTGGAATAAGGGTGTGTTGATAGGGAGGAAAATACTTTCAATTTCTCATGTTTGTTAGTCAAAAAAATTAGATTTTTTTTTCTCTAGGATTATGTATAATTGCTTTTGGAATACTATTTTATGCTTACTTACCAAACATTAAAAAATAAGTAAAATTTACTTATTTTTCAGGAAAACATTTTCCTCATATCAAACAAACCCTTAAAAGTGAGTCCTTTTTTATTCAAAGTTACAATAAATATTCTCCCCGAAAAGCTGCTTGTTTCGAATTTGGATAGTCTTGCTTATTGTTATTGATGATGTCTTTGACTGAAAAAACTATCAAAAAAAAATAATCATTTTCAGATGGATAATTAGCATTAATGATGCACGCATCTCCCAAACACTAAAGTTTTTTATAAAACAACTCATGTGACACCTACAATTTTCCTTGCAAACTTTTTTCTTATGTAATCTCCTGTCCACCATTACAATTTTGCTAAGCAAGTTGAGTCTTTCTTTTTTTGTCTCGTATAAATACACAAGCAAGCCATTGAGTTCTTGCGCTCTAATCTCACTAACTGTATTCATGGTTGTGCCCCCTAATTCATTTTTAGGATAAACAATAAGCATGAGAATTCAATATTACCTAAAAATAAGATAGTTATTCTCAATTCCTTCCACTGCCGATCTTCATTTTTTTAATAACCGCGTGTCCAGGCCAGCTTACGCGCACCTCGACTAATTCCTCGAGATACCTGTCAGTAGGGGTGTTCACGGTTTGGTTAAAAACATATCCGAACTGCAAACCAATTAAATAAACCGATAGTTGTTTGGGTTTGGTTTGGTTTCAAATTTTGCAAAACCGATAATGTTTGGTTTTATTAAAAACAAACCGAACCGATATAATAATACACTATTTTACAATTATATATATACTTCATATTAATTCTTATAAATAATTTTGGATACTTTGTTTACTTTTTAATCAAATTTTTCTTTATCTCTATTAGGCTAATGAACTTTACATCTTAAGCTCATTTCTTAAAAGAAATTCATGAATCCAAACTCATTTATTAAGAAAAAAAACTATGAGATTTACCTAAAAAAAGTTGTATTTCTTATAAGCTTTATTCACTTGATTTTTAGCTTATAGATCTTAAGACATTTTCCTCGTAATCAAAGAAAATTATAACTCCCACAATAAAAGGGTAATAACTAATTATAAGTTGAAAAATGACGGAAAAGTCTTTCCTAATCATAGGAAAAAAAGAGAAATATCATTAGGTTTCTTAAAAACCGAAAAACCGAACCAAAACCGACAACAACCAAACTGATAGTTATGGATTATGTTTGGTTTGGTTTGGTTTGGTTTTAATAATGAAAAAATCGACTAAATTGGTTTGGTTTTAGTTTTGACCAAAAACCGACCCAAATCGATCCATGAACACCCCAACCTGCCACCTCCCACCAACAACAAGTACCAACTAACTCTATTCATCAAGGATAGGACATATGTTCATCTGCAAAAATATATAAAGAAAAAAAAGTACTGAATATAGTAAGATATCAATTTATCTAAATGACTTTCATACCGACATAGTTAATCTACCTCATCACTACCTCGTAAGGGCATTGATATGTGTGTGTATATATATATATATATAAATATTTATTTTTATTTTTTTGAAAAAGTATGGAAAATACAACTTCATCAAGTTGGGTACTTTTATGATTTTACCACTTAACATTAAAAGGAAAAAAAAATCAAAATGCCAGATAAGACATCCTTCCACGTGTCAAAAACCAATGAAATATCTCACAAATTGGCTGGCCCACCGACAACCTCGGTTTGACTCAAATGTACGGTCAATCCATGAACCTATATAACAAGCGTACATTTCCATTTAGACCAACACAGGTTATTATAATCCCAAATGTTTCATATACCATCTTCTTAATTTTCATAATAATCCAATATCTTTTCTCTGTTTTCCAGTCCAAAAAATAATCCTACTTTTCTTGCATGGATTTCTCTCTTCCATTGGTTACAAACATGAGTATCACTAAGGTAACAGAAAGAGTGGTAATTTCAGGTTTCTCTGTTTAATCATTCTTTTTTTAATTTGCTCCTTTGATATTATGCATGGTATAAATTTTCAAGTTTTTAAAAAATTAATCAAGAAAGAACAATGTTGCAGGACATGATGTTTCATCCTCAAGAACACCAGCTTTTCAATGTATACTACTTTTTTTCAAAAAACAAGCTATGTTGATTTCTTATAGGTTTTCTTTTACAGATATACAGACAAGATTCAAGTCTTATAGAAATGGGGTTTTGAGAATTGAATATTTTTTTCTCTGTTCTCTTATCTGACTTTTTCTCTTTAATTTTCTTTCAAGATCTTAAATTGGATCTTAACAACTTTTTTGTTGTCTTAATTGTATTCATTGGCAAAGTTAACTCTTTTTACTACTAACAATTTATGTTTATGTTGTTGCCTTCATTTCATTCATTGTGTGATTTTTCTACTAGCCATTTGCAAGTTTTTTTCCATTCATTTATTTTCAGTAAAAGTATTACTAGTACTGAGAAGGTTTTATGACTAATAAGATTTCATCATTTTTTTCTGTTTTCTTTTTAAGATTTTTTCTATCTCAAAGGGTGCCTGACCAACTATTCCTGTCATTTTCTTAGGTTGCATTAAAATCAAGAGTTCTTATTGCTTTTCAGCTTTTCAGCTTTGAATTAAAATGGAATATTTAGCTTTTCAGCTTATTGCTCAACTTCTCTAACTATGAAATATGATTCTGTTTCAAGGTTCTGTAAAAGGGACTTTGATGAAAGGAACTCAAAAATTGCATAGACAAGTCACATGCTTATCATAATAGGCTTTTAGAGCTACAAAAGTTCCCATTGCTTGTCCAACTTTGGATTCTTTGATCCTCAGAATTCATGTCCTTTTTGTACAATTCAGATGTCACAAGAGTTTTAAGTGTACCTAGTAAAATGTTAGGCATCTCTCTAGTTGCATGAAAAAGGTAGTTTTTAGCTAATATGCATAACGACATGATTCTATTCTATGAAAAGGTAGTAGTAGAAAAGATGTAACTAATAAGTTTTTTTCCTGCTAAAGAAATTTGATTGTGGTTTTTGTTTTTGCAGGAAGAAATGCCAAGCCCTCTCAATGATCAAATTCTGAATTTCTGTGAATCTGAACTTTTTTCAGAATTACAGAATTCAGAAGTAGCTTCTAGCTCAAATGGTTGTTGCTATGATGAACAATCCTCTTATGATACCAATTTTGATCTAAACAAATTCCAAAGCACTAGTGAAAAGAATGATGATACTATCACAAAAGCAGCCACCAGCACGACCGATGTTAGCCCCAACAACCATAACAACAACAACAATAATAACGACAACAACAATAGTCTGTCGATGATATTTGATACTCAGGAGGAGATTGAGAATGACATTTCTGCATCAATAGACTTCACACCATCCGCTAATTTTACAGTCTCGGATCATTTCCTTCAACAACAAGAGGAACAATTCGACGTAAATCCTCTTAACAATCATCATGGCCCTGTTACAGATATTGTAAATGGTCCCCTGTCTCATCAATATCATCCCCTTATGGGGCCTCCATTAGGCCATGCATACGAAGACGAATCGTTGTCCTCTATTCCTCCTTACATGCGCCTCGCTTCTTCTTCTTCGCCTTCTTGTGCACTTCTTGATCCTAACATGGTAAATTACCTTCAAGGGAATCTCAACACTACAATCAATTCTGAAGCTTCAGCAATATTTGCTGCTGCTGCTAATAGTGCCTTGTTCTTTGGATCACAATTGCCAAATCAAGAATTGGATTTTCAAGAGAATGGTAGACTTTTTTGCCCTGATGCATTGCCAAGGATCTACAATAGTGAGCTTCAGGTAATGATTTCCTTTCATGTGCATGATAGATGGTGGCTGAGCCAAGATTTTTCAGCAAAAGATTTAAATTATAAAGACGTTAAAAGAGATTCAATATTTACTATATGATAAAAAATAATTTTGAACTTGTATAAAATTGTAATTTTTTTTTTTTGCAAGGGGCTTCAGATGCACCCCTTGCGCCCTTCAAAGTTACCCCTTTGCCGGAAAATTAGTATTATGTAAATAGATCAATTTTTTTTTAACATATATACACTACATCTCGAATTCTTTTGGTTTCTTCGTATGCGTATTTCTTTATATTTTGAATTTCTCGGTGAAAATTTTAGTTCCACCACTGATGTGAAGCTTACTTCTTTTTGGCTTTTATTCACTTGATCTTTTGTTAAAAGTAATTTTCTTTTTTAAATGAAGGCACTTAGCAGTGAGAGTCAGCATTTGGTTAGTGGTGCTGGTTGTTCTAACACTCTGGCCACAGAGATCACAAGCTTTGAAGATCCTAGTTATAATAAAACTGGCAGGTGTTCACCTGAGGCAAGGAGGGAGAAGATTCATAGATACATGAAGAAAAGAAATGAGAGGAATTTCAGCAAAAAAATAAAGGTATTTTTTATATTATCAAATTATTCAAAGGATATTTATAAGTAAGACTTCTTAAAATACGAGATTTGGAATCTTAAAAATAAGATGAGTTATCCACTACAATCGGTGTTAAAAAATCTTACATTTGAAGGTGTATATAACTTAAACTCTTTCAATTTTCATTTCCGCTCAACCTTCCTCTAGAAATCTCCAAACCGAAAAGACTAATGAAATACCATCTTACCATTAATTACACGTATCATTATTAAACTTTGCTCACCATAAAAGTTAATTACTAACTGTTATAGTATCTTCTTGTCATATTAAAGCAAATAAAGTTTACCAATTATAACAGTAAAATCATAAAACTATCTTTTATCAATTAAAGTAATTAAGCTAGGTGAATCGCTCAGGGAATACAAATGATCGGAAGGTTAAATTTCTGGCACCGAGTAACCCATTTTTCATGTAAATATTTTAAATTTTTTATAACATACGGATAGTCAAACTTTTACACAATGGGTTTTCTTATTTCCTTATCATTTGTATTTTTTCAGCTAAAAATTCGACCTTCCAGTCATTTATAGCTTCTGAAAATTTACGTATTATTAAGTTGCTTTAATGTGACAATATAAAATGTAATGATTATACGTGAAATTAACCCTGCCATTTTATATTTGATACCTTGCTTTATTCTTTTTTTTTTTTTTTTTTTTTTTTTGCTGAGTTTGATTTTGGAGGCCTTTATGCAGTATGCATGCAGAAAAACACTAGCAGATAGTAGGCCAAGAGTGAGGGGAAGATTTGCAAGAAATGATGAATTTGGTGAGGCAAGTAAAGCAAATTCTTGTGGAACTATTGAAGAGGACACAATTAGTACTGAAGATGTAAGGCTCAATAGTATTATCTATCATCATCAATATCATGATCCAAATATGGTTGCTTCTTCAACTCATGACAATAATGGTCGACTTTTCACCTCCAATTGTCATGTATCCACCGGTCCCTATGATATCTGCACCCCTCTCTATTGCACAGATGGTCAGATGCACTAGCTAGAGTTTTATAAAGCTTTCCAATGTGGTCCTATAGGTTCTCCTCTACATATAACAAGGTACTCTTCTAACCCTTAGCATGTTTTTATACTCTTAGTGTATATAAGGTAACATCTTAGTAAATAAGGCAAATTACCATATAAGCAGGCTGAAACACATCGATGGTAAGGGTATTAAATAGGAGTGTTGGGTGAAATTAGACTTGTCAAATGAATTGAGTTAAAAAAAAATGGACGGGTTAATAGTTATTTTTGCTGTGATAAGAGGTGAGTCCGGAATTTAATTTAACGAGTTCAACTTCTAAGATGCTTAGCATTAAACTCATTGTATTGCTAAACTTAGGGGCGTTCATGGATCGGGTTTTAATTAAAATCCAAAAAAAAAAAAAACACAATTTACTGAGCTTTGCGATTATCAAAACCAAACGAACCAAGATAATGCACATTTATCAGTTTAGTTTGTACTGCTAAACTTAGGGGCGTTCATGGATCGGGTTTTAGTTAAAATCCAAAAAAAAAAAAAACACAATTTACTCAGCTTTGCAATTATCAAAACCAAACGAACCAAGATAATTCACATTTATCAGTTTAGTTAGATTTCGCTCGATTTTTCCATTTTCAAGAAACTTAATGGTACTTCACTCTTTCTTTTTATTTTGTCCTATAATTAGTAGAATTTCATTCTCTGACAACTTAAACCCTTTATTACATTTTCATTGTGGTGGCTATTATTTTCTTGGATTATGGAGAAATGTCTTGAGATCCATAAATTTTAATAAGATGAATAAAGTTTATAAGAAATACAAAAAAGTCAAAGGTAAAAATCTCATAGTTGTTTCTTCACATAAATTGGTTTGGATTCATATCTTTCTTTTAAGAAATGAACTTCAGGCCTAAAACACATTAATTTATTAAGGATAAAATTAATGGTAAAACTAAAATTTTGATGCAAAACTATACAAAATATTTAAAATTATTTATAAAAAATAATATTGTATATTATTAAATTACGTATATAATTTGTCAGTTTGGTTCATTTCTTTTTTTTTTTTTAATAAAAGAAACCAAACCAATATTGTTAATTTTTTAAAATTTAAAACAAAACCAAACCCATAGAAGTATCAGCTTATATGATCTATTTGGTTTTGTTTTATGTTTGAATCGATTTTTCATCAAATCGTGAACACGCCTAGCTAAAATTATGGGTTGATATTTAATATTCTTGATATATATATATATATATATATATATATATATATATATATATATATATATATATATATATATATATATATATATATATTGATACTCTATATCAAAAGTTATGGGTTCAGATGAACACGTAACCAAAAGGCTAAATCAGCCCGTGAACACTCCTAGCTATAATTTTTTTAATACCATAATATATATTTTTCTTTATTATAACTATATAAAATACGTCAAACAATAAATAGTTTTTAAAATGTTTCTCCTGAGTCAATTTGGGCTACATATTTAGCTAAAATCAACCCAATACTTAGATATATTGAATTGAGCGGATCAAAATGGGTTAAGTTAATAAATAGAGGGAGTCATTAGCTTGCTCAAATTTGGGTTGGTTGGATGGAACATGTTTCATGGTTTGTTTTTGCTGCCCCTACCTAATACGTCCAAATGTGCACTAATGGCATAAGGAATTTGTGTATTCTAACTTGCTGTAGCAGGTAATCTGTCTTATTACCATATTACTCATGTCATTATTATGAACAATTACTTATAGTTATTTTAGGTGGTTTTAGAGTGTAAGAATTCCCTTATAATATCAGTGTAATTAAACTCTTAAAATATATTGTGTGACAGTATATGACGATGAAAGAAGAAGATGTGGAGTCATTGTGTATATTTCCACATATTATTGGTGTGAATACCTTCAAAATCAACTATTGCATCAAGCAATCCTGGATTTGATCAGCTCTCAGCTTTATTTTGCTTTGTTCCTGCAATTATACAATTTTGCAGAACTTAATGTATTAATTAGTCATGAACTAATAAAGAAAACAAAGAATAACTTGTAATAACTTACTCAATGTCCCGTAGTCGGGGCATGTAAATTTTGTAAATGTTGTGCTATTGTAAGTCATACTTTTGTGTTTTGTATGGCAAGAGCTACCCAAGTTGAGCAAATTTGGGGCCATAAAGGGAAAGAGTTTATTCGGGAAATGCGCAAATACTCGATTTGGGGACCGCCATTTAAGTTGTACTCGAAGTTAAATTTTGCCCGTAGATATACCTACTCTGAAACTACTTCAGATATACGAGACTGGAGTTGGAAAAAACCTATGTTTGAAGTTTGGCAAACTACAGGCATTTTTTGTCTGAAGTGTAGCCTTTTCAAATTTCAAGGCCAGACATCAAACACTTTTGCCTAAAGTTTGGCATGGCTTTAAGGCCAACTTCAGTAAAATTCAGACATTTTATTACTGAAGTTGTGGCCTTGGGAAGACCAAGCTTCAGACTTTCTTTTATTGAAGTCGTGGCCTTGGCAAGGCCAAACTTCAAACAGTTTTTACTTAAGTTGTGATCATGGAAAAATCTAACTTCACACATATAATGGCTACATTTCGGACTCTAATGACTTGTCAAAACCAACTTTAGATAGTTTTTTACTAAAGTTAAGGCCTTGACAAAGCCAACTTCAGATACTTTTTTACTAAAGTTATGGTCTTAGCAAGGATAAACTTCAGACACATAATGCTGAATTTCAAATGGCATGCGGCTAGACATATATTTGGTTGCACTTCAAACTTTGGCATGAAGTTGAGGTGAATAAATTTTTGCCTAGCACTAACAACTTGTTCTTCGAATTTCAATATTTCAACACACGATTCAACTCTTAAATCTACCTCAAATGAACTCTAGTTTGAAACATAAGTTCCATATATCACCAAGGACAAACCATATCATCAATTCGCTAGAATAACAAATATAACAAGTCCATTTTTCAATAATGGTGATTTGCCAATATTTTCAATCTTTTCCCACAACAACTGTTTAATTTAAACTTACTTTTCATATTAGAAATTTAAAGCCTCTTCTTCAAAATATTACACTTCAATCGCTATAAGTTCAAAAAATATTATGTACAATAATTAAGAATAAGACAGGGAGGAGGAAAAGCAGAGCAAAATCATTTTTTCCCGACGTTACTTAGTATAATTTAAGTAGTAGTTAAACTTTTTGAAAAAGTGGTTACAAGTTAAATGGGGGCACTAGTGAGATTTTTACGGTTTATGCAGGCGCCCGTTTACACCCACCTACGTAAAAAGGCTTCTAATTACCATTCTTATAGATACTTGTAACTAATTACCAAACATAACAATATTTCACAATTTATACAAATTTAAGAGAGAGGGAATATCCCTTAATTTTAGCCCTAGAAAATTGGAAAAACCGATTGCCCCCCATATATATACTCCCTCCCTTTCAATTTATATTGGCACGACATTTAAGAAAGAGGAAAGACTTTTGAAATTTGTGGTTCAAAATAAGTCTTGAAAATTTACGTGAATGTAAATCATTCATAAAGTGAATTTGTTTCCAAATTAGGAAATAGATCATTCATTTTGGCACGGATTAAAAAGAAAATAGGTTCAAATAAATTGAAATAGAGGGATTATACATCATTATCCTTTCATTACTCCATCCACCAATGTATTAATCATCTTCAGAAGCTTCTCCAATGGTTTTCTGTGGTCAGTAGCATCACCTCTTACTACCATTGTTTTCTTCTTTTGCAACACTTATTTCTGCTCCTACAAAATGCTTCTACCACTGCATCTCCCCATCGCCCATCAAAATCTCCATGAGGAAATCGCTCTGGTAAAAGAGATCTGGATAAATCTAGCTTCGACGAAACTCTTTTTTTTTTTGTAAAATTTTTATGGAAATAATTTTGCTTTGTAATGGTAGAATGGGTGGAAATAATACAACATACAAGTCGATCTGTGTATTACAGTATATCTTGTATTTGTTGTTTATGAGTATATATTCTTGTATATATGTCTTAGTTGTAGATATTCACATACAATAATAAACAATCATATACGAGTATATATGGGAAGAGTTGTAGAAGCCACGGGAGAGAACTCCGACAAAGAAGAAAACTCTGGTGAAAAAACGAAGAAGCAGCAAACAGATAGGGGTCGTTTGGTACACGGTATTAGCTTCGATATCCCAACACTAATTGTGAGATTAATTTTGTATCATGTTTGGTAGAAGGTAGATAAATTTATATCTTGTACCAAACAAAGTATAAAGTGCATCCGAAACTTTGGGATATCCCGTCTTATCCCATTAATCCTGTGATTATTTTATCCCATATCTCAGATGGAATAAATTAGTCCCAGAATTATAATCCTGGAATAGTTTTGTCTACGTACCAAACGACCCCGTAAAGTCATATGATTTTTTGGCAAAACTTCGACAATTTGGTAGAAAAACGGTAGACGAGAGCAGATCAATTAGAAGAAAGAGAAATAGAAAGATCTCCAAAATCCCTAATTTTGTGGAATTTGTTGGAGGTTATATATGTTTTGTAATAAAACTGTAGTTTAATTTTTAAAAATGTGATTTTACCATTAAATAGGATAATTAGGGTCATAATTTGTATTTTTAGGTAAAAGTTGCGCATGGAACAACTTTCCATGCTTGGACCAAACAGTCTCCAATTCTTCTGCAAAGGATTTGGTTCTCCCAGTGTTTATGCAATCCTGTTCAAAATTTTGCATAGATTGGTCTTTAACTTTTTCTCCTCATATATGTGGTCTTTAATTTTTGCCCTTGCTGCTTAATGAATGAAAATATCTAGATATGTTTCGTTCGGCATAAGTTCTGTAACATTTTTATCTTCGGAAACTGAACTTTTGCCTCGCTCGGCACAAGTCCTGTAGAAATTAAGTATGCGACATAAGTTGTGTAGTATTTTTAAAATTATGTTGAGTGTTGAAAGTTTTGCCTTTTCTGCATAACTTGTGTGGATGTGATGATACATATGTCGAAGCTAAATGCTAACTATGTCGAGCGAAATCTATTATACTTTTTTTCCATATTATGTTTAATGTTGAAAATTTTGCCTTGTCCGGCATAACTTGTGGAATATTGCGATATCTATGCCGAAGCTAAACGCTAATTATGCATGCCGAAATTTAGTTTATGCCGCGTCAAAATGTTGAAGGGAAAAAAATTAAAGACCATAAATTTAAGAGACAAAAATTAAAGACCACCCCAAAATAAAAGAAATTTGTGCAAATAACCCAATCCTGTTGCCAGCGTTGTGAAATAATTGCACGGTTTGTCCTTCAAATGGATTGGTTTTTAATTTTTGTCCTTCAAATGGCCTGGTCTATAATTTTCGCCTTTCAAAATCGAACTTATGCCTAGCGTGACATAATTTTTTTAAGGACACCGACATAACTTATGAATATTATGATGCGTAACTTATGCCCCATAAATTTGATTTTAAAGGATAAAAATTAAAGATCAGCACAAAATAGAATCAGCAGTGCAAATGATCCCAGCATTACATCCAAAAGTCCATTAAAAATAGTTTTTGAGCCCAGCTTCTTGCCGGCCACGTATAAGAAGAAGCCTAGCTGCGAGAAAGTACCTCTTAGAAACTGGTCCCAAAATTTAAATTTCAAGATAAATTGACGGGCAATTTGCAGGATTGTCCTTTGCTGGGGGTGGTCTTTAATTTTTGTCCCTCAAATTGGTGGTCTTTAACTTTTGTCCTTAAGGGCCAAATTCCGTCTAAACATGGACAGTTTTGCAAATTCTGTCTAAACATGGACAGATTTGCAAGGCAGAATTTTCATGGGCAGAATTCTGCCTTGCGATTTTTTTTTCTTACTGAGCTGGGGTTCGAACCCACAACCTCGGGGTATTAGGCGAAAAACAAAACTTAAAGACCACCATTTTGAAGGCCAAAAATTAAAGACCACCCCAAATGAAGGACAATCCGCGCAAACAAATAGAAAATTGACCCATTATTTTAACTTCAAACTTTTAATATAGAATGTGAAATTTGAAAAACAGGTTTTAGAATTTTTCAAGTTTTCTCAAGCTTTGATTCAAACTTCAACTCTATTTTCATGTTCCAACACAATTTTTATTTTCATGTTCCAATACAATTTCAACTTTCAAATACCATTTTCAATTTAACTTTAAATATTTACTTTTTTTCCTTCAAATTTCGACCAAATCATACTCAAATGCGTACTTAAGTGTTGGCATTGTCCAACAAGGTATACATTTTCTGAAATTTAAAGAGGAAAATGATAGAAAAATGGAGTTTGCCTAAAAAGGGAATAATGAAAAAATGACTACATATGGGTCAGATTAGAGGTGTCAAAATGAGCTGGCTCAGCCCAACCCAACCCAGCCTTAAAGAGCCAAAGAATTAAACGGGCTAGGATGAACTGACCCTTTTAATTGAAGGGCCTGCAAAATGGCAGCTCAATCCAACCCTAAGTGGGCCGCGGGCTACGACGGACTAGCCCTTTAAGTTTTTTTCATCTTCCGAAATAACATTTTCTAAGTGATTTTTGGTACAATTTGAACATGAAATTTTTCCAGTATGAAATAGAAGTAACTTTTGCAATATGAAATAGAATCTTCTACCACCCATTCTTGCGCAAATCCATAGATAGAGGAAAAAATTCAAGAGAACAAATATAAATTATTATTTTTAATCATTAATTCAGGTCACGTTCAAAAGAAATTAAACATAATATAAATTTTAAGACTAAAAAGTATTACTCCACTTTCTAATTCCTACTTAGTAGTAAGTACATTCTTTTTTCTCATTACATTTTATTTAATTTACTTATTTTATCATTCTTTTCTGGCCAGCTTCTTGCCGCCACGTATAAGAAGAAGCCTATTGCTTGGCTGCAAGAAAGTACCTCTTAGAAACTGGTCCCAAAATTTAAATTTCAAGATAAAAATTGACCCATTATTTTAACTTCAAACTTTTAATATAGAATGTGATATTTGAAAAAGTAGGTTTTAGAATTTTTCAAGCTTTCATTCAAACTTCAACTCTATTTTCATGTTCTAACACAATTTCAACTTTCAAATTCCATTTTTCAATTTAACTTTAAATACTTACTTTTTTTCCTTCAAATTTCGACCAAATCATACTCAAATGCGTACTTAAGTGTCGGGATTGTCCAACTAGGTATACATTTTCTGAAAATTAAAGAGGAAAATGGAGTTTGCCTAAAAAGGGAATAAGGAAAAAGTGAGTATATATGGATCATATATTGAAGAGTTTCTCTTTAACAAATTCCAAATGACATGAATTTATGTACAATCAAATCTCTTTATAATAAAGTTATTTGTCTGGATCTTTTAGTTTTTTTTTTAATTGTTATAGCGAAATGCTATTATAGAAAATATATAATATAACATAAAAATTAATATAAAAAAAAACTTGATTTTCATAGTAAAATATTGTTGTACAGGATGATTAATAATATGTTATAGAGAAGTGTGATTGTACCTTTGAAAACTCTTGTGATCATATGTTGGACTAAATCCTTCTTTACTCTTTTTTTAACCCCCACAATAGAGCTAGAAAGATGTGACACATCTTAGAAATATTATTAAAAAAAGTACAAAGTTTTCCTTTTCTTGGAGGGGCCGGGGCAATAGAAAGCTCCATGTGAAAACTATGTGACAAACTTTTGCAATAGAATTAAGGTGTTAAAAGATAGTAGTATGGTTGGCCATGCTACATTTTCTCTCTCCTGTTTGTTTTCTTTGGTTAGTTTTTCTTTGACCTAATTTTGAATCTTGATATATGTCAATGTTCAATACTTTTATTGGTAAGTGGTAACTAAGGAACACGGTTATTAAATTTCCTCAGGTAAGAAGATTTTTTATTATTTGTTTCCTTGGTGGGTGTAAACAGCTTATGTTACTAACTTCTAATCTACCTATAAATATTTGGTAATTTCACTCATGTTACACACTTCCATAGAGATCCATAACACATTGCAAAAGATCATTGTTCGTGAGTATTTGAGCCAACAACGTGCAGAAAAACATGGATACATATTCTTGATCGAGTTGTCAACGTGTATTCAGTCTAATTACTATCGAGTTGTAAGTAACATTGTCAGCTTATTTTAAAAGCATTCTTAGGTCATAATATGTGGGAGTAAATATTGCTTCGATATAGAGTTAAATTAATGGGGTTGACAATCGAGTGATTGTTGGAGTTAAGAGATCGATTACATTTAATTATTAGGCTACAAAGTTGTAATTTGAACATTGACTAATTAGAGTCGAATAGAAAAATGTATTGCCTCATTTTCAATAGAATAATTGCTCCTTAGGTTTGATAGAAGGCCCGTGTTAAGCCTGGGCCCAAACTCAAAATATAAAAATATAATCTTTTATTAAATAAGTATAACCTGCTATTCCTTCTTTCCCAATTTATGTGATACACATTCCTTTTTAGTCTGTATAAAAAAAAATGATACATTTCTATATTTAGAAATAATCTAACTTAAAACTTCCCCTTTTACTCTTAATGAAATGATTTACAGCCACATAAATATCTATGACTTGTTTTAGGCCATTAGTTTCAAAAGTCCTTCTTTTTATTCTTAAACTCCGTGCCTAATCAAACTATATCACATAGATTGAGTCGGAGGGAGTACATTTTTCTACCGGATAACTAATTTAATGTATTTGCAGGTTAATAATATTTTATAATTATTAAAGTTTCTTCATCACACAATTAGATGATTTTTAATGAAAACTTTATTTATGAGGAACAAAGTTAAGTAGAAAAATTAGCAAATCTCAAAGGGACACAAGTGATTCGATATCCTAAGCTAAGATGATAAAGTAGGATAATTACAACTTGCAAAAATCATAAATCAAAAATATTTTCATATTTTAGTGAATTTGTAAGTGTGTGATTTTATTTATAGATAAAAATAAATTTGTTTTGATACTCATTATTTTGTGTTAAGGGTTTATGCTGGTTAAATGTGATTTTTAACCTTAGTTTTAGACTAAATAATTTATAAATTATACCTAAAAATCATTTTAGTACAATTTTTTTTTTAAACACATTAGCTCGGTAAAGTATAAATATAATGTAACAGAAATGCCTACATGTAAGTAAACAAATTTTCAGAAATTCTCAAATTCAATGATGCAAGTATAAAGTAAAAGAAATACCTACATGTAAGAATCTACAACAAACCAATAAGAGGAGGAAAAAAAAGTTGGAAGATAATATGCAACAAATGAAAAAGGAAAAAGGAAAAAGGAGAGAGAGACAAGAAGCAAGAATATCTAGCGAAGAAATGATTGTTTTTTTTAGGATAACAGATAAGATCAATAGAAGAAAGTGAAAGAAGAAATAAGGTAGGTGTTCGACAGCTCTAAAGTTGACGTAGGGATCTAGTAGTTCAGTTGGTTGACTACCTGAACTTTTATCTTGTTAGTGAGAGTTTCGAATTCCCACGCTGTAATCCCCTCCTGCATTTTCCCTTCCCCTACCCATATGTAATAAAATAATTAAAAAAAATTAAAAAAGTAAAATTAACTTTAAAAAATAACATTAGAACCTAAAAGTAATTAATTGAAAAATTTAACATTAATTTGAAAATTTTTATGAGGACTGCGAAAGCTTTTGATTCTCCCTTAATAGTAATTTAGATGAGAGGAAGTGAAAAAGATAAAGTGTAGACGGTCTATGACCCACAGCATTGACACCTCCAACTGATTAAATTTTCCTAAATTGAAGGTAACTAAATCAACAAGTCATTTTCACCTCCATAATCTAGAATGCAAGAAATTTAATAACAATAATTTGACTATAACTCTTGACAAAACCAACCTTTAAAGCAGTAATTATTTTTCCATCCAAAATTTTGACTTTGAAGAACAACAAGGAATCTCTTTTTTCATTTTTTTTTCTGGAGGGTGGGTTAGTTAAATAATTTTTAAGTGTACAAAAAAACAAACATTTCTCTGTCAATCAAGATTTCAATCAGATTCATTGCATTAATACTGCAAAATTGTTCATATTGGTTCTTTAATTTGGTCCCACCCACCACCTGATTTTGAGTTTTCAAAATCAAGCAATTTTAATACATGTGCATTTAAATAAATTGTTCTATCCAGAGAGTAACTACTAAATTTGACTTTGTAACTCTGAAAAGAAGTGCACAGTTTAAACAGTGTTCCTTTTGTATTATGTCTTGAATGCAAAATTTTAAAATTCTGAATCCATGAGATAATGTTTTTATAAAGAAATAATATGCACCTTCTAGTGTAAACATTATTGGAGCATATTCTGGATTCATGTCCATTTTTTGAATTTGAATTTCAAATTCGAAAGGTGGTGCATAGACATATAATATAGTTTAATATTTTAGTTCGAATTTTCTGTTGTCTTATCATGCATAGACAATATGTACATTGAGCTGATGAATTATGAATCACTACAAACAAATAGGAATTACTTTCAAAATTTGTCTTTAGTCCGTCTCTAAATGATCCTAATTAATAAATTTTCTTCATAACCGCCGCTAATCCGTTGTTAAATAAGATTAACATCATATTTTTGTATTCTATTTAGCGACAAGAGTGTCCTTTAACACTACTTGAATTGTAACAAAAGTCGATTGCGTGAAATCTGTATTCGGCTCTGTCCAACAACTCTTTCCATTTAGGGGAGACAATACATAAATCACAATTAGCCCGGATTTATGTGAGATAATTATGCTGAACACAAAAATCAAAAGTCTAATAATTTTTTTTTTTTGGTTTAACACAAGTCACAATTAGTCGGGATTTATGTGAGATAATTATGTTGAACACAAAAATCAAAAGTCTAATAATATATTTTTTGATTTCCCACGCGGTGTGCGGTATCCGATATTTGCGTTGAAGTGTTCCCTACAAAGAATTTTTTCATACTTAGGATTTGTTCCCGAAATCTCTAATTAAGAAAGGAGCTACTCCATCCGCTGTACCACATTCTTTGGTGGTTACCAATATAAGAGATTAGCAAATGGTAAACTGTAAGGAAAGTCTGTGAAAAAAAGTCTTAATAACTTTTATTAAATCCAAAATAATAGTCTTCTCTAGTCTTATACATTAACGTCTTATGCTTAAACTGTACTTTTCAAACTTTGACAAAATGCCTAGTTTCTCTTCTTTGAAATCAACAATTAACGAAAAATTAAGTTGGAGAAGAAAGCTTACTGAAATTTTGTGTCATAAGCCTGTTGGGAATTCTGAAAGCAATAACTGTATGGAATCTAATAATTGTGAATTTGTGATTGATGTAGTCAGTGAACTAATCAACTGAAGCCAAACATATGATCAGATACTCCCTCGTTTCAGTTTTCTTCGGTTTCACACGCTCCTTAAAAAATATTAACTAAGAGATTATTTGACTAATTTTACCCTTATTTGTGAGTTATAATTTCCCTCTATTAAGTATTTATTTTATTTGTGTCATCTCCATTAATGACAAAATTTACTAAGGGTAAAATGGGAGACAAAAATAATCCATTGTGCCTTGAACTTCTAAAGAGAAAAATAATTTTAGACAATTATTTTTAGTAACAGATAATTTGAGACGGGGGAGTGCATAGTCCAATTAAGTGGATCACTTCATCATTTGGAAAGTTGAAAGCAACAAATTGCTCAATCCATTAAGTGAATTAATGGATCAACATGTGGATGCACCATCTTAAGAGTTGTCTGGTGTTAATGCATAACAGAATATTTTCATTTTACATTGAGAAGAATTAAATATGACTTTAACAAAAAAAAATATAAAAAAAAATATGACGAGTATTATAGTGCATACAGCTAACCGGTCTAATTTGCCGATATATAATTCGAAATGGTTCAATTTTACCACTCGTTGCATTTTTGGTCCATTAGTCTCTTGCGGTTAGTAAATCGTTTTGTATCCCTTACAATTAAAGTATGGAGCTCTAGTATGAAATCATTGAAATGGATGAACTCTATATGACCAAATTCTTAGAGAAAAAAGATCATTTACCCATCAACTTTTTGACTATTGTTTTTCAAGTACTCTCAAGTTGGAGATCCATTAGGGGCTAAGAGAAAAAAACGAGACATTTTTCTTGTGACGGTGAGGTAATATTAGACCAAAAGTTTGTTGTTGAGGAAAGTTGCTCAATTTCGGATAGTATAGGGACAATTTTGACCCCTTAATGACTATATTTTGTAAGTGTAAATTTTTTTTTTACGTCATTTTAAGCTTGAATAATTTATCAAAAAAAATTGATTATGAAATTTTGTTATACCTAAAATGTTTGCTCAAGAGTGCAAATTTTATCACTAAATTTAAAAAGTTAGACACAACTTCAACATCGTTTGAACCCTACGAAGATGGACTTGTACAATTCACTTTGTTTCCACGTAATAAGATTTTGTTAAACTTCATAACTATTTATAATCAAGGTTTAATTTCTCTCTTCATTCCACAATCGTTTATGAAGCTTCGCACAGGTTCCTTGATGATTTTAATTTCTTTTATGCATTTTTTTTGTATAAATATACATAGATGGGTTCACAATTCCACTGCGATAGTTTTTTTTTAATCTGTTCATTTCATAAACTATTTGTAATCAATCATCTTGAAGTTTGAATAATTCCATCATAGGCATGTCGAATAAATCGAAAGTCTAGTTAGGTTGAAACAGTAGTATCCTCTTTGGAAGTATGTCAAAAGTCAATTGATGCACAATAATTCTAATCCTAACTTTAAAAGGTCATTTATTATTCTCTCCTATGACCTATATGTCTAAACACTTCTATAAAAAATAAAAATTTCCTATTTATTTCCTTCTTCCTTTCTCTTATTATCTATTCTATTATTTATTTATTTTTAATTCCAAATGCATCGACAAGTTTCAAAACTGTTGAGCTTTTTGCGCCGCAGATAAAATAAAAAACAAATCAAGATAACAACAACAACAATTAAAAATAAGCAGCAACATGACAATATTCAATAAGTTGAAAGATGACGATATTTAATAATTTCACAGGCAAATCTACTACCAAACATTAATTTCACAAAAGAACATTTCCAATATCTATAACATTAATTTCGAAAACATGTTTGGAACATAACACCTCCAAGACTTTTTGTCCTACACTGAGTACGTGATCTAAGTCGGAAATATTCTACTAACTTAATAGTAAAATATATATACAAGATTACAGAAGTCACATGTTTGAAAATAAGTCATGGTAAAGGTATCAATATTCAAGATTGTTAGGTACATATGTTTATTTATATCCTTACAGGGTCTCTTTGTTTTCTTGCATTTAGATAGTCAGAGGTGACATATTTGTAGAATTAGTAATATTGTGAACCATACCTAATAATAATTTAAATGGTTAGAGAACAAATATTTGTATTTATTTATTTGAAATTTACAACGCACTCTCTCACACATGGATCTGTATATCTTGCCCCAAGCGAAGTCAGGAAACACCGCTTTACCGAATTCTTTCACTAAATATGTACATAGAAATAATAAGTAAAATGAAAATATTGGATATAACTGTAAAATATGATAACCTTTGTCATTAAAGTAATTTATTTATTTGTTCACTCAGTTAAATATCAACGCCTTTTAGGAAAAATCTTGCGTACACTGCTGCTCTCACGTGTAAACATTTTTTTTACCAAATATGTGACGGTAAAACTCGAAATACTTATCTGTTCTGATGTCATAAATTGAGTGAATTATCTCATTTTAAATTGTAAAAAATGATAACATTAATTTTTTTATTTTAAACATGCAACAACATTGATTCGCATGCGTTATGAGTTTAACAAGTTAATGATAAAACTTTTATGATGGTTTAGTCACAATTTTTTATTTTATGAATTTCTTATATATTGCTTAATGTCTTTTTTTTCTTGGCCACAATCAATCCCAAAATTTATTCTTCTGAATTTCTTAATTCCAGCAAGAAATGACCTGTTTTACTCTATCAAAACAACTAATTGACTTTAATTTTTCAATATTCCACGATATCTTCTACCAATGAATTAGATAAATAATACTGCTTTAAAGAAAAAGGGAAAATTAGTTTAGGACATAGACATATAGTGCCAAGTTGCCAAATAGTCCAACAATTGATCTATCTATTGTGCGGACCAGCTAAGACATTTTTTCTTGGTTGCCTCTCTCTCTCTCTTTAACCTATACATACATATTTGTGTATGTTTCTTTCTTGTTTTCACTTGTCTTTTTGATGTGGCGTGGTGGGGTTAAGGGTTTAGTCCATATATTAGACCTTGAAAATGCAAGATTTTGGCAAATCTTGGACCCCACCATTGTTATATACATACATTTGCCTACTTTTTCCCAAAAAATGAACGTGGCTTACGCAACCCACCACCCACCCTATTTGAACCCCATTAGTTGGTTTTAAGTTTTTTTTTTTTTTTTTTTTTTTTTTTTTTTTTTTTTTTTTTACCATTTGTCCATATTTATGTGTTTGGTTTGGTTTTCTTGTTATAGAATCAAGATTTGTCTAAAAACAGTTATTTGTAGTTGGAAGAGTTGAAAGTGGTGGTGGAGGTTTCTTCCATGTGCTATACTTGGTAGAAGTATTTTTTTTTTCTTTCTTTCTTTTTATTTCTTTATTAGACAAAGTTTCTTGCTTTTCTTTCTCTACTTTGTGTTTAAAATAGACTTTTTGAGGGACTAATTTTACATCTTATCTTGTTTAGTTGCAGTTTTTGTGGATTGGCTTGAAATTGACTAGCAATAAGTTGTCTGAAGAAGATTGGAAGAACCAAAAAGCTTGATCTCTGTGGTGAATTTGAAGTGGAGTTTCATTTTTTTGGAGGTGAGTTGGAAGTTAAGCATTGATTTTACTTCTTATGTTTGGACTTTGTTGTCTTGTACTTTGCTTACTGTTTGGTTGGAAATGTTGTTATGTCTGCATTATTTTGCAATATGGCTAGCAATTGTTGCAATTGTTTATACTGCATTTCTGATAATAAGTGGGAATCTTAGTCTTAGTTTTCTTTCTTTTATGTAATCATGAAGATATCCTAGATGACTCTTTGGAGTTAGATTGTATTAAATATGATGCTGATAAAGGAAGAACCGCTACCTTTGGAGTTTTTGGCAAAGGGTTGGTTCTTGAAATGCAATTAGGATCTGCTTGAGCCCTATGAGATATATAACACCGTTCTTTAATCCTTCTGTTTCACTGTTTGTGTCTCTCCCAGCTATTGGGAACCACAAGATGTTGCTGAAAGTTCTAATAAACATCTATGGTGTAGATTTCTGTCTTTGTAAGTCTCATGAGAACTTGTTTGTAGACAAAGAGTTGGTCTATTTTTTTTTCTGATAACAAGGGAACTCGCAGCCGCTATCCTTTCTGGTGCGCACAGGGTAAGCCCCGCTCCTGTGCAATAGCCCGCAACCACATAGGAGAGATAACCCGCACTAGGCAAGCCATGTGCGAGGATCTCGACCCAGAAGGCAAATCCCCTACTTTCGTAGGCAGGGGGTTTCGAACCTGAGACCTCAATTATGAAAGCCCCATGCTCAACCAATTGAGCCACCCTTGCGGGTGCCAAAGAGTTGATCTTTTTTCTCCTTAAGTGGGGTCCGTGGAGGGTGGGGTAGACCTTACCCCTACTTTTGTGAGCTAGGGAGGTTGTTTCGTTAGACCCTCAGCCTTTTTTTGTTCTCTTTTTCTGACGTTACAAAGTCTGGGACTTATTTTTATACAGGGTTGTAACTCATTATTTGATCAAGTTTTAATCTTTGGAGTATTTTAAGTGGTAAAGATTCTATGTTTTGATTCATGCCTGAAAATTCTTATGCACCAACTGTTTGTTCCATTTGATTTCAGGATATTTTCTGAAATAAGAATCGGAACGATACAATTGCTGGTGGATTTTGGTCTCGCTGTATAACCATACTTAAACAGTGGAAGGTGAAAGAAGAAAGTTCTTTTTATCTGCTTTCTAATGTTTAATCACCTTAGAGGTGGAATATGGAAAACAGAAACATGGACAAGGATGGCCCTAACAAGGAAGAACAGGCAGAGGAGAATAGTTGTTTGTCGACAGGATCAATAAAAGAGTTAGAACCACAGCACTTACTTAGACTAGGAAACCCACATTTTACTGGAAATTGCACTCAGAAATTGTTCTTTCATAGTTCTCTTGGCTTACAAAATAAGCTTCCGAAGCATATAATAACTTTCGACGAAAGATATTTCCTTCGCTGCCTTGAATTGATACACATCCATTCCACATGCAATTTCTCTTCAAACATGCAAATCTTATCAAAGAGTTCAGGTTCTACAGAGGTTAGAAACGAAAATATCTGCACAAATAATGGCAATCTGGCGATTGAATGTCCTCAAGCTGTGGGGACCGAGAGTTATGTCCCCGACTCTTCTGAGGAGTGGATTCTTGGTGCAATAACTGGTAGTAAGAGTATGCTGAACATTTTAAAAAGTCCTTTACTTAATCAGTTGGAATCTGTCAACAAGGAAAATATACATGATAGTGAAGAAGCCACAGTTTTTTCTGATTTCATGAGCTCTCCTGGTGGTCCAGAATATCAGGTATATGGATCTGAGCACGTACACAGAAGGGTTCTTTCTGTATCTAGTACTACAACTTCGACATGCTCGGACCAATCTTGTCTTTCAGCAGCTGCCCCTATTTCTCAAGGAATGCTCCAGAGGAGATGGAAAAACGGTTTACCACATTACATCTTTTCCGTAGATGGTAAAAAGGATGTGTATACAGCTGATTTGCTGAAGATTGACTCGCCTGATGATAAGTTTCTGGATTATGTTTACACATTTCATTCAAGACCAGAAGGCAAAAAGGAACGTGCCTTAAGGGAATCACATCTTGTAGGTAAAATGACGGTGTCAACTTCAGTTACACTTAGCTCAACCAAGTTGGAGATTATGGAGACCCGATTTGTTGTGTTTGGTTCCATGGATCAATATATGAATGAGATACAAGCAAGTCATATCCTGAGGAAGAACAACAAAAGACTGGCAAAGAAAGTAACAGATGTGTTCAGAACTAGTCAGTCTTATAAGCAGAGAAGCTTATCCCAGTTTGGCGGAACAAGTGCCATTCTTGAAGATGCTTCTTGGACGCCATCGATAGATATGTATGATGATTACCATTCATGCGGCAATGCTCTTCTAGATCAACAAATCCCGCCAAATTTTGAGTTGGCTGCCATTGTTATGAGAGATCCTATTTTTGACAACTCTAAGGAGACAGAGACGGGTGGCTGGGGTATGAAGTTTCTCAAGAAATCCCCAACTGAAACTAAAAATGCACCTCCTGGTTCACGTGGTAACAGTGAATGCTCAACCAGCATGGATGTTATAGTTCCAACTGGTTTTCATGGTGGGCCTAGAAGCATACATGCTGGGCCGTCAAGCCTGTTGGAGCGGTGGAGCTCCGGTGGGCACTGTGATTGTGGAGGCTGGGATGTCGGGTGCCCCCTCACAGTTCTTAAAACTGGAAATGAAGCTTCATCACAAACTACATCCGGAGAATGCCAAACTTTTGATCTCTATATACAGGTCTGTCCTTTGGCGTGTGCATCTTATAATGGGCCTTTTCCATTTTGGACCCGTCGGCTGAAATTAATTAAGGTCGCTAGCCAAAATATACAAAATCTATACACTGATTGTGTATATTATATGTATATTTATGTATACATTATCTGTATGATATGTATATTTATACTTAATATACAAAACCTATACATTTCCTGGCTATTTTGTAAATCGGATCACCAAAAAGGCATTGAACTGTAATTCTCTCTTTAACATCTCCATGTTCCTCTTAGCTCTCATTTCTAGTTTGTGATAAAGCTGTCTTTGCAACTATGCGTTTAACTAAGTGGAGCACTGAGATGTCACTAACCAATTTTTTCTCCCCGATTTTGCAGGGTTCAAAACAATGTGCACCAGTCATGAAAATGTCAAATATTCATGATGGTTTGTATTACATCCATTTTCATTCGACTCTATCAGCTTTGCAGTCCTTTGCCATAGCTGCTGCTTTCATTCATAGACATAGTCCTTTTCTACGACCGAAACTGTACAGGAAGTGAAGTAAGAGGACTTAAGTATGATATCTGTTGTTATAGTTCTCTACTTTTAGAAAAGAAGTCAGACAAATTGACCGTTAGAAATGGTTCAAAGATATAGCATCTGATTTTGTCTCATGTTCATTAATTTATCTTAGCTGGCAGAATATTAGATAGGAAATTTGTTAGCTCACGTTATCATTTTGTTAGTGTAATGAATGATATGCGTTAGAAGCAGTGGTCACTGTACAAATCATGTATTGGATGGGGGAATCCATTTGTACCGTAAAAGTTGTTTAAGTTACTGAAACACACTGATTTTCGAGTGGTTTGTTCCTTTGATCTTTAGTGCAACTTTCAGGCATCAATTGAAACTTCAGTCATGTTTCAATCTCGGCTATCACTGATTGTAAGCAGGACGTGGAATTTCCTTTCTAATTTTCAAAATTGTCAACTTCCTTGCCAATTCTTTAGTCATGTAAGTAGTTTGATAAGCGAAAATGTCAATGAAATTTAAAGTTGCCTCTCTCTCGCTCTGTCTCATATTGGTTTTTGCATGTGTGAGTTCAGTGTAGACAATATTGACGGATCACTGCCTTGTTATGTTTTCTTACACGTTCTTGGAACTCATTTAAGATCATATACTGAGTGTCAATGTCAAACTCAATCTACCTTTCTTGTGCTAATCATGCTGGAAAATTGGACATCTGATTGAAACCCTTTGTGGATTATCTGCATTCACTTTGGTAGTTCTCAAAGATATCTCCTGTTATTGGGTGGTTAGACTCTGGATTATGTTACATTATGGGACTTCAAGTGGGATGTCATTCTGTTTCTTTATGTTTATGTTGCAAGTGTTCTCATGCAAATTCTGCTTATGTTAATTGCAGCATTGAGTGCTAAGTACTTCGATTAATAGTTTACAGAATTTCTAGAAAATGAAATAAGTTTTTCTTTTCTTTAGAGTAAGATTCTTTGTTTGCTTCTTTCGTTGGACTTGGTGGGTGAGTGGCCGATGTTATGAAAGTAACAGAGGCTTATAAGGGAAAGGAAAAAACTAATGTGTGCCAATATGCATGACTTGAAGGGCTGAAGTAATAAGTTTACCATCACATTTTGTGGCGAATTAATGCAGGTGCTATTTTGAGCGAATTGCTTTCGGCTTGAACTATGTATACATATATGAAGAGACGTAAAACACATACAAATAATTAGGTACACTCATTTTGATTCACTAGATCTAAATACAAGTTTCGTATTTGATCAAACTATGGATGAAAATGGCCCCGAAAAAAACAATTTCTAGCTAGGGGATTATCTTTGATATCCTTTTTCTTCTTACTTCATTATACAGTAAAGTTTTGAGGTAATTATGGTTGATCCTTTCTAGCATGGTCAGTACAAGCATAATGAAACTTAAATCATTAATATATGACGCCTTGCTTAAGGTAATATTCAGCTTCGATGTTTGCTCGTCACCTTTCTAAATTCTAATGAGTTGTTCGTTGATTTTAAGCCGGTGGCACATGCAAGATTTTTATGTGGGGTTTGGATTTGGGGCTATAGAGGTTCTAAATCTTTTTATTTCCCAAATTGATCATGAATATTTTGGTTATTTTCAAGTTGTGTCGATATATTTTATATATAAATAATATTTTTTTAAATATATTTGTAATGAATAATTTTGGCGAAGCGGTGTCAAATAACATCACCGAGCATTTAAGGGTGTGATCTAGTAGTCAATAAAATGTGTTAAATTCTGAAGTCACAAGTTCAAATTCTAACGGAGGTAAAAACACTAGATGATTTCTCCTCATATGTTATGATAACCAAAATTATCTGATACCTATGCTGAGAGGAGGCCGTCTGTATTTTGTGGAATTAGTAGCAAGCTGGATATCACAATTATCAGGAGAACAAAAAAAAAACATCACTCATTGAAGACTGTCTCCGCCAAACTGATCCACAAGTCTTACTACTCTCATTGTCATGAACTGGGGTCTTCCTCACGCAAAGTGAGGGTTCTGTTCTCACATCTCCCTTTTTAGTGACAATTGGCACTTGGCAGGAACACAATATTCAGAGTTTTGGATGTGTTTTGTTGGGCAGACCATGAGACCAACACCTCTTTTGCAGTGCAGTTACTGCAGAAAACTTGCAGCAAGCAATTGATCACGTTTTTGTTAGCAATACTTAAAATAATTTGAGCCCATTGAATTCATAGTGTTCGATTAAGGAAATTATTTTCCTCAATGTAACTAAAGTTTTGAAATATGTTCTCTCAGGATAGAACGGATTAAGTGTTTCATTAAGGAAATTATTTTCCTCAATGTAATTGAAGATATAGAATATATCCTCCCAGGATGACACAATGGAACGGATTAAGTTTACCAGAATTAGCGTACCTCAAACTTTGGTAATCGGCGAACGCAATAGGCGTCAACAAATCACACATAATTTATTCAAAGTGCATAATTAAAGAAGAAAACAATAAGTATTTTCATAAGTAAAATCTGAGGAAATGATAAGGTATTTATAGTTAATAAAGGATAGTGTGAACAGGTGTTATTGTGCCTTATTGGAAAAGTCACAACTTATTCCTGATGTCTTTTTTTCGAAACTACTATTCATTTCTCATTCGCACCTCTTAAATACCCAACAATTTTAACCTCATATAGTTCTTGCACAAATAAACCAAACTTAAAAACTTGGTTGTGGTAATAGTTTCGTTGTAATCACCGTGGTTTCATTTCTCAAAACAGAAATAGGAAAAAAAAGAACTCCAAATACTCATTGTTGGTAACAAAACATGTTACATTCTTGGAGTAACCAAAATATAAGAGACCATGAATCAAGTAACAAAAAGAAAAAGGTCGAAATGACATAAGGAATGGGATTGATAATTGGATAGGGGTAAATAGTTAACCGTGTCCTTGTATTATTTGAAATTGAGTAATTTTGTCATCCGTTAAATTTTTATGTCATATTATTTTTGATGACCGGAAACATGACCCCTATTGGAACTCAAAGTTGAAATGCTTCTTGAGAGTTTTGACACTTGAAGTCTATCAATTTCATGCTAGAGTTTCATTAATGGCAAAATCATTGCTAATGACAAAGATATAAATGAATTAAAAGTATAACATAAAGTAAATTGAGCAATTAATACAAGGGCCAATTTCGTCCTTGAAGTCTATCCATGTCATGCTAGAGTTTCATTAATGGCAAAATCATTGCTAATGACAAAGATATAAATGAATCAAAAGTATAACATAAAGTAAAATTGAGCAATTAATACAAGGGCCAATTTCGTCCTTTTACCCATATGAGAAAACGACTCTCTCCGCAGATGGAAATTTTTGCACTAAGAATTGTGGGCTTATTCAATATCATAAGTAGTGAATTGATTGCATTTGATAATTAAATTTTAAAAAGCACTTGCTTAATACTAAAAAGTGCAAGTTAGTTAAACTTATAGAAACATCTAAACCAAATTCTAAAAATATTGCGAAATATGCTCAACTTTTTCAAAGACCCGTTTGTTTTTTACTATATATAAGCTAACAAGAAGATAAAGTAGAAATAAGATAATTATGGTAAAAAAAATTCAAACTTTACCTTATTATGAGTATATTATTTTGCAGTGGTACGTTGAGAAATGCTAGTAAGACAGTGTTTGTAATAGGAAAGACGAATTGAAAGGAAACGGTAAAAGATATGGGGAATCTTCTGTGTTGGTATGAGCCGTTGGATCAGTGAGGATGAATGGTCATGATTAATTCACCAGTAAACGGTTCTGATGATAGAATCGAACGGTCTATGTTGGTCAAAGTACATATATCCTAGTACAAAGTTCAATTCGTTTTGTCAACATATTATGGTAAGACTTTACTCGCTTACATTCCCCCAAATCATACTAATTATTAAAAGGCTTAATATCCAGATGGATCTTTAAATTTGACATGTTTTGTAAGATACACATATAAATTTATAAGGTGACCAGATAGACACTTAAACTTACTCAAAGTGTATTTTTCAAGTTTTTCAGTTGTTTTGAAAACAAAAACTATATTTTTCAAACACTCACAATTTTCATGGCCAAACAAGCCCTAAATATATCACAAAATATTTTTTTTAAAATGCAAAAATAAGGCAAACGCATATACATGAGACTATAAATGTGCACTTAAACCAATAAATACTCGCTAATCGCAATTTTGCAGCTTTCAATTAACTCGGTTTTTTTTTTTACACTTGAATAATTAAAAAACAATAACTTTAACCAATAAAAATCCTTAAAAAAATAAATTTCAAATTAAGAAATTTCTTTTTTTTAAGGATTTTCTTCTCGGCTTTACAATTTTCTTAATTTGAAATTTCTTTTACACTTGAAATACTGAACTTAGAAATTTCTTAATTTGAAATTTCTTTTTTTAAGGATTTTTATTGGTTAAAGTTATTGTTTTTTAATTATTCAAGTGTAAAAAAAAATCCGAGTTAATTGAAAGCTGCAAAATTGCGATTAGCGAGTATTTATTGGTTTAAGTGCACATTTATAGTCTCATGTATATGCGTTTGCCTTATTTTTGCATTTTAAAAAAAATATTTTGTGATATATTTAGGGCTTGTTTGGCCATGAAAATTGTGAGTGTTTGAAAAATATAGTTTTTGTTTTCAAAACAACTGAAAAACTTGAAAAATACACTTTGAGTAAGTTTAAGTGTCTATCTGGTCACCTTATAAGTTTATATGCCTATCTTACAAAACATATATATATATTAATTAATTATATTTCTGATTATAATAAATTATATCTATCTATCTATATTATTTTAAAAGTATGAAATTAAATGTTGGTTGACCAAAATAGTCTTTAAATATTGAACGACTCTTATACCCCTTTAGTTTAATTCTACAATATTTTTATTGCGTATTTTGGTAACAAAAAAATATCAAAGTTTGTACTTAATTGAGTTTCGATTATCAGCCGTGAGTTTGATTCCAACGCTAATTGTACACTATGGTAAGACTTCTATTTAACAAAAACTTCTATTTAAGAAAAAATGAGTATTCTGACTTTTATTATAACTAGTGAATTTTTTCGCGCTTTGCGTGATTATACATGGCATTGATAAACTACCAAAATGATCTTTTTGTAAATGTTATCGGCTTAAAATATATGATTTTCATATATACACATGTGTATAAAAGTTAATTCCATAAAAGATAAGATAAGAAAAGAAGGGCGAATAAGGATATATTAGTACAACTAGATGATGAAAGCTCATGTTAGCATGGACCCAACACAAAAAATAGTACCATACTTTTTTTATAAAAAGAATGATATATTTTTATGTTTAGAAATCATTTAACTTGAAATTTTCTCTTTTACCTTTAATGAAATGATTTAAATTCACACAAATATCTATGATTTGTTTTAGATCACAAGTTTTAAAGATCTTTCCTTCTTTTTTAAACTTCGTACCTAGTCAAACTATGTCACATAAATTAGGACACAGAGAGTACCTTTTAGTAATATAATTATGAAATTTTTCTTATAGAAAATATTATAATTCAATTAATTGAAAATATCAATAAATTATTTTACTTAGTCCGCTTCTCCCATATATGACTTTCCTGGTTTGGTTCTCTAATTGAAAGATTTGAAATACACCTTCTCTTACCGAGTTTCATGTCATCATCTCTTTCTACTCAGCAACACTGAAAAGCGCTTTCATACGTTAGCATCTGTTGTAGTTTTAAATTTTTAAGTATAGATCAACTTCATCATTTTAAGAAAATATGTGTATACGTTTCTTGACCGTTTATATTTCGTCTCCTTCATGTTATTCTTCATTATTTGTGTGAGACGTATGTGTCTATTGGGTATAAGTTTTAAATCTTTTGGTTTTTATGACTTCTTCAGCGGTTTTTGTGTTCAATTTAAATCGTTATTTCTTTTTTCATGAATTTTTCTTCTTTAAATTTTCTCTATGCGTACCTTTACCATTTTCTGAACTTATATCATTATTTAAATGTCCTTTTTTTTTCTTTTCTTTTTTGCTTTGTCTCGTACTTCTTCCCGTGGACCCCACCTTATATTTTTTTTTTAATTTTTACTATTGTAGAAGAGTGAGTCCCACAGTAATTTTGTTTTTAATAATTATTTTAACTATATTAGAAGAATGAGTGGGCAACGATCCAACCTTCTAATGTAGTAGAAATAAAATATTCTTGAAACATTTTTTTTTCTTTTCTTATAGCCATATGAATAGTATTAACACAATTTTAATTTCTTATTAATTATATATTTATAATACTCTTGTACTTTTTGCTCATATTTCTGTACCTCGTAGTATTAACTGAGTAATGTAAATAGATAATTTTAAGCGTTTTATAATAAAATATAAACAAAAAGTTCGGGAAAAAGGCAAAAGATGATCCCAAAAAAGGATGTACGAATTTTTGGATCTAAAATTTATCATGCACACATATTTTTCACTCGTATTAAGTCTTTATACCATTCAAATGAATACATAACATATCTCTTCATATACATCACTTAATCATAATAAATAAAAATGATTGATGAAAGCGTTGGATGTTTATAAGTTTTTAACTATCCTAAAAGAACATACCATTTCCTAAGGAATTTTACTACCCCTAAGGAGTATAATTTATTCTGATCGTGAGATTTTATACTGAGCCCACATTTAATAACTTATTTGAAAAAACGTTCAATATCACGACACTATAATCAACAATCAATAGTCATTTACTCATTTATGATCTCCTTTGTCTTTGTGAAAAAGAGTCGCTTCTGGTCCAATGACTCCCATCAAATGCAACACACTTCAACTAACTGAAATATGAAAGAGCTAACATGGGCAAACTAAACAAATAAACAAAAGACAAAGTCCATTCATCTTCAAGCTTTCTACAACCAATTATGCACTATGAAAAATAATTATATTAAATATTTATTATATATTTATAATCATGATATGTGAGTTTTCTTGATTCTCTTAAAATGGAAAGAATAGAAAATACTTTTCCAGAAATTTCATGTTTTTATTTTTATAAGTAGATTCTTTTCTTCTTTTTCATGTTCATTTGATAGGAGTACAAATATTTGATTTAGGTGTTTTTAAACACTTTTATAGTATTTGGGTAAAATAAAAAAGTGTTTTTAAGCACTAGTGTTTAAGCTAAAATGACAAAAATAAGCCAAAAGTCATAAGCTAGAATTCCTAACTTATGATTTTTGGCTTATAAGAGCCCGTTTGGATTGGCTTATAAGTTAGCTTATAAGCTGTTTTCAGTTTTTTTGAGTGTTTGGCTGGCCAGCTTAAAGTCATTTTGTGCTTAAAATAAGCTCAAAAAAATAATTGAGCCCATTTGACTTAGCTTATCTAAAGCAGCTTATAAGCTGAAAACAACTTATAAGCCAAAAAAAATAAGTTAGACTACCCCAACTTATTTTTTTTAGCTTATAAGCTGCAAACAGCTTATAGGCATAAGCCCATCCAAACAGGCTCTAAGTCAAAAGTCATAAGCCCATCCAAACAGGTAGAGAATTACTCCTACCATGAAACTCCTCTACACAAAGAATTACAAATGCCCATAAAACATCTTTTGGGGAAATATATTAGTAAGAAATTACAAAGAATTATTAAGAAATACTTGATGGTAAAAGACCGCGACAGTGAGTTACTGTATAAGTTATATTCAACGTTTTATGGTATCACAATGCAGTACTTGTCGTGGAAATATGTTAAGAAAAGTTCAAAAACATACCATAATTTCTCCTTCGCCTTTGTCAACAACTGCAGCATGGAGAAGATATGAATTTCTTCTAGTTTAGGCAGTACTTAAGCACCGCCTGGAATCTCTTCATCTTCTTTACCATTTAATTGAGTAATGAATTTGCGTTGATTAGCTTATACGTTAGCAGATGGAATTAAAGGGAATTAAATATGTAAAACCAACCGTGTTTGGAAATTTCAGAAGTTAGTGTGAAGTTTACTTTTATTGCAAACGATATGGATTAGTATCGTTACAAAAATTTAAGCAGTAGTGGATATAGATGATTTAATTTACAACAAGGAATATGAAAGGGTGTCTTTCCCTTTTAATTCAGCAATGAATGTAATAATTATTAGACTTATTGATAAAGTAATTTTATTTTTCAACAAATATTTTGAGGGGAATATAACCGAAAAAGCTCAAAAAATTGAGAAAAAAATATAAATATTAATGGAGACCACAGAGAGGTGTCACGTCACTTTATTTATGCTTAGCTTTATAATATATTGATTTGATATTATTGATGATTGATTGATTGATTTAATAAAAGCATGCACATGCCTCCTTGGAGAACTAAGAAATCCGGCCTTCTGATTTAATTTATGTAAGATAAGGCTTTTTTAATTACTTGTTTTTTTAATAGAAATATTATAAATCTTACTTTGGTAATCAACTTAATTTTGTTTCTTTTATAATCAACTTTTTTTTTTTTAAGAAAATAAATAACCAAATATTCTTGAAAGTGATTGATATTCTTATAATGTAATTTTGTTTAGTAATGATTTTCAACGCTTTTATATCTTTAAATTACACTAAATAAATATATGACCACTTTATTTCTAATATTGATTATCTTAGCAGTAACATATTTTCTATATGGGAAAAAGGGAAAAATAATAAATACCGTGAACATCAATTTCAAGTAAGTGTTGAGTAGATACATATATATATATATATATATATATATATAATCCGAATTTTACTATGATTGAGATTGTTTGAGAATAACGTGCAACTGCACGTTTATAGAGACTAGTTATATTAAAAGCACGAATGACCTTAGAAATATTGATTGGACTTTTTGCCTTTTATTAAATTAAAAGACTATATAATAGACAAAATTGTCATTTATTATTTTTCTCAAATTATTATTTATAATAGTCATTTGATTATCCCCTAATATTTAGAAATAAACATTTAATTACATACCTAAAAATTTTAAGCTCTTTCCATATTTTTTAGGTTTAGGAGTCTTTTTATCCACGGACTGCACGAAAAAATTTCACCATCGGTCAGTAATTTTAACTGCGGCCAGTAATTTCAACCACTTCGTTTTAGACTTCCGCTTCTGCTATCGAAAAACAAGTAAGTTTTCTGTGTTACGATATACACAACTATCTAATTTGTTTAAATTAACAAGTTTTCTGTGTTACGATATACACAACTATCTAATTTGTTTAAATTAACACCTTCCAAGTAGAGATTGGATTAATTAGAATTGGTATTGAATCTACAAATTAGATAGGTTTGGATTGGAGTTAAATGATTTTCTTGCGGTAACTCCAATAAATTAAAATTTAATCTTTTTCCTTCATATGTTTATGTTATTAATTTGATGCATTGTGCAATAAATACATATGCACATTATTTTGTTTATCAAGATTCTAATCGTTAAGTTATCTAGATTGTAGGATTTAATAGATTAGACAGTGCTAAATTGATAAGTTTTTTTTTTTTTTTTGATAATTTGAAATGAAGCAATACACACATATTTTTTTGTGATTGACATGATGCACACGTGCAATGCACGTACGGTTAAACTAGTATATTTAAAGACATGTACCATATATCGATTCTTTTACAATATATGCATATCGAATTTGGTAAATTGCTACCTATCCGAAACTCCATCAAATAACGATAAATAAAACACAATTTAACAATATTTAGCAAATACTTCTTCCTTTTATCTTTTTAGAATATATACTAAAAGAAGAGAAGGAAAATCGATTTAAATATTTTCTTTCGAGTGAATATCAATATTTTGAAATAGAGTAAGATAAATAAGAAAACATGGACAATACATTGAAGTAGAAAGGAATATCACACCTAATCTCCATTTTTGGCAATCTTGCAGATTGAATTATACATTTAAAAGCTTAAAAGCATATTATACATTTGCTACACAGAATTTAAATGACAGAATGTGGTTGGGAGGAGGGGTGATACACTAATTAACGGAGGGCGAAATTTGTGAATTTCACAAATTTGAAGGGTGTTTTGATCCTTTTCCCTAATTTAATTATATACCATGTAAATATAATGAACTTTTACAATGTTAGTTTAGTTTATAACTAATAATAGCAAGCTAGTTAGTTTTGTTGTGCAAGTAACAAGCAAAAACTCACTTAATTCCTGTGTTTACACCAAGCGACATCAACTTATCGTGATTAAAAATAAAGAGAGGTAAAAATAGTCCTAATCAATTAACTACTCCCCCCATTTAAAAAATAAATGAATTTTTGGGGTGTGACACGCCTCTTAAGAAAGTTAATTAATGACATTAATTAAAAGATAATTTGTCAATATTACCATTTTACTGTCTTAAAACTTTTCTTAAAACAAGAGATAGTCAATTTTGGGAGCAGGAAAAACAATTAGAGAGGTAATTTTGAAAAAGATAATTAATACATCTTTGGACTTCGTAAAATTCATTTGTTTTGGAAATAGAAAAAGTTCTACAAATTCATTTATTTAAGAATGGAGAGAGTATAATTAAGTGATAATAGTTCAAAAACACACTCATTCATAAATCCTAAATGTAAGTAAATTACATCAGTAACCAATTGACATCACTATACCCTAATTATCTAAACTAATATTTGGTTGTATTACAAATTTTAATATCGTCAATATATCAACTTAAATCCCTCCTTTATCAATAATTAAATAAAAACGAATCATTAAAAGGGTAATTAAATAAAAAAAGTCAGTAGTTGAGCGAAAAGGTAAAAGATTAGACAGTAAAAAGAATTATGTCGCAGTAATTCTGTTACTTTTAGTTGCCGTGCTCTCAAAAAATTTAGATATTTTACTGTACCAATAAAACAAGATATTTATAAGATAATTTAATTTGTATTTTACATAACTAATTAACTTGTTGTGTGAGACTTCTTTTAATATCACAAATTCATTTGATTCAAAATTTATGGGCTCAAAAGTACAAACTTTGGACTCATTAATTGGTCAAACAAAAAATAGTCTCACACAACTTGTGTCAATTGTGTGAGCTACAAAATAAAATTTCTCTAAATTTGTCTTTCCTAGGTATATTTAGTACTATTAACCATAGTAATTCAACTATAGTTAAATTGTTTGATTTGATACAGACATCAAGAATTCTTGATGAAGAATTTGTTTGTCACCATTGTTGAAGAGAATGTTGAGAAATTGTCCAAGAGTTTCTTGAAGCTCAAGTAAAAGCTTTTCCAAAAGGTATTGTGATTATTCATTTAAAGTATGGTCCACAAGTTTTTTTTTTTAATTTTAATTATGAAATTCTAAGGTAAAAAAAAAAAAAAGAATAATTTATTTGTTTGTTATTTTGGGATGTGTGGAAGTATTTTCTTCAAAAACCTAGTGGGGTCAGTGTTTGCAATGGGGTTATAACCCATTGATATTAGATTAGTTAAAATGGCTTCATGCATGAGAAAAATAAAAGGCTTGATAGAATAATGCTTTAGTTTTTGAAATGTATTTTGGGTTGTTGTTTCAAGCTTATAAAAACCCAGAAGTAAGAATATTATTGTTGATCTTTTTTTTTGTTTTTGCCAAATATTCATAATAAAAAAAAATTATAGTAGACGAGTTTCCTGTTAGTATAATTTTTTTTTGGGTTGCTTTATTTTGCTTGTTTGAGGCTGTGCCATTATCTCTTTTTTCTTTGTGTAAAAAGTAGTTTTTGTGGGCGTTTGGATATAAGAATTGTGAAATTTGAAAAAAAAAATAGTATGTTTTAAAGTTGAAAAAAGGTATTTGGAAATTAGAGTTATGTTTGGACATGAATATAAATTGGAGCTGCTTTTGAATTTTTGCGAGTGATTTGAAGTGAAAGTTGTTTTTCTAGAGTTTTTCAAATCCCGGAAAATTTCAAAATTCAACTTGAAGTTGAATTCCGAAAAATTGTAACAGATGTCCAAACGGTTTTCCTAAATAATATTCCGGAAAAACGTGAAAACTATCCATGGCCAAAGTGAAATATGATATTTAGAAATTGGAGTTGTGTTTGGCCATGGATACAAATTGGAGTTGTTTTTGAATTTTTTTGTGAGTGATTTGGAGTGAAAAAAGTGAAAACAACTTTTGGTGTTTTTCGAATTCCGGAATTTTACTGGCAAACATGATTTCCTGAATTCAACTCTGAAAAAAAGTAAAAATTATTCATGGCCAAATGGCCACTTACTTAATTATGTTTTCAACATGCCCGTTGTTGAGGAGGCTAGTTCTTTTTCATAAGACAAAAATGTGCCAATTCTCTTGAACTCAGGACTACATTGTGTTTGATATCACTTGAAGTGTATAACCATCTCAATAAAAGCTTATTCTGTTGGAGAGAAAACACTTCTATTTACTACTTAATTATGTTTTTAACACTATTACTATTTGGTAAGTACATAGTATTTTTTTCTGACTACAAATGTGTGATCTATGTACCTTCTTAACATATTTTTTAAGTGTGTAGACTTTTATTTAAAATATATTAAGAGATGGATGGCTTTATACTCCAAACTCTTCCTGTTCGTTTCGGGATGGAGGTAGTAGTAAATGGAGTTTTGAAAGCAAAGTTGCTGTTAAAGAGAACTTCAAACTTGTTTTTACAGGTTGAAGATGGGATCTAGTTTAACTTCATAGTAATCTTGTATGGGCAGGGGCAGGTTGCAGTTGTTAAAGAATAACATGGAAGTAAGCTGTTGAGACACAACTTAAGTGGGGACTTAATTTCTGTTAAACATTTCTGTTAAACTGATGTCCTGTTGTTGATCTATGGAACTCTACTTTGTACCATACCTTGTAGATTTTTTAAAAAATTCCTCAACAATGTATCTTAGAACACCCATTAGCATCTTTTCTGTGACAATGGGTGTTATCTTAGTAATATTAACATTGACAAATTGTGAATAAAACACTTCTTGGTTATTGGTAGGAAGATGTGTGATACAACAAAGTTTGACAAGTAGGAACTACTTATAATCTTCATTCCCCCTGTCATATCTCTTGGATTATAGAGAAGATGTTGGCTGATAAAAAAGAAATACTAGTAATAGAGGACTTGGTGAAATGCGGGGAACAATTCTGCCACTGCATTAATTTGTATTTTGGCTGATGAAGTGATTATTTTGCAGTCAACCCTTTTCTACTGTCTCCTATGTTATTCGGACTCTCCTAAAATGTCGTCGGTGCGTGTCAGATCCTTCAAAAGTAGTGTATTTTTGGAGGATCCGACACGGGTGCGGCAACACTTTTGAAGAGTCCGAGTAACTTAGACTGTCTCACACCGAGCTCTATTAGGATTTTCTGGAATGTCTCACACCGAACTCTATTAGGATTTTCTGGAATGATGAAGTATCGGCTTGATGCTTAATTACGTCATACAGTCTGTTTTTCTATTGATGTAGCATTTGATATAACCAACATTCTGCACCTCCTATTAGCTTCCGAAAGAACTGCTAGGAGTCCTCATAAATCTGTACTAGATACTGTTCTACATGGATTGTCATCTAGTAAGTTAATAAACAACAAACAAAACAACAACATACCCAGTGGATTTTATTAGTATGCTATGCTTAAATTTTATTCCAGTCATTATGTTGGTAAAATTCAGTGTGTTTCTGCTTTTTCTTGTTTGTGGTTGAAATGGAGATGTAATGTTGTCTCTCGTTTTTTTTTTCCGCATGCAAAGGAAGAAGCTATACCTCAACCTCATTGAGCCCCTTCAAGTTCTTCATTAGTAATATAAAATGGCTCCAAGGAATCCGAAAGTTACAAAGGCCTATGAGGCAATGAAGGTCTTTGGCTATACTGCAAAAGATGTGAAGCCAGTGTTGAATAACCTTCTGAAACTGTACAACAAAAACTGGGAGCTTATTGAAGATGAGAACTATTCTGCTCTTGTGGAGTCTATTATAGACAGCAAGAAATCAAAGGTACTGTTATTACTTCTGATTCAGTGCTTATTTCCATTGTCCATAACCACATGATACCCCTTGCAACGTGTGAATTTCTTTCTATGGATTATGTATGGTAATATTTGTGTCTATCTTGAGGTCATGCACAAAGAAAAAAAGGGGCCGTTCATTCATCTTCACATCTTTCCTTTCAATTTCCAATGAGAAGGCATGTCATTATAGTTTCCCTGATGATCAGGTAAGGCATTTGGTAGATGAGCCGGAAGAAGATGAACCACCGCTGAAAAGATCTAGGCTCAGCTCCCAGGGAAATCATTCTTCACTTTACGATCCCAGCCCAAGTGCTGACACATGTATTTCAGAGTTGCAGATTCCCAGCAAGCAGAAGATGGCTGAGTTCACTACTGAGTCTTACGAAACTGAGGATGTTGAATTGAAGCCTCTTTCTCTCTTGAACCATCATCAGCGCCAAGGCAAGAAACGGAGTTCTTCAGAGGCTTCTCCTGTTTCGGAGTGGGCTAATGACATTGTGGTACTCTCAGATGATGACATGCAAGGACCTTGTGCTCTTTCAAATCCTGCTGTGATTCCCAAAAGAAGACTAACTTTTAATAGTAGCCCGGAAGAGCCAAATGTTACGGGTTCAACTGATGCATCCAACCAAGGTGCTCTGGTTGAGTACGACGTTAGTGATTCTGTGCCTCTCAACGTGCCATTTTCTGATAACCTGCCAGGTTTTGATGTTCCCCTTGCTGTTGTCCCTTCAGGTATTCCTTCCATGTGTAGAGTTAACTATTAATAAGATCTTTCTGTTTCTCTTCCCAGACACGGTTTAATACTTGGAAACTGTTAATGGAGTGTTCTTTAGTTCGAGTTCGGCTACCCATTCTGTTGATATTCTCTAGATGCAACAACAACATACCCAGTATAATCTCACAAGTGGGGTCTGGGTTGATATCTTCTAGATGGATTTTACTTTTGAAGTTTCTTTTGACTGTCATGTACACTTGTTTTGGTGATTGCATACTAAATCAGAACGTGAATATAGTAAAGATTGACTAAAAGGAAGAAATAGAGGAGGAGTTAACTTGCTAACGTCAATAACTATATTCTAGAAGTTAATCTGTTGTCTGAAAGCCAAACAAAGACAGCTAAGTCAAACTGCTATATTGCAATCCTTTCTCCAGTGATATACAATTCTTCTTTATGAAAGCTTCAATGATTACAAATTTTCTATGAATTTGTTCTTGTTCTAGTGATCTTCTTTGAACAAATCAAAGACGTGAAATCATATTTATATAAATGCTTTCTACCAAAAAGCTACATCTTCCACTTTTGATTGAGCTGGAAAAGCTAATCTCTTCTTTTCTGTTATGACATTGGTTTAAGACTGATTCAGACTTTTTCTTCATATTTTGTGGGTTATAATTTTCAATTAATAAGTCAAATACATGTCAGCTATATCTTTCATACAAGCTAGCCGTGCAGAGATTCTTATGTTTTATAGTAATTCTATATTAGTTTCGGCTCATAGTAAGCCCAACATTGATATTTTGGTTGATGAAAAGGAAAAAGCTATGTGAATGAAGAACATCCAGATTTGTTGAATCAGATGGGGTCGTAAGTTCTTTTCTTTTTGTTGGTAAAACCACTGGGAAATTGTATCTATGTGTAAAATCGTACGTCTGGAATTTTGAATCTTTTTTATTTGTATTTCCTTCCTGTTGGTTTTGTCAAATCCGTAGTCTTACCAAAATGTGAATGTTATCTAAATATTTGGGTACAGAAGGAAATGAAGAAGGTGCAACAAATTCATCACGTCTAGATATTGCTTCCTCTTCAAAAGGGGAGGTTAAGATCTCGTTTGTCTATAAGCCAAATTCCTCCTCAGACTTTAGTCCACCAAGTTTAGATGCAGTCTTAAAGCGGATGGAGGAAAAATATATAAAGTCTTACGGATTTTCTCAACCTGGTTTTGCTTTGTTGAGGTTGATGGAAAATCTGTGTGAATGCTATCTGACAGCTGACACCAAGGCCAGGGTAGCAAATGAGACATCAGTAGAGTCTCAGAAACTTCATCCAGTAGGTTTCAAATTGTCGAATCTTGTCAAAGCCGTACCTCAAATTCCAAAATTTCCAGCTTCAGGAAATAGGGATATAATCTGCCATATGGTGAATTTTAACGGTACTAGGATTTACGGTGCTGAAAATGACAAAACTCTTAAGGTCCTTAAACTCCTTGGGCCTCCAATGATGAACAATTCAGTTTCTGCTTATTATATTGAAGACATTTCCAATGGTCAAGAGGAGCACAAAATTTCGTTAATTAATGAATTCAGCCACGAGATTCTTCCAGTCTTCAAGTACATGCCAAAAAACGTCATTTTCCAAAATGCATACGTCAAGTTTCTCCTTGCTCGTATATCAGATGACAACTGTTGTTCAAGCTGCAGCGGGGATTGTTTGTCTCAAGATATACCCTGTGCTTGTGCTGGTGAAACAGGGGGTGAATTTGCCTACACATCAGGTGGTTTGCTCAAGGAAAAGTTTCTCGAGAATTGCATCTCAATGAATCGTGAACCCCAAAAGCATGGTTTAGTATATTGTCAAGACTGTCCCCTTGAAAGGTCTAAGAACAATAGCATTTCTGGCCTGTGCAAGGGTCATTTGGTGAGGAAATTTGTCAAAGAGTGCTGGCATAAATGCGGCTGCAGCAAGGGATGTGGCAATCGTGTTGTTCAGCGAGGCATAGCAGTGCCATTACAGGTTAGAAAATATTGCAAATCAAGGGTTTCGTGTACGACCACTTTGTCTCTTTTTGAACATAAGAAGGAGATTGTTTCAGTAATAGACTTATAGGTCATTTAAATTATTGGTCTGGGAAAACATGATAGTTGATTGTGGTTGAACTATAATTCTATGTTGTATATATTATTTTTCGCTATCTTGTTGTGATAGAAATGGTACTTATCTGATATATCCAAAAAGAAAAAAAGAAAGTTTTTCTGCATGATCAATACTTTTGAAGAACCTAGAATAGTAAGAAACTATTTGACACATTCTTATCTACATGTCAGGTGTTTATGACAGCTGATGGGAAAGGTTGGGGGCTCAGGGCACTGGACGATTTGCCTAGAGGTGCTTTTGTTTGTGAATATGTAGGTGAGATAGTGACCAACACAGAGTTGTATGAGCGAAACACCCAAACTGCTGATGAGAGACACACATACCCAGTTTTACTAGATGCAGACTGGGGTTCGGAAGGTGTCCTGAAGGATGAGGAAGCACTTTGTTTGGACGCAACTTCCTATGGCAATGTTGCAAGGTTCATTAATCATAGGTTAGTTTCTAATTCTCATCCTTGCCTCTTCGTGGTTGCCTCTCTCCATTTCCTTCTTCTCTCCTCTTTGATTTATCCGGTGATAGATGGTGTGTACACTTTTTCTGCATAATATTCATGTCCACTAGCTGTTACCTAATGAACAAACAACGTGATCAGGAAGGTAATAAATAATATCATGTTCGCCAATTACGCTTCTCGCCTCTCGGAATGAAAATATATGTCGACTCCCTAATAAAATTTATATTTACACTCATTTTGATTATGACTTTTTGAGTAGGTAATTAATATATCAGGAGTCATGAGAATGTGTATAGTATCATCAATCATGCATTGAAGATAACAATGTCGTCATATTTACTTCTTCAGCATCACTTCTCTATTCTTCCCTGCAACTCTTCACTGCTTTACCCCCTATATCTCCATCTGAATGCATGCTGTAACTTCACTTGATGCTTGGAATTAATATTTTTTCCCTCACTCTTTCAGTGTATCTGTTCTTTGTTTCTATAACTTTGGTCCTCAAATTTGAAAAGAGAGGTGATAGGTAAACATTGGATGCAACATCATATCTGGCATGTAGAGATGTTATAATCAATTGATTCCTTTTGTTCGTGTGACTTTCTCTATGAAATAAATTTGGCATGGAATGAACCACCAGTCGAGCACCATTACAAGTTCCCGTTATTCTTCTTTGCGTGATCAAACAATTCGTTCTTTGCATTTATTGTTTCTAAGAATCACATTTATGTTGAACAAAAGTAGTTGTTTCTTTTTCTCTTCCCAATGTGGACTGAACCTAATCACATTGTAATTTTATCTTGGTCAGATGTTATGAAGCTAACTTGATTGAGATCCCAGTTGAAGTAGAGACTCCGGATCATCACTACTACCATGTACTTGTTAGCTATCTTTCTTTTCAAGCTTTTTGAAGTACCCTTCTGTTATTTAGAAATCCGTGGAGTATCTACATCAAGCATATTTTTTTAATGTCACTGCAGGTGGCTTTTTTCACTACAAGGAAAGTTAATGCTTTAGAAGAGTTAACTTGGGTAATGCCCCCATCTATCTTGAACACCATGACTTTAGAACTTTCTCATTTTAATGTAGAGGAAGCATGAGCTAAGTCAAAGATAAGTGTAATTTCTTTTTAACTAGCTGTTGACTTTGACTAAAGAATCTTTGTAAATATGCAACATTGCAGGATTATGGCATCGACTTCACTGATCATAGTCATCCAGTGAAGGCTTTCAAGTGCTGCTGTGGAAGTAAAGTTTGTCGGGACATCAGTCTTCGGTGAAATTATTTAACAAGTATATTGCTTCTTGTACAGTTCTGCCTATCAGCCTTCAGTACATTGAAATGTTTATTAGGTGCTCCATTTGTTATAGAATAGAGTAACTGAAGCTATTGTTTCACTTCAAAAAACTTGCTGATTGTCAAGAAGCACTATTTTGTTTTTCGGGAAAAGAACAGCTGATGTTAACTATAGAAAAAAGAACTGCTGATGTTATGTACTATCAATTGGTGAAATTGCATGAGTACGTTGGAAAAACATGTTTTGTTTGTTGATTGTTTCGTACATTTGAGTATATTACTTCTTAATCGGCTACCACTGCAACAATAAGTTAGCATTTTCGCGAAAAGAAAACCGAAATACCAACTTAAAGTAGCCAGTATCCAATAGATACCTAACTGGTAAAAGCTCATTTATTTGGTTCTCCGTGAATAAAGCTTGGAGTTTATGGTTGGCAAAAGTCTTAAATCACATTTCTTTGCAAAAATGCAAAAAGTCAAGAACATCATTATATTATTCCTTTGATGAAAAAGATTTTGAACTATAAATCTTGCATCTAGCTAGTGACTGGGGATCACAAGATCACAAACCTTTTTCATGGATCACTTCTTGTTTGCTTTGAAGGGGAGTCTTAGAGCATATAATGTTCTCCGTGTGACCTATACGGGTTCGAGCCACTGATGCTTGTGTTAAAGATAAAATTGTCTACTTGTGTATTTGAATCGCAAAATCAGTCATTGATGCTTGTCACGGTAAAGTTGTCTCCCATGTGACCCATGGTTTTGAGCTATGGGATCAACATGTCATAGTAGGTTTCCTAAATTACATCCCTTGGAGTGCAACCCTTTCCTGGATCCTACGTAAACACACGATATTTCTTGCACGGACTGCCCTTTTTACAGTCTAGTTTGCTATGTGTACGATGGTCAGTACTTAGTATAGCTGACTAAGGAAACAAGTACTAATCATATCATATTATATTAAAAGTGGAAAATCTAAAGTTGAAATACGGAAATATCCCTAAGAAGTTGATTGACTTTTTTTACCCATCAAAAATAAAACATTCTTAGTTATTATTGTACATAAATGTAAACATGCGTTGTAAGTCTGGATAAATATCCAATTGGGAGTAACTATTAGCAAGACAGGAAAGAACTCCCATTTACATTATACAATGAATGAGCCAAAAAGTTAATAGATACAATGAATATCAAAATGGGAATTGACATTAATAGCTTTTAGGAATCTGTCTATATTTTTATAATGTATAATAATTGGTAATCCAACGCTTCATATGATAACGCCGATTCCATATTTACAGTGGCGGATCTAGAAATTTCATTGAGGGGTTTCAAAAATCATTGAACCAACCCTTACTCGTGTTCAGAGTGTTCAAAATCTATATATGTACATAAAAAATAAAAAAAACACCTTATATATACAATATACTTTTTTGCCGAGGGTAAACACCCTCACTTGTGTGTAGATCCGCCCCTGCATATTTACCGTAGTGAAACTGCACCTAACATCATCACTGGGTATGAATTGATCACGTTCCTATTTATTACTCTACCGTTTTAAATACTCCCTAGTTCACTTTTATTTGTCTACTATTCTAAAAATAGATTTTTACTTTTACTTGTCCAATTTCGCGAGAAAAATAATTTGTTTTTCCTGTTTTACCCTTAGCATTAATTACTCTTTCCAAATCATTCTCCAAATCCAATACAATTATACACCAATTAATATGGGTATCATGATAAAATATGCACTTCATTTATTATTTTCTTAATGGGTATGCAAAGTTCATAATGGTCAAGTAAAAGTGAACGGAGGGAGTATGTGGTAACGAAAAAGCACTTATATTCATGAATCGAATCTAGTCCTATTCCCCACTAATATTGGCCAGTAAATACTTTCATTTATGATAAAAGGATTATGAGAGCCGTATAACTTTGAGATTCCAACGTGAATGAGCAAGCAAAAAAGTAGTAATATGATAAATATATGATGTCTTTTCTCTGCGTCTTTCCGATTTACACTTGGGTTCCTTTTTTCCCTTTGCACGTGTGCTCTAATATTGCTTGATATTTATGCTTACAAGCTCAAGTTTGGTTTTGTAAATTAACTTAATTAATAATTTTGTCCAGCTTCTGTGTATGTTCATGGCTCTGCTAAAATCCTCGATTATTACACTTCAACCATTTATATTCCTTATTAATGCAGGAAACTAAAGTGTGGATAGTTAAACAATATTGCTTATCAACCTTTTTCAAACCTTTTTCAAGTCCATAACATCATCACCTGGTTTGTTGCTGAGGAGGATATTATATACTAGCACAAAATTAAGCCGCACCCCTCCTGACAATGAAAGTTTGGATCCACAGTATACTGAACGATTAGATACTGTGTTTTCATCAAATAGTGAAAATAAAAGGTTGATACATCAAAATGGTAGGTTGAAAATTTGTTAACCTCTATGTGGTTTGTGTTTACCAAAATTATTTTACGTGCAAGTTCTTTATGATTTGTGATACTAATATCATCGGTTGTTCTATCATCTAATTAGGCAGGGAGTGGTCTTCAAGTATGAAACAACAATTATAACCTTTGAAGTAGTGCAACCAAAGCCTATGAAGAGGCACACTGCATCTGCCTCCCTCGCCTGCATTGACCCTTGGAGCTGCCATAGTCACGAAGCTCTTATCTCCTTGTCTATGCAAAAGGTTTCCGAAGATTTGAAGACTCAATAGCTCCTCTTTAACTCATCTCTTAAATCATTCTAAGTTGGGGAAAATTTTAGTTGTATGACATACAACAACAAACGGTAGGATGTAAAAAATTTAAGTTTTTGGGAGAACAAAAAGTTCATAAAATTTTATAAACGTAAGAACTAGTGATATCAAAAAGAGGACGTAATAAAGTCACGGGAAGTCTATAAAACAGGACAGAAGGAGAAAGAATTAAGGCAAGTAAGAGCAAAAAAAGAGAAGGATCATTACTCACGAGTTGAAAAAATCTGACATATATATATATATATATATGTACATATAGTTGAATAGATTAACATGATTATATAAAGTAAGAAGCTCAAAAATATAAAACAGAATTTAGATACTAGTCTATTTACACCCTTCCATCTTACTATTGATATACTACTAGTCCATTTACACTTCTTCAAATAGCATATTGGCACAAAAAAAGTTATAACAGTTTAACCACGATGCTCATTATAGTAGAGTAATCCTCGATGTCGTGATTCTCATTTCTTTTTGCCTATAACGTGCTGGTGTAGATCATCTTCCGGGGCTTCTTGGGCATCTTGTGTGGCCTGATCCACTTCATCCATTTCAACAGGCAGTCGTCCTCTCTCAATTGTTCAAAATTTAACTGATTACACCAGTAGCTACCACCAGATTTTAATAGAAGGATCATTTTCAACTCAGAAAAAAACATAATTAGTCTTGCAATTTAACTTTACACAATGGTTCAGTAGATACACCAATTTTTGAACCCAAAGAAACTAGGCAGTCAAATTAAAATTGTGTTGGACTTTTCCAAACTTCTCTAATGCAAATTGGCTTCAAAAACTTTTCCCAAAACAACAAGAAACTAATCTCCAAGTCAGTAAAATTTAGTTTTAGAATTCTCAACCCAAAATGGACTTCCCAGTGCTGGTGCCTAAATCAATTCCAAGCTAACAATGAATAAAACAGAATGATTTCAATCATAAAATGCGTATTCACGACAATCAAAACAGATTTCAATCTCAATGTATAGACCTTGCTACACAAATTTTAGAGTCTCAGATTCACGACAATCAAAGAATCCGAGCAACTAGATGTTCAAATTCTCAATTTAGTCTTCAACAGCTACAAACAAGAAATCAACAATGAACAAGTTCAATGACAATTACCAAACTACTTACAACTGAAGTTATCAAAATTCTTCCAGAAAATATGCTCAAAACTGAAGCTAGAAACAACTCTGAAATTTATGGGAAGCTGTTAGACCTAAATAAGGGTCTGATTATTGAGCAAAACTATTCAAAAGAGTAATATTTGTGAAAAATGAACAAAGAGTCTCCACAGGGACTTAAAGGAGCAAACAGAATGCAATTACATTGAGAAACTGACAGTGAAACAAACAATGCAAGGGTGTCATGAAAAAGCACAACTCCTTTTTGTATATAACATAAGAATTAAAGAGGAAAGCAATGAAGAAGAACACTCTATCCAGTGAAAACAGATCACTTTAGTTTTTGAAACAACTCCATCCAGTCAAAACAGATCACTTTAGCTTTTGAAACAACTCCATCCAGTCAAAACAGATCACTTTAGCTTTTGAAACAACTCCAGGTACCAAAAATTACTTCTATAGGCAGACCCTAGTCAACTATCAAAAAAAAAAAATCCTTTTTTTAATAGTGTTACTTTGATACTGACTTTTGCAGGAGAAGAGAAGGTTGCTGCACTTTGTTTCTCTAACTAAATTTTGTCGGATAAGTTCTACTTTAGATCTCTTAACAACACAACAACAAGGAGGTTGAATCAAGATTCAGAAACAAGTCACTGATGAATGATTAGTTTAGTTCTTAGTAGAGCACCTCAAATTTAGGAATGAATGTTTTGCAACTCCATCATGTTTCTCCTTTTGATGTGAAAACTGAAATTTTGATTAATCCCAAGTTAAGATTCTGCTTTGCAACTCCATCATGTTTCTCCTTTTGATGTGAAAACTGAAATTTTGATTAATCCCAAGTTAAGATTCTGCTGTCTAAGTAAATCTTCATAAAAAAAAAAAAGATCAGCTGCCTTAAGTCAATTAAAGTATTTCCATCTGGTCTTGTGTTCATGATAGCTCTCTCTTATTTCAATATCCATCAGGACTTTTTGAGACAAATAGAATGATAAAGGGTGAAAAGATTATAGAATAAACCAAGATTTGCTTGAATCTGAGTGCAACTGCTTGAATCAAAGCCATAATTATGTCAAAATTCTCATTGAATAAAAGGACTACTGAATTTTTTCACATTCTAAAGACTGGAGCAGTTGATCTAGAAAATAAAGAAAGAATAGATGAAATTACTTAATATATTTTGAGATAGAAAACCTCCTGCACTTTCAGTTTGGCATACTGTGTGACACACAACTTGTTCATAAGATGAAACAACATGAGAAGTTTTATCCTTGCAGTTCTCCTTAAGGAAACAGATCATATGATGCGGAAAAACTTTGTTATCCTTTGATTATAAATTCTAGATCTTTCACTTACATTTCTCAGGCGTTCTTGAGAAAATTTACAGGTAATATGATGCAAGTTACCTGTGAAGAAAGCATACCTTAATCACAATACTCCGAAGTTTCTCTGCCATGATGTGTGGAATTTTACTGGACTTTTTTGCACCATAATATTCCAAGCTCATTGAGAACCATTTCACCTTAGCTTTAAATTCTACCATCTTTAGCTGAAAATTCTTTTGCTTACCATGAAAAGTTCTCTTATACTGTTCCATAACTGATCCTTTGTTACAGAATTTCCAGCTTTTCGCGACCTTAAACGCGTAACTTTCAACTTCATCATCAATATTGAAGGCAACCCTTCTAATATGTTCTATCAGTTCTTGAATTTTTTTGTTTTCTTTTTGTTTTTGTTCAGCATATTTGAGTAACTGCTTCATATTCTTGAGTTCTTTTTGAAGTTCCTTAACACATTTTTTGGAACCAAATAAAAGGTTGACTTTGTTTAATCTCAACACACCTTCAATTCTCTCAATAAGATATGAGACAAAAGATTGAGCCATTGATGTTAATTATGGACTAACAGATGAAAATACAGTGCAAAAACTCAAAGTGATGACAGTAAGGAGAGGGAAAAAAAGGGGTAAAACTTAGATGATTTTCAAATGGGGTGGCAGGAAAAAAGAGTGAAAATGAAGGTTCTTTAAATGCTTGTTTTTTGGGTTCAGAGTTTCGTAAAAGGAAGCTTAAGTTTCAATGCTGATAATAAAGTTTTTTCTTGAAATGTCTTTTTGAATTATTTAAATAAAGGTTAAAATTATTTGGATCCAATTGACACATGTCACCATTCGGCTAGGTTTTATGGAAACTGTGAAAAATTAATCAGAAACACTAGTACAGTCCAGTCAAATTTAAAAAATTGCAACACTAAAAACTCCCCCAAACACTAGTATAGTCCCGTCAAATCTAAAAATTGCAACACTAAAAACTCCACCAAACACTAACAACAATTGCGCTTTAGTCCCAGACACCAAAAATTGATAAAAGTAGTAGTTGTCTAGTGAAATTGGATTTTTTTTTCTCAAATAACTAAAATGGGATCTTTATAAACAGTAGTATTGAACAAAGATACAAAGAGAAAGATAATTTGGAATTTCAAACACTTAAAAGGAATATATGAAATCATCTGAATTTAAAGACAACTTATTTTATTCATGTATAAATCTGTTATTTCCTGTGCTTTGATTATTCTATGTTATCTGTGTCGCTTGCGTTATTTCATTTCCATATCGCTTTGAATCTCTTAGCCGTATCTGACCTCTTTTTATGTTTTTATTGAGTCGAGGGTCTCTCGGAAACAGCCATCCTACCTTGGTAGGAGTAAGGTCTGCGTACACTCTACCCTTTCCAGACCCCACGTTGTGGGATTTCACTGGGTTGTTGTTGTTGTTGTTGTTGTTATTTTATTCATGTATAAAAATAAAATAAAGATAATTAAATGTAATAGTGGTCACTTTAATAGTGTTTTTCTTTTTTATTCATTTAATAAATGTTTTAAAATCGTCTTATATGTTTAAAATATGGGTTATCAAACTTAGTTACAAAGTAAGAGCTGCATTGCTCTCGAGTTGTTCAGTAGAGTCTAATCAGACAATAATAAAAAATAAAACGACATTGACTCATTGAGAGCTAAAGTACTCAACAGATTTTTCTTAAAAACGAATCTTTATTTTGTTAAACGTCATTTTCGTCTAGTCTAAAAGTAATAACAGTGGTTAATTACATATTCAAAGGGTATTAATAATTATTACATTTGCCACCCAAATTCTGGCAAATTCTTATCACTCTACCTCTTCACGCGTTTTGCTCAATTCATAGTTGAGACAATGACACAAATTTGTAATTATCATAAGCTTTTATTTTCTCTGTTCCATTTCTAGATAAACATTAGATATTAATTGAACACAAGCTTCCAATATTTTGATCACATACGGCTTGTCTGTTGTTCTTTTCCAACAGTGTACAAAATGAATAATTAGTCCTTGTTTTATCTCTTTCATTAACAAATCAGATGAATCCAATATGTTGTGGATTCACTAGTCACTACTATCTTTCTAAGATTTTGTCCATGATAGAAAATAAAATTGTGTAATTCTTCACACCATAATCCTTGCAATAAAATGAAAGCTTAGTGATAATGACTTTGTACCGATTGGCATATTAAGAAGTGACAGTAGCTTTTTTGACTAACTAATCAACTAAATTGTGTTTAGACGGCTACTTATAATGTTAAAATGTAACATAAGTTGATTGAATATCAATATGTTAAAGTCCTTATGAGTTATGATTCCAAACTCTCGAGAACCACCTCCAAATTGACCAGTCTTTAAAAGTTTTTTTTTTTTTTAACTTATTTGGGGTTGAGCGAGACACTTACAAAACGCTCTAAGACTTGCACGTGGAGTTTTGTTTTGTAAGACTCATGTCTTAAGCGTGCGTCCTAAATACGACAAATGCTTAACCTTCAATGTTCAGGGATTATGTCTTGCCTGACATTAATAAGTAAAACACCTAGTCTAACGTACCCACATTTTAAAACACTATTCCAAATACCTAATGAATAATCTGGTACATCCGACTTGAATAAAAATGTAAAAATCAACCTAAATTCCTATCAAACACATATGGAATCCGCGACTTTTCTAGCGCAAAAAAAAAAAGTTGAACCAAACTAGTACAAAAAAAAAACATTAATAAGTTTCACGCACGAAATTCGTGTGTGAAGCAGCTCTTCTGTTTTTTTTTTTTTTGGTGTTACCTTTCAAATCACATTTTTTTCCATACTTTGGGCAAAGATTAGTCATGTTTCAAAACCCCAAAATATCAATATTTTATATAAAACTTAATATATTTTTTTTTGCGTACAATAATGTCGGCTCATTACATCAAGTCCACCTAAACGTTTGGATCGTCGTTTTAGGGGTTCTAAAGTGCCCCGAAGTAAGTTTTGAAACTTGTCATATTTATAGGGTTTTGATTTAAGTGTTTTATTATATTTGAATGTACAAATATAAATATTTGATTTAATAATAATTCATCCAATACGAGAGGTTTATACTAATTAAAAAATAATTCATTCCATTTAATTACAATACTAATTCAAAGCAATACAATAATAAATTACAATAATAATAAAATCTTCAAGTTCTAGAGGCTCTATTACTTCGAGACGTGCTTGTACTACCACGGCCTTGTTGCCCACACGAACGCTTGTCGTGGCCATATTGCTTACATGTAGAGCACTTGCGAGAATAAGTTCTTTCACTAACATCCATTTGATTGGGTCTACGACTCTGTGGGTTAATGCCCAATTTCCTGATGTAATCCTTGTTAGCAACTATCGAAAACGGCTCGTTTGGCCAATAAGCTTCATTACCAAGTGGGTGGAATTGACCGGAATATGCTCTGAGGTAACTGTGGACCTTGTATTCCCCCGCCACACGAAAAGGTATGTAAGGCTAACCCTTCTTTCACAAGGCATGTTTCTTTGGCCATAACTTGTTACCGTTTTTCTCATTCTCTTGAAGCACTTGACAGCATGAGAACACGGCATGTGGTACGTTTGCTACCGCAAGTGCATGTTCTTGTTGCCTCATAAACGGTATGCACGTTTCCACCCTTACCGTTGCGATAACCCGTCCTAACTTCATACACATGTTGAATTGGGTCATACTCGGTCATTTGGTGATGCTCACTTTTTTTTCTATAATGATCCATATTTTTGAAGGGCTTTTGGCATCCATGTCCCGCCGTCGGCTAATATCGCTCTAGCCAGCCTTGTCCTAACAACAAATCGCTCCACAACCTGCTTGAAAGTCATTCTCACCATTGCGGTGACGGGTAGTCCTCGAGCAGATTTCAGCAAGCCATTGAAAGACTCTGAGCTGTTTGTTGTGAGCATGCCCCATCGTTTGCCTCCATCAGCATGAAGCGTCCATTTTTCAACTTCGAGCTTCATCAACCAAACATATGCGGGTTCACTCACTGCCCTGATCAGATCCATTTTTGCAGCCCATTTTCGTTGTTGATGCTCCATCGCAGCCCCCCACATCAATTTGTTTAGAGTGCCATTGTGAAACGTTGATTGCAAATTTGCCTTCAAGTGCCTTAAACAATAGCGATGGTAAACAAAGGGAGGCTGACACCTCGGTAAATTAGCCATATTGTGCAATATGCCTTTATGACGATCAGACAACACGCATATGCCGGTACGATCCTTAATAACATGAGTTTTCAAATGGGTCAAAAAGATCCCTCATGTGTCGTTGCTCTCGTTAGCGGCAATTGTGAAAGCAAGAGGAAACATTGACCCATTGGCATCCATTCCTATTGCAATTAGGAGCTTGATGTCGTAGGCACTATATACATGCGTACCATCTATGGATATCACTGGTCGGCAGTGAGCAAAACCATCAATGCATGGTTTGAATGTCCAAAATACGAAGTTGAAGATTTTACCCTCTATAAGCCGCCACTCTACAACAGTACCATTATTAAAATGTTGTAGAGCTGCCATATACCTTGGCAGCGATTGAAAAGAAGTATGTCAATTTCCGAAAACCATCTCAAAAGCGCGTCTACGCCCGAGAAATCCCTTTCTGTTGCTTATGGTTTTACTATATACGGTTTGAACGTTTCGAATACAATCTTTGATGGGGATCCTGCACAAGTTTAAACAAACAACATTTAGTAATGATCTTTTAATCGATATAAGACATATAATGTACTAGGTAGGATAAGTTACCATGGCGATTCAACAACGTCTTTAAGTAATACTTGAGCAATCATGTTTGTATCTAAATTATAATGATCTGCTCGATTTTCTTCCATATCACAAGTGTGTCTTTCGCGGAATTTTGTGATAGCCCACATACCATCAGGCTTAACAATTCCCCGAAGCAACCACTCACAGCCTTGATACCATCGTTTATAAACTAGTCTCCATATCTTTGTGTTTGACTGATCAACCTTAAACTCCCTTATGTCCTTAAAACAATAAATTTTGACAGCCCGTTGCAACGCCTTTTTGGATGCAAACAACATTCCCTTTGCAAGGTAGCATCGATCTTTGTTGAGATCCTTTGGTTCAATCCAGGTTTTTTGGCGACTATCATCATCTTCTTTTGTGAAGACAAATGCATCATCACGACCCTGCAGGCTGTCAAGATAAGGGATATTGTTAGAATGCCACTGAACTGGGCTTTCAGAAGTTGGGTTTTCAGCCATCGGTGGTGGTACGTGGTGGTGCATTGGTTCTTGTTGGTTTTGGCTTTGAGGAATATTGTTGGTCATACCAACTTGAACATCATCATCATCTTCATCATCGGTTACCTCTGCATTATTATCTATTTCATCGTCATCACTTGATGATGACTCATAATAATTAGGAAAATCTTCATTATCAAGTGCATTCATCCTCCTACACGAAAAGTAACATATTTTAAATACCAACATCATATATATATATATATATATATACACAGAGAATTTAATATCAAGGTGATGAACTTACTGTCGTTCATAAGCACTGTCATGGTGTGGAGAATGATCAACTCCACCGAACTGAGAGGATTGACCAACATTCATATTTGGTACCACTGGCGAGTTTTGAGAATAGTTCCTATAAAGATTTGAAAATTGGTTATTTACCAATTCATACAACAAACATGTGCAACTACACATAATAATATGAAAAATCCATATTTACCAATTTTCATTGTAAGCTTGATTAAATTGCTGGCTTAGATTTTCCTACGGCACTTGACCACTCAAAATGTCTTCATAAGAACTAAAGTCCCCATAAGTGTTATCATGAATAGACTGGACTTGATGGACTTCTTCTCGAGGTATCTTTTCAACATACATCTCAAGAACATTAATGAATACTAAATCACGATATTCTTCCGACGATCCCAAATAATCATTCAAAGATTCATCATCGTTGATATTGTACATTCCATAACACACTACACCGTTTGATATTGTTTGTGGATATCTGCCAGTTATTGAGATTCCAAACTCAGTGGGTGTAGTTTTCATTCTTTTGTGCATATAACTGACTAGTGTTTCATAATTTAAAGTTGTTGGAAATTTAACATGGGCTTTTGGTTTGATACTATAACGAATGGAGTAATTGTCCTAGACGATATCTCCATGCCAAAATAGTGAAACCTTAACAGTTGAAGCATTTTGAGACATTTTTTCTATGAAGTTTGATTTTTTTTTTTGAATGACTTGTAAGACTTAGACTTATGAAGTTGATGAGTTTTTCACTCGTCAAACCTTCAAGTTAAATAGACCACTCAAAATTGTAATGTGTGGTGTGTTGTCAAATCAACACTTAGATTGCGCATTAAAATGGTGCGCAATACAAGTCGTGTTAAAATGGTCAAATAATGCAGCAATGCATTGTCAAATCAAGACTTTATGTGTCATAGATTCCTGAAATTGTCATGCGTGGTGTTACATTGCGCATTAAAATGGTGCGCAATACAAGTCGTGTTAAAACGGTCAAATAATGCATTGTCAAATCAAGGTGTTGGGGGAGGGAGGCCTTTTCATGCACGAAATTAGTGCGTGAAAGGATAAAAGCCTTTCGCGCACAGTTTCTGTGCGTGAAAGGTTAATTTTCCTGACACTTTAAGATGTTAGGCCTCCTGAATTCGTGCGTGAAAGGCCCAGGTTGCATTTTTGCAAGTTGGTCCTTTCACGCACGAAATTAGTGCGTGAAAGGCCCAAGTTGCATTTGTGCAGTTTGGTCCTTTCACGCACGAAATTCGTGCGTGAAACCTATTAATGTGTTTTTTTTTGTACTAGTTTGGTTCAACTTTTTTTTTTTGTGCTAGAAAAGTCGCGGACTCACACATATGCAAGCATTCAAACGGGTCTAGATTTATGTGCAAACATCCAATAAAGTCATCAAGCCCCAACTGGTTTGTACTTCATAACTAAAGTCAAATAAGAAGTGATACAAATTCATCAATATAGAGCAAAAATGATCCACTTTCCTTCTTCCTTCAAATGGGCTGGTCTTTAATTTTTGTCCTTCAAAATCTGACTTTATGGCTAGCGGGACATAAGTTTTGTAAGATACGTGCATGACTTGTGTGGTATTACTACCAGCACAAAATAGTAACAGAAGTGCAAATGATCCTTAGGATCCTTTTCAAATTGAAAAACCTTTCCCTCATCAAACTGGAAAAAATTAAGTAATTTTTACTTGACATAGTTTACTATGTTACATATTTATGAAACATAACTATACTTTTTAATAATTAAGTTTAGTAGCTATAACATTATATTTTTACAACTTATAGCTACCCACTTTTCTACCAATTAACTTATCACTCCCCACACCCCTATTTTTTAGCTCCACACTTTCTCTCTCCCCCCTTTTTCTAAATATACACGTTTCTAACTCCCCATCTCCCCTAATTTCGTGCTTTTCAAATCAGTTTCTGATTTCTTTCACTTCCTTTTTTTACTATGTATTAACTGCTCATTAATTTCAATCTTTTACCCCCAAAATTCAATTCTATTTCCTAAAATATGTAAGATTCTCTGTTATTTTTGCGTTTTAAACGACGAATATATATTTGAATTCATCTGTTGAAATATCGAATTCAAGTTGAGTTCATAATTGAGGTAACAACGTTTTCACTGCAACTTTTTATTTTTTTTATTTTTCTGAAATTTTGAAAAATATAGTCAAAATATATGAAAAATATATCTGAAATATAGTCAACAGAAACCAGAATAAGTAATATTGAACATATTAATCAAAATATAATTAAAAAATATAGCCAAAATAGAGTCATAATTGAGGTAGTAACGTTTTCACTGCAACTTTTGTTTTCCTGAAAATTTTCTAAATATAGTCAAAATATGTGAAAAATATATCTTAAATATAGTCAACAGTAACCAGAATAAGTAATATTGAACATAATAATCAAAATACAATTAAAAATATAGCCAAAATATATATGAAAAACAACTAAAAAGTTCAGAAAAATATTAAAAAAAAAGTTGCAATTACACGGTGAAACGTGTAATTTAGTTGATGAACAAATGGAACATTAAACAGAGATTTTTTTTTTAGTTATATTTTGGGAAAAAATATGAAGAGAGTTTTTGAATTCAAATTTTATGTGAATGATTAGATGTTGAATGAGATATGTGATTAGATATGGAAGAAAATAAGATTTGCGTGATTTATGGAACATTAAAAACAGATTTCTGTTTAGTTTGAATTTTTTTTCCCCTTAAATAGAGGCATTATTTGCTCAACAGTTCGGTGTATTTAGTCTATATTTTGGCTATATTTATGCGACGCGTCCAGAACCTAAATATAGGAAAAATAAGCTACGAATTGTAAATAATGAACTTATAGTTATAACTTGTTAGAGGCAGCTAAAAGGTAGCTATTTGTGAAAATTTTACAAAAATTAAAGAAAATGGGCCGGTCTAAAGCTGCAGCCCAAATAGAGTCCAAAAAGTCCACAACCCAACATTCTTCGAATTAAACCCTAAACTACAATTGCTATCTATAAAACCCTAACAAAACCCTAAATCTCCATACTTCCAAGAACCAAAAATGTCAAAACGAGGTAACTCTACTTCCCCTCAATTCAGTAATCCTTCTCAAATTACATTTCGCCTAATTAATTCATTTTTTGTTCTTGCAAAATGATGTTTAGGGCGTGGAGGGTCTGCTGGAAACAAGTTCAGGATGTCACTGGGTTTACCGGTGGCGGCGACGGTGAATTGTGCTGATAACACTGGGGCTAAGAACCTTTATATTATATCAGTAAAGGGTATAAAGGGCAGGTTAAATAGATTGCCATCAGCTTGTGTAGGTGATATGGTTATGGCTACTGTTAAGAAAGGGAAACCTGAATTAAGGAAGAAAGTTATGCCTGCTGTTATTGTTAGACAACGTAAACCTTGGCGCCGAAAGGACGGTGTTTTCATGTACTTTGAAGGTAAATTGTCACTTTGTTTTTTGATTGTGTTATGTGTTATGCTTTGTTGGGGTATTGAGTGGAAAAGAGTAGAGGGATTGGTCCCATTATTCAGTTTGTATGCAAGAAATATTCATTAAGCCATACCCATGTTTGAGATCATATGATTTTATATTTGTATGCAGTGAAGTATCCATGTGGTTAGTTATAAAGTGTTACCATTTGCAAAGATTAACGAAAATTACTGTACAAATTGAGGTTCAGTGGAACCCTCAGGGGTTGGCCTGGTGGAAATTGGCTTGAGCCTTGGGTGCTCCCTTTCAAGGTCTCAAGTTCGAAACCCACTGGGTGCAAACAATTTCTGAGGGCCATTGGACTGGGTAAAACCCTGAATTACCCGTGGTGCACTTGCGGGAAACTCCTTGCTGAGGGCCTGTGCACCCCCGGGATTAGTCGGGGCTCTAAGAGCCTTGGACACCCGGTGCTTAATCAAAAAAAAAATTGAGGTTCAGTGGACATCAATGTAGTAGAGTTTAGGGTGTTGGGACTTCCTTGCTAGTATAGATATACTTTTTTGTCTATTTCTCCCAAATTTTAAGCATTATGTGTATAGTGGAATGCTCCTGTAATGTGTTGTTGGACTTGGTATGCTTTCTTTATTTTATAGAAGTGATTTACCAATGAGAGCTGGTCTACCCGTACCAGCATTGAATTTTTCCTTTTTTTTGGTATGTATTATTTTGGTATTTGAGATATAAGCAAGTCAGCTTCTTGGCTGGAATCGAACCTTAAACGATCCAGTCAATATAATTACACAAGCTTGCGAAAAAGAAATAAGTCAGTATCACTCGCCTGAATCTGATTCTTCCCCATGATTTTTCAGGCCCTTTACCTACGGGCACATTTCATCCCTCCTTCATATGCTTCCGGTTACCAAAATAATTTTTTTTACAATTATATCATTGCTTAAGATTTTGTTGTGTGTGTGTTTTTTTTTTCTTTTTTTTTTACAAAATTATGCTCTACTTTTAAAATCAGTGGGTTGTTATATATTGAAAATGTATTGAGCAAACGCACTCTGTCCCAGAACCATAATTAATGTTCTGTGGCAATTTCTTCGTTTTGCGAAATGAATGTTATTTCAGCTTTCAATTACTAGTCCACTAGGTCTTTTCTTTCATGACTTATTGGACACATGGTTGGATTACATTCTTTTTATACGTTGTGTTTTTCCAGTAGTAGTATCCACATAATAATTTCATATATCGAAAGCAGATTTAACAATTTGGTGGATATTAGATGAACATGGTAACAACAATGTTGATCACAGGTTTGAACATGTCTTCGAGGGCTACTTGAAATAAATTAGAGTGGAATGTAATGTTTGCAGGATTAAGTAGATGAGAGTCAGTCATTAGATCAAGTAGGTTATCAGTCTTCTAGGACCTTGCTCTGTCAAGCCTGACATAGCTCATGTTCGATTTCTCTCTTGTTTTTCGGTCTCCATTGGATTTTTCTCTCATTCTTCAGGTTGCTTTGCTGGTAATGTAGTGTTGAGAATTGGATTTGAGTTTCTCTACACTTCCCATGACCAGCTATAGCCTAACCAATCTTCCCCTTCCTCGGATGGTAACTTCTTTTACCATCCCTGTCAAGGTTGGGAAACTTGATATCATTAGTTTCTTTGACTTCTTCATGTTTTTGCTCTCTTTTTACATTATCTACACTTGTTACCTAATTGTCTTCTTGTTACAATTCTCTTCTGGATTTTTCTGAAAGAGGCCACATTTGAATGGCGTTTTCTTCTCCTGAAAGTTATACACATGTACCTGTTTCCGTGCAAGGGTTATTGTTTGTATTTGCTGGTTTTGGGGGTTGTCTTGATGTATGAACAGTCGGGTATATAATCGAGTGGGATCTCCCCAGGTGGACCTCTCTTTTCGCGATTCGATACATTCTCTCCTTAAGTTGACCATGTTTAGAGATAGCTGAACTTTAATTAACATATGATCTTAGTAGTGGGTTAGGAGTTTTTGTCCTGTTTAAGGTGTTTATTCTGTTTTTTGAAAGAGTATAACTTGTACCTTGCAATTTTTATCATGGTATGACTTTCTGTATCTTGTTTCTTATGATTCTGTTTCCGATGGAATGAGTAATGTATGTTTACAAAAATTTTGAAGCTTCGGATTGTGGGCTGTGGCAGTGGTAGTTAGAATTAGCCATTTGATGGGTATGTGCTGTCTTTTCCCGTTATAAATATCTACTAACAATTTTTATTTTTTTTGAGAAAGTCTAGCTTTAAATTTTGAACCAGACTTAGTCAGGTGTTAACATTTCATCTAGTGGTTAATACAGTTACTAGTCTGGGAAATTAATGTTGTCTATCGTTACAGATGCGCTTATACCATTCAAGCACCTTCTGCTCCATATGGGCCCAACATGAAGTAACCTATTTCTTCCATTCTGCATACATATAGGCAGAAATTGATGAATTGGTGTCTGTTGTGTTTTAAAGTTATCTTTGTTTCATTTCTTTTCAAATAAGATTATAGTCTTTTTTTTTTTTGAAAGGGTAACATTTCTTGATTTTTTTACACATTCGTTTTCAAAAATTTCTTGCTATTATGGTGTATAACTTAAAGCATATCCAGCCATTAGTCAAGTAACAACCTCTTATACTGTGGTTGATACAGTTACATGTCTGGAAAATGGAAGTGTCCATCGTTACAGATGTGTTGATTCCTTTTAAGCTCACATCTGCTCCATTTGGATTCTATATATGTTATCAAGTTGTAGCATTTTAAGCATTATATAGTGTGTGTACATAAATCTGGTTCAATGTTTTCTTGTTACTGTGTTGTATAACTTAAAAACATATCCAGGCATTAGTCAGGTAACGACCTCATTATAGTGGTTGATACAGTTACATGGCTGGAAAATGGACGTGACCATCGTTACAGATGTGTTGATTCTTTTTAAGCTCACATCTGCTCCATTCAGACTCTACATTTGTTTTTGAGTTCTAGCATGTTAAGCATGCATCTGCAAGGTGGATGGAGTGTGTTTTAGTAGTTATGTTTTGTAATTTCTTCTCAAGCGCAAGAATGTTTCTAAAGGTAAAGCTGAGATCATAACATGACATGTATCCTTCTGCAGATAATGCTGGTGTGATTGTCAATCCCAAAGGAGAAATGAAAGGTAAGCTAATGCTTAATCTCAATCAAGAAAATCTATCTAAATTTTATGCATTGGCATGTCTGATCAAAATTTCAAAATAAAATCTTCTACATGGTTTTTGTTGTATCATGGATGATACACACTTCCCGTGAAAGAGCGATTTGCATAGTTGCATTGTTAAATGAAGCATGTTTTAATTCTTCGTTTAGCCGTATATCAACGATTTAAACTGTTTAGTTTTCTAAAATTTCTCGATGTATGTATTGTTCATGAGCTGCTTTTGGGTGCCTGCAGGTTCTGCTATCACTGGTCCAATTGGGAAGGAGTGTGCTGATTTATGGCCGAGGATTGCTTGTGCTGATTTATGGCCGAGGATTGCTAGTGCAGCTAATGCAATAGTTTGAACAAAGATTTAACCTGCAGATTATGATGCCTTATTATTGTATCTCATATACAGAGTGGTAACAGATTCTGTGGCCATGGATTGTTGGTTTCTAAATTTAAATCAAATCAGGTACAATACAAATTTATCGGTTTTAGCTGTCATATCTTGTTTTTAATTTTGGTTGGTTTGACTGTTTTATTCAATTTCTATACAATGTTAAATTAATGGGAACGTTATCTAAGGCAAAAATAGATGAACAAGGAAATGGAAAAAGACGAAGAAGCCTGAAAACAAGTTGAACAAATAAAAACATAAAATACCATAGTATTATAAACGAAATATCAAATTACTTTAGAAGCACTTACTGTAAAAGTAAAAGAAAAACGGTGAACTTATCGTAAAATTCTACTTTGGTTCACTACTCAAACCTCCAAGATCGTATTCTCGATTGTAAATTTGTAATGTTAATTAATTTTGTATTTCTGTGACTTTCCGTGTCTTGTAATTCCCCTACTATTTTCTTTATTTCACTTCAGACTATAGGTGTTTAAGTGTTAAATCCCTTCAAACCTTCACAGTTGGGAACTTTCAAAGCTTAAAGAGCCGTATTTTGATGTAAGAAAAAGAAAAATTTCGAGGTTGTGGTCACTTGAACTGTTTTGTGCGTTTGATTTGATTATTTTCAGTTTTTATCTTTTAAAAATCAAACCAAAAAGTTAGGCTTTTGGTTTGTAATCAGTTTTCTTTGAACTCTGAACTATTGTTGATGAAAGCCGGACCACAGTACTCAACACCCAAATTGATTAAAAGTAGTTACCATTGAAGTACTTTTGATTATTAGCTTGTTTTGTCTTAAATACTAGCAAGACCAAACAAATTGAGGTGTTAAGTAACTATTGCATGATTAAGTAAAATGGTCAGGATTCAATTTTAATTAATAAGAAATTAGTACAGTTCATTCATTAGCCGTAAAATTTTACGTATTATATGATCATCAAAGACAATAATTCTCAAAGCAGGTACAATTGTTTTCCACTTTGCAGTTGAAAATTGCTGCTTCAGTTTATACTGTCCGTTTTTTAAAAGGATACATTGATAAAAATATTTAATAACAAGAACATTTTAAATAAATTACCTTTTATAGTAAAGACATGGATTTGAAAAAGAAAATAAATGAGTTTTTATCTTTTAAAACATCAAATATTTTGAAACCATACGTTGGTCTAATCGACTAATAATTTGAGACCGTAGAGAGTAGAGGTGGTAACCGGTTTGGTCTTACCGGTTTTAACCGGTAACCGGACCGGTTAAACCGGAACCGGTAGAACCGGTTAACCGGTTCCGGTTAAGCATTTAATGGTTTACCGGTCCGGTTCCAATATTTTGGAAACCGGAACCGGTAAAACCGGAACCGGACCGGTTAAACCGGTAAAAAAAAAAAACTAAAGTATATAAGTAAGTATATATAGTATATAGTACATATAGTATATATAGTACATATATATACATATATATAAGTATATATAGTATATAGTACATATATATAAGTATGTATATATAGTATATATATTAAGTTATATGTATATATTTAGTATATATATTAAGTTATACATATATATACATATATATAGTATATAGTATATATATTAAGTTATACATATATATAAGTATATGTAAGTTATACATATATATGTATACGAAAAGCACTATTCTGTATTGCTGACTTGCTGTTAGGCTGTTAGTCAGTAAATATTTAAACTTTAATTATAAAGTTGTATAACATATGAAAATATAGCTACAATATACAAATAAATACTATAATATATATATATAATACAAAAAACAAAAAAAAAATAGATTTTAATCACTCCAAATCGGATCGGTTCCGGTTTGAGGTTTAAAACCGGTAAACCGGAACCGGTTAAACCGGAACCGGTTAGGCGGTTCCGGTTTTGGAACCGGAACCGGCCGGTTTCCTAACCGGTTGCCACCTTTAGTAGAGAGTAATTGAGTAAACTATGGAGTATGTCTCTGTCGAACAGAAAAAAATAGTTCAATGATATGTTATTGCTTATATCACGTATTGTTTTAATTTTTTTGTATGTTTCTGGATTGGTTAGGAATCAGCGTTACATAGCTGTTATGTTGACAAATATGTGTTGACCCAAAAAGAAGCGTCAAGAGACGTGTTACCGACTTGCTGATTAATTCCAATTATAATTGGTTAAGCATTTTGGCATTATTGTCTTTTTAATATTTAGTAAATTATTATTTGTTGAATTTGCCTCTTGTAGCTGTAGCTAGCAATCATAAATCTAATGACCTCCATTGGAACTCTGCCACGTTATATAATAATCAAGACTGATTACAACTTACAAGAGGGTTGAGAAGTAGACGTACTTTAATTACTCATATATTATAGCAAAATATAAAATATGTACTTGCGAAACTTCTAGTTCGAAGTAGTTGTTTATGTAAAATGTAAGTCTAATACAACTTAATCACTTTTCCCCCAAATATACAATGTTAGGATCATTAAATGTTGTGGTGGGCGGTAGTATCACTCTATTCTAAATTTGAACCCGATTTCGAGCCTTAGAAATAGAGTTGTCTTTTGCAGGGAATGCTTTAACCCTGTTTAGTTCCACCATCGGTGACTTATAGGTTATTTGATCTCCTTAAATAGTCTTGAGCAATCTTTATCTCAAAACTTAGTTTCTGTATTGAGTTAGACTCATAATTAATTTTTTATCATGGTATCAGAGTTAAGACCATCTTAATTCAGATGTACCCAATATTGACCTCATCTATATTGTCCACGCGTCAAATGTAGAGTCTTGGGCATTGAGTATGAAGGGGGGTTGGGGGCGCTGGGGGGTGGAGGTCTCATATTGGTGGATGATGACTTATTTCGTCCCCTTATATAGTCTTAGATAACTTTTATGTCATGAGCCAATTTTTGAGATTGAGGATAATTTGTATCTCATGAGCCAATGTTTAAGGTTGAGTTAGAACAGACATTCATTTCTTATCAAATTCCCCTAAATGAATTTCTCAATGTAAATCTAAAATAATCTACTCTCAAATCGGTACCAGAAATAAAAATATACAATATGTTGCTGGGAAAGTGCCAGGAAAAAGTGCTGTGGACACATGTCTGTTTAAATGTGTCAACGAATAGGGATTTGGTTGGGGTTTAAAATGGACATAATAGGACGGAATTTGGTTCCAACCTTCCTTTTTTCTTCTTAAAAGTCAGCCTCAGCAATTAAATTTTTTCCTTATATATGCACTTACAAGATTCTCCTTTCCTGTCTCTTCTGTTCCTTTTTTGATTTTTCAACTTTTGAGACCTTCTTGACATAGGGATATTAGGAAAGTATTAATTTGAGTAACTAAAGCAAGAGCAATCCCAAAAACTAACTCATAATTATTACTCTTACTCAACTATATAATACTACAACTTATAAGAAAAAAATCAGTTTTAGCATGCAATAAAGTTTTTCAATTGATATAAATGGCTAGGGACCAAGATATAAATTACAATGGATGATATTATTTATGTTTATTTAGAGATGCCCCTCGATTAGGTTCAATTCCATGTGATATATAGCTGTACGTTGAAATGTCAATACGGTTCGACTCCTTTGTGGCACCCACTTGGTAATTATTTCTATTTCTAATTATACAATTTCTATTTGGTTTGAATATGTGTTGTTGTTTACTTTCTTATTTTTATATCTATTATATATTTCTTGTCACTTCTTTATTGTAATCCTCAGTTTCAAAAAGATTATCCTCCCTTCTTTTTTTAGTCTGTCCCAAAAAAATTGTCCTCTTTCTATATTTAGAAAACAATTTAATTTTATGAAATGATTTACGGCCACACAAATATCTAAGGCTTGTTTTGAACCATACATTTCAAAAGTCTTCCTTTATTTTTTAAATTTTGTATCAAGTCAAAACAAAACAATCTTTTTGGGACGGAGGGAGTAGATATTATTGGCTTGCTCAAGACACATGTTCCATCTTCAAGCTTTGCATGGTTCATATAATTTAACTGCGGAACTTGTTATTAATTAAGAGTAATTATTTTGGTAAAATTTAAGTCAAAAAATTTTGATATGTAAAATATAAAAAAAATAGATTTCTTTTTTAAGCTTTGCAAGGTTCATTATAGTTTTGTTTACACAGCAGTAACCTTTCTTGTATTTTGTGATATGACCAATAGCAAACGCAAAATTTATGTAAGTGATATCGACTTATTAACACAACTTAGCATATACGTGGGTTGGTTGAGACAGTACGAGAAAGCTTTAGGATTGTACTTCCTGTCCCTTATAATACGTTTATGTTGTATTATTTTCAAGCATTGTTGGATGAATCAGAAATGTAAACATTTCTTTTCTATGTTGGAAAAAAATATTTACATTCATAACTTTTTTTAATGAAGTGTCAAATGACAATCCCTCTAGCAAGCTGTTTCTCCCATTAGATATTACACTCACCTTTAAAAAAAAAAAAAAATTGGTGGTAATTACATATTTCAGATCACAAGAGAAATGATAATAAACGAAAAGCTTGGACTCAGAATTTTCGCCAGTCCAAGATTACTTGCAAAATTATCCTGATTGGGCAATTACGTTTTACTTTCATGGAGGCGTGACTGATGATGTAACATGGTCCTAGTGTGAACAAACTATAAAGAATCAAATTCAATTTTCATGATCTAAGTTAGCTTACCCAGAAACCAAACTACATAAAATAGAAGATTTGAAACTATAGAACTAAGTTCCATATGACATCATTGATTGACATAATTAGACAATTTTTATGTTTAATTTAATCAACCTGCCACCCAAGCGATCATGTGTTCTTGAGGACAAGAATATACATGGTGACAACTAATTCCCATCACCCATGTGACCCTTCATTTGACATTTATCACTAAGTCCCTCAATAAGTAGCTACACAAAATCATCTAAAACTCCAACTTTCTCATCAATTTCTTCAACTTCTTCTTTCTCCCTAAAACAATGGCAAGAAAATTTGGAATTTTCTTCACTATCTTTTGCCTTCTCTTTACTTCATCTCTAGCAGATTGGAACATTTTGAAACAGTACAAAACCAATGATGGTCTCAAAATCAGCCTTAAGAATTACTGTGAGAGTTGGAGAATGAATGTTGAGTTGCACAACATTAGAGACTATGTTGTTGTCCCTCAAGAATGTGTTGCCTATATTGCAAAGTACATGACTTCCACTCAATACAAAGTGGATTCTGAAAGAACAATTGATGAATGCATACTTCATATTAGTACTAATTGTATTTTGGAACATGATGGGAAAGATGCTTGGATTTTTGACATTGATGACACCCTTCTTTCCTCTGTTCCTTACTACAAGAACAATGGCTTTGGGTAAGTTTTTTGTTTCTCATCTTTTGTTTTTAGGGTAAGATTTTATGTTCTGTGCATTGACACTGCATATATAAGATCTTACACTATCTGTTGAGTATGTTTCATATCGGTTGTGAATGGAAAATTGGTCTTTTATATAATATTGGATAATCCTTATCTCACGAATTAGCTTTTGAAGTTGAATAATTAGGTCTAAGACATATAGGGCATTTCGCTTTACTAGCAAGAGGCAAAGATTATCAGCTTATAGTCATCTATCTCATTATCTAGTCCTTCTGCAAAAAATCAATTTCTTAACATGGTATCAGAATCGGTCAGATAAAAAAAATTCGTTACCTGATATCAAGGCTCATATCTCACATTCCAATCATGAGCTAACTTTAGAGTTGACTTATGTCCAATGTCCATTTCTTATTACCATTGTTAGGTTAAGTTGCCTTACAACAACAATTAGTTTAACAAGTCTAACATGACAATTTAGAAATAGAGTGATAAAATGTCATAGTCAATTACATTGCATTGATAGTGACAAATTAGTTTATACGTTTTAGTGCATATAACTTCTCATTGAGATCCTTTGATAAAAAATATAATGATATTTTTAATGTTGGTAATGTTTTTTTTTTTTTTTTTTTGGGTGGGATAGGGGAAATAAGTTAAATATGACATCTTTGGAGGCTTGGATGAGCCAAGGGAAAGGAACAGCATTGAGTCATTCTGTGAAGTTGTTCAATCATCTTAAAGAGCTAGGAGTTCAAATCTTTATTGTTTCTTCAAGAAGAGAACTTCTTAGATCTGCCACCGTTGACAATCTTGTCCATGTTGGTTTCTATGGATGGAAGGGCCTCATACTAAGGTTTCAAAATTACTCTCTATTTATCTGGTTTATGGTTATACATAATTTAAAAGATTGGTACTAATTTTTTGAGTTTTTTTTTTTTTTTTTTTTTTTTGAATATTTTAGAGGTCAAGAAGATGAATGCAAGAATGCTCAGAAATTTAAGGCAGAGGTAAGAAGTAAGCTTATAAGCAAAGGCTATAGAATTTTGGGTATTGTTGGAGACCAATGGAGCAGCATTGCGGGTCTTCCAAGTGCAAAAAGAACATTCAAACTTCCAAATCCTATGTATTATCTTGCTTGATGTGGATCCACTTTGTTCATTTCACTTGTGAATTTGTTATGTTCTTGTGAGGATAAAAAACACAGACTTCTTGTTGGATGTAATCTGTTTTCTCTCTCTCTCTCTCTCTCTCTCCTTTTTTTTTTTTTTTGAGATGTGGTTTGTTGATGGTAGCAATTATCTTAATCAACTTGATGATTTGGTTGATTTCACATTAAATATTGGAGAGTTGAAGATTTATCCATCCAATTTTTTATGGCAATTATTGGACCTAGCAATTGTCAACAACTACCACCCAAAAAGGTGCATGCGCACATTTAAGAAAATAGACAAAATAAAAATGAGTCGTCTCTTTTATAAAGTTGAACTTATATACTGACGGCATATATTTAGTTTTGAAGTGTTACCAATTCATATTTGGCATACAATTTACTAGTAGTTGATTGGTAACTTATTTGATGTGCAAACATTTTTAAACTATCGAGGTAAACTCGAACTTTGATGATACTAATAGTCTGTTTGGCCAAGATTCCAAAAAATCAAAAAAATTGATAAGATGCAAGATCCTCTGAACATAGGATGTGCAAACATTTTTAAACTATCGAGGTAAACTCGAACTTTGATGATACTAATAGTCTGTTTGGCCAAGATTCCAAAAAATCAAAAAAATTGATAAGATGCAAGATCCTCTGAACATAGGATGTGCAAACATTTTTAAACTATCGAGGTAAACTCGAACTTTGATGATACTAATAGTCTGTTTGGCCAAGATTCCAAAAAATCAAAAAAATTGATAAGATGCAAGATCCTCTGAACATAGGGTGAAAGATAACTTGAAATTCCAAATCCATCTCACAGTTTCTGAACAAAGAAAAACCTTAAAACATGTATACGAGAATACAAGATTCAGGCTAGCTCTTTCTCAAACTATTACATCTAAATCAGAACACTAGCATATGTATACTTCTAAGTGGAACCTATTCTTGCTTATTAGCATAGTCACCTCCCATGCGTACCTTTGCACAATAGTCGAACAAACTCCCATCGAAGCATCGCCTTATGGCCTCTTTCGATAAGAAACCATCATCGTCTCGAGCAAGAAGATACAAGATTCCCCACTCCATTTTTGTAGCAATCCTTCAAAATTAGATGCGAAAACACCAAATGATTAAAACAATTATGTGTTTCAACTGAAAATAAGCAGTTAAAGAAATGGACCTACTTACCAGCCAAAAAAATCAAATGCTTCTCTATTAGCCTGAGTCATATCCCACAGTTCTCCAAGACTAAGCTTATCGGGCACTGTTCGAGCATATTTGCTAAAGATGTTCTCAAAATGCACTGGGGTGTATCTAAGCAAAAAACCAGAGTAAGATCAAGATCAACTTCAAGAAGTTGAAGTAATTTCATACTAGTATATATACTTGCCTGCCTTCTCTGTCATAGGTCCCTGAATCGCTTCCATGCTTGCACTTGTGTATATTATTAATGTATATTGGAAGCAACGGAGAAGGGAACCACCCCTGCAAATTAACATTTTACAGTGCGCTATTAACGGAGAGAACTAAAAACTCGCATCTAGCACCATATGGAAATCATCGAAGCTATTAGTTCTGCTGCCTCTCCTTAGATTTTCGGCCTTCATTACATATTGCTAAAGCTTCCCAAAATGACAAATAAGTAAAAACCATTGCTGATTCTGAATGCATCGAGTTGAACTAAATTTCAAATTGAACTAAATTTCAAACTATGTGCTACAAATCCGAACAAAGCAATAATGGCATGAAACTTATTCGGTTTCTTTAATTTGTAATCCTGCCACTTTCATTAAGTGTGTTGCTTCCGCAACGAATATTATTCTTTTTAATTTTTCATCAGTTGTTTGGGTTACAAGTATCAGTGACTCTGCTTCAAATTACCGGGAGAGTAGGATAGCTCAAAGCAGCATTGATGACAATAGCCATTATGAACGACCCAATCATGTTGAAACCAATTTGACGAAATCCTGTTCAAAGCGATTAGAAAGTGGAGGAAAGATCAGACATCGGCAAGTATCAGCTAATGATTGTAATTGATAAAACTAAGTTCTTGAAGTGAAGAACCATAGGAAATTATGTCATCCCATTAAGTATAACTTCCTTCCTGGAAATCAATAAATTACACATCCACAAATAAATCAGCCTTCACAACAGTTTGCGGACTAGAATGATAATTTACCAGAGTATGTTTCCCATGGATAAATGATGCCATTATCATCCTGGTCGAAGAAGGCTGCGTGCTGCTGAAGAACACTCATGCCATTGTGCTTGTGCCCAGGTGTTCCGTTGGGGTGCTCCATATCTGGAGCGACCAATCCTCTAGCCATATCTGAATATTTTGAGTGAAGTAAGAATGCCATGATTATGTTAATTACAAGAAACAAAAGACCAGCAACACCAGCAGAACTTGCATATAATCAAACTAATAATGAACCACCAAGTGACAACTGGACAATAAGCCACTAATTTTGAGAAACAACACTCCAGTATTGAAATAAAACTAGAAAAATCCATTCAACTTTTGCAGATAAATGCTCTTAATCAAAATGCAATTATCTACAGGTTCAACGCGTTTGTTATACTTAATACCTTTAGTTTGGTAATTTTTGTCTTAATTCGACTATGAATAAAGGATCCACAGACAGAATGTAGATTTAATTTCTAATCATAGCTCGGCACTTTTTTTTCTTCTTTCATGAATATGGTGTACTTTATTTTGGGGTTTTTAATCTTAAAGGCTGGAATACGACCTTCCAAATTCCTCTAATTAACAAGTTCATCGCGTCAGCTTCAGGAATTACTGTGTCTGAATTTGGATAAGTCTTGGTCTGAGGGAAGAGATGCACAAACTTACAAACTAACAGAACTCAGTACACGGTTCCTTCTAAACACAGCGATAACCCACCTTACATTAGAATTCGCTACCCTTTAGCCTACTTTCTCATTACTTATTACTGGTCAAGCACATTACGCGGTCAAGCACATTACGCAACTCTCAAGGTTGAGGTGCCCATTTAAGTAAAATTTAATCAATATATAGACATACGCAAAGTATACACACTTGTACAGTCCCGCCCCGTGTGCTACAATTATCAAATATTTACCTTTCTCAAAAGAAGTCTAGAGAATGCAACTAATAGCAGTCCACAACCAACCAAATGAAGTCTCATCATCAAATGTTCAAGACTTGAAATACAACTTGCGAATATATTCACTTTCAAGAGGAAACATAGACGCACAACTAGGGCTATTCCAATAAGAGGTATGATTTGCGACTGCAATCAATATGCTATTGATCTAAACAACAACATACAAATCTCACAAGTGGGGTCTGGGGAGGTTGAGTGTACGCGGACCTTACCCCTACCTTGGGAACCTTGGGAGACTTGGGAGGTAGAGAAGCGGTTTCCGAAAGATCTTCTGCTCAATGCTATTCATCTAAAATCTGACTTTAATAGAAGTTACATATCGGTTAACAAGTACCTCCATCCGAGATTGTTGAGTCCCATATCAGTAGGCACGGGAATTATGTGGTAGGAATGAGGATTATGTCTATCTTTATATATGATATTGGGCAAGGCTCACCTTATAAGTTAGTTCTTGGGTTTGAGTTTCCATTTTCTTATGAGTATGATTTTCCGGCATTCGTCCTTAAAAATTTAAAGTAATTTATTTTTACTCCTATCTTTTATGTATTTAAAAAAAAAGTTGTAAAAAGAAGAAGAGGGGCAGCCGGTATGCGCGGGATCCGGAGAAGGGCCGGACCACAAGAATCTATCGTGCGTAGCCTTACCATCCCTTACCCTCCATTTCTGCAAAAGCCGTGAAAACAGCCTCTTGCAAAAATGGAGGATAGGGTTGCGTATATCCCCTAAATAATACAAGATTAGAGGTTGGCCAGGGTTCAAAATTCAAGTTGAGGTTCCGAGTTAAAATTCACTAGAAGGTTTTTGTCATTGACTATAGGTTATTAATAATTACGGGAATCAGTACGCAGCGTATCGCTCTTAAGATAGTATATATCATGAGTGCACAGAAATAGATGAGTAATCTGTTTCTTTAGCCGAGAAAAAGCATTTTTAGTTAGTTTGCATGGTCAAATCATTAATCACGAAAATTTCTACAATAAACTGAGTAGGCCGCTAGTATAGTTCCTTTTATAGGCACATTCTGCAAATTGCAGGAATAATATAGGATGAATACTCCCGATTGTTTGAAATAGAAAATAGAAAAAATTAAACTTTCTAAGTGAAGAGTCACCAATCACTTATGCTGTTATGCACATATCATCAAAAACTAAAAAGAAGAAGCAAACTTACAAGGCTTAGGAATAGAAGTTTCCAAATCAGTTCTAACTTTCCTTTCAATAGTAACTGGCGCAAGAGGGGCCTCTGTTATCAATGCTTGATTCCTCTCCATTCCACCTGTTGTTATTGTCGTTTCTCCCATATCTCTCTAGTTGTCCACACACTTTACAACTTCTAACTTCAAGAAACTGAAAATGTAGATATGTGATGGAGGAGAAATAGTAGTGAAATTAGTGGGCAATAAGAAGAAGAGGCTGGAGCTTTGTAAAGGTTACAAGTGGAAGTGTTGCGCATGAGTTGCTCGCCACAATTTTGCGCTGCTTATGACACGTATAGTCAAACCTGTCTGTTATTTCCCCCACAAATCGGCATACTTTGAAACTTATATCTGTCTGCTAGAATAGACTAGATGAAGATATTATCATCACTTTGATAATAAAACTAGTATCTCTACCGTGCGATGCACGGAAAATATTACCATTGAAGTAACAATATACGTCAATCATAGTACAATACATTCAATTTTAAATATGTTAAGATTTAAAATTTCATTTCTTAATAACATAATTCAACTAATATTTTATATCAACTTAATAAATGATACTTGTAAGCAAAGAAAGTTTACAATCTCTAGATAGTAATATTAGAAATTTTTTATTACTTAAGATGGAATCAATCATAATTGATTATCCTAGAAGCGTAATTCTCCTGATAATGTAAATTAGTCTTAATGTTATCCCATTGAACAATTCAATGATTAAAAATAATTAATTATGTTATCCTATTGAAGAATCCAATGATTAAAAATAATTAATTATGTTATCCTATTGAACAATCCAATGATTAAAAATAATTAATTATATTTTTATGAATGAAGTTTAATGTTGTTTACTCAAAAGATGTAACATTTTAAGTTAGGTGGGACTAATATAAAATTGATCATCTCAGTGAATATCAATGTTGACTATACAAATGTCAAAAAATTGAGCGTTTGCTTTTTTACATGAGTTACTACTTACTAGTATTTATACCCGCGCGATGCGCTGTGAATATCAAAATAAATATTAATCAAGAAACAGTTTTGATGTCTTGTTGGAGTACATGTTATTACATTATACTATAAGTTTTTATTACCTTGTGCTTCACTAATGTTGTTTTTGCCCCATGCTCTCATTTTAGTATAATAAGTATTAGTAATAGGATTTGCACAATGAGCAAATATTATCATAAAATATTAAGCTTATTAAATTATAATTTTCCTTATTTTAGCGCATTACATCATAATATTTTAATTAAATAACGACTGCAACTTGTTCCATAATATGTCGAAGAACAAAAGAGTTATGAAATTTTGAAAAATATAGTATGTGATATAAACAACATGAAAATATAACATGATTCAAATATAATAAGCTAAACAAAATCTCAATAAAGCATCTTCAATATGATATTTCCTTTTCAAAATAAGGACTTAAACTTAAATATAGAATGTATGAATTTCCAACGTAAATATATTTTGTGCCAAATAAAGATATATCAAATTGAATTAGCATCACACATAGCAACTTCTTTTGTACTTTCAAAACACTATATATAAATAAGTATTAAAAGATTAAGAAAACACAAGTCAAACACCAACGGTAGGAAATTGAAAAGCACAAGGGCAAGAATTGTTCTTTTCTCTTCAATTTAATTAAGGGATTATACAATTTGTCGGATAGAAGAACAAATAATTAATATTTACAAATGTTAAATCTACATCAAATGTGAAACAACAAAAAGAGCACCATAAAAAGGATTAAATTTAGTGGAAAAAATCACTAAAGATAAATTTTTGAAACTTCAAGATGATATTGATCACTTTGGAGATTCAACCTTCTTAATGAAAATGTGAATTCATAAAAGCCATATATAATTTGTCATCGTTTTGTTTTTCCCTCTTTATTTCCTTCTTCTATAGGTCCCCACTTTTCTTCTCTCCTCCGTCATTCTTCTTGCTCTTTCCAACAAATCAAAATAACAATATCAATTAAATCGGTCAATGATAAACAAACAATAAAATATTATTCTCAATTAATATATATATGCATTAGAATAGGAATTTTATATACTGCAAACCGAGTCGATCTATAGACATGCCATAGTAAATCATATCATCAAGGAGCTTGCATATTTTTTCTTTTGCCTAGCAGTCTAATTACTATAACAATTATTTGTATAAAAACTCCTTGTTATGAGGCTTTCCACTGCCAGTAAATCTTTCAGGAGTAAAAAAAATAAAAATAAAAAGTAAAAGAAAAAGTTAGTGACAAATAAATCTTTGCTTAGAAGCCCATATCCTCTTGTATATATTTAAGGATAAGATATTGTCAACCTTATACAACATAATCAAAATACTAACTTTGATCCAAAATACACGCATATGATTAAGAATTATTGTATAATATATTAAAATACACAATAAAAATTACAATAATGTACCTCTGCCTTCAAATCCAACAATTTCCGAAAGACCATTAAATACTGCAAAAGTAATGTCCACAAATGTGAGAATTTTAGAGATGCCTCCCATAAAATAAAACTTAGGCGTGAAGACAAAGAAAAAACTAATAAAAGTACAGTATTATCGATTCCTTATACAACATAATTAAAATACTAAATTCGATCCAAAATACATGCATATGATTAAGAATTAATGTATAATATATTAAAATAACGCAATAACTGTCAAGAATAAGAAAATTTACATAATGTATCTTTGCTTTCGAATCCAACAATTTCCGAAAGACCAGTAAATACTGCAAAAGTTAATATCCACAAATGTGAGAATCTTAGAGATGCATGCCATAAAATAAAATATAGAGGTGAAGACAAAGAAAAAAAACTAATAAAAGTACATTATTATCTTTTCCTAAAGTTCTAAAACAAATTAAAAGCAAAAGCAAATTAGAAATAGCGGTTTGAAATAACACTAAAAGAAACATAGCCTTGATAAGTTGAAGAGAAAAATGCCTACTTCGTGAAATATTTGTGCAGAACCAATTCACATTAGGTTGAACTAACTTCTCCGGCTGTAAATCATCAATCTCAGATTGAACCCTTTTAATAAAGCCCGTAATATGGCAGATTGGCAGTCTCAAACTTCCGAAACTCAGTATCAATCCCATTGCAGTTAATATCTGAAAATGTATTATCTTACTTGTTTGTGAAGCAGTTTGAAAAATGAACATGTTTTGAGATGAAGAGGATTTTTAGGATTTTGCTGTGAGAGGTATTTGCAGTTGAGTTGAACTGTTATTCTTATCTCAATTCAATTCTTTAAAACAAACCCACGATTAAAATCATTTCTTTTGTCCTTTTTTTGGATGTGCTATTTTTCTACTATTAAAGAATTGAATTTAAAATCAAATTTAAAACATCTATTTATCCTCTGCCAATTGGCATTATTTTTTCCATATTTTGACATATGGCTTATTTCCTGATTAGTTGTTTGCAAACGTGGGTTTTTTGGTTTAACTTTTTGTTTGATTTGTTTTTATTTTTTGTTTTTTATTTTATTTTTAAATTTAGCAGTTTCAACAATTTTAACTTAAGCAGTTTTCTTTTGTACTTTAAATTAGGAATTTGGAATTTTGTAGTGTCATCTTAACAACTCTTTGCCTCTCCTATTAATAATAGATAGAAGTTTGTAATTTACCGTTCTTTGAGGGAGTTTATTTTTCCTAATGTCTAGGACGGTGGAAATATAGTTCGCCACATAAATAGGCTCTGAAATTGATTCTTAAATTTTTGTCATTTTTAAATTGTACGTGCAATTATCTTGTAGAACATATTTTGTGGAAATAAAGTTCCACAAAAATAGGCTCTAAAACTGTTTGTGTTTAAGAACGTGATGTCACTGTTTTAATAATTTTTTATTTGCTAAGTATGCCCTTGCATTTTTTTAAAAAAAATATTTTGCTGAATAATTTGCTCATTGCAGTTTTTTTTTTTTTAACTTTTGTAGCTTATTCTTTTTTTTTTCTTTTTGATTTTTAAATTTTTAATTTCTGATTTTTATGATAATGACACTTGTCATCTCACCATCTTTTGCCTCTCCTATTATATATAGATAGATCGGAGATACCTGAATCTTGATATGCTTGGACACAACTTATTCGGCTCTCCAACAGGAAGTAATAATCTGTCGGAATTTTGTCATTAACTAATATCAGGCAAGTAACTCAAGGAATTTTGATTTGCCTATAGTATTTGATAGGAATATTCTTGTTTCTTCTTTTTACGTGGACTTAAATGTTATCCTATACTTCATTTTCTCGTCTTGCTTGTAAACCTCTTTTAGCTTAGAACGTGAAGTTAGTAATAATTTTTTTTCATATAGAGCAACAATTTAACTTCAAGACGTTTTATTAACTTCTTAATCTCAAAGGAGTCAGTAATTCAGAGTAATAGCTTCTTCAGGTAGGGTAGCTAAAATTTTGGATAGCTAAAATTTTGAATTGAACCTTTTTTTGTTGTAATGGCATATGTAGCAAAGATAGTACAAAGGGACCTTTGGGAAATTTGAAGCATATATCTCGACAATTCTTATAATAGTGATGTGTCTCATATACAGGATGCCCAAGTAGAAGCAATGTTGATTTTGTAAGATAACCTCCTTCAGTGAATTGTACGTACTGCATCCAACATCTGAAAAATGAATTTAAAAACCGTGTACATTTTTCATAGTCATCTTCGATTATGTAGGTCATAATTGCAGCTTACTGAAGTAGTAGTTTTACCTGCAATTTATACCGCTATAAGTATCTATCTTTTTACCTGTTAGAGATAGCAGAATGTTGAACGCCGAAGCCCGAAAGAGCAGATATCTTATGTAGAGGTGTTCTTTTAGGATGATTATGTAGTGTTGTTTTTGAACTTTCATTTCGTTTAGACATTCTTGGATCAAGGAGGTGTTTTAGTAAGTCGATTGCTTGTGCTAAAATGTAGTGGTGCCTGCACATTACAGAGTGCCAATCCAATATGGGCTTGTCAATGAGGACATCTCAATCCCCAAACCAAGAATTGAAATTAGCATGCTGGTAACAATTATGTACTTTTCACTCAACAGTGGATTCTAGTAAGGATCATTTAAGAAATAGAAGAATTCCGCAACCGGAATTTGAACCTGCATGATTAGAAAAAATTTCTGTCAACTCAACCAAATAGATTAACAATGTAGATAAAGAAATAAATTGATTAACCGCTTTCTAGCCAAATAGATTAACAATGCTTATACGCACAACTGACTAAAGGTCAAAGTAGCAAATCAAAGATAACAAATGAGGACATTCACATAAAATCCCATGGTTTGCGAAGAAGAATTTGGTAAACACGACAAATACATACAAATTGTTCTTAAGCTTCTTTTCTTGCCCCCTTTGACAAAAAATTGAGAGCTTACATGTCCGTCACCATTTTATCGATAGATAAATAAATCACCCAACAAAAAGTAAATAAAGTTAAAAAACAACAAAACAAAAGAGTAAAGTGAAGTCTGCATAGATTGCAATTAAGCTCAAATCAAACCACATTTTTACAAGTTTGACCAGAAATCATTTTATTGCTTTTTTCTCAATTTTGTTAAGTCAAGTCACCATATTTTTTCCCATACGTGGCTAAATATTTTTAACAGTTCGAACCTTCTATAAATTTGCTACATTTTATTTTCTTGGATGACACAATTGGTATTCTTATGCTTATATAATTTAAACTAATAGATGTCCTACTTTCCACTTTAATGTTTTACTCATGCATTCATATTTTGTAAGGTTTCAATAAATATACATTAGTATAATATTTTCAAAATATTCATTTTAGCCATATTTTAATTAACCTAAATTTGGACGGTAAATCATAATTAATGGATTCTAAAGGATGCTTAATCCCTTCTCTTTAGGATAATCTAGAACCCTTACCTAGAATCACGCTAATTGAGCAGACCATTAACAGAGGTTTAGTTTAACTTTACCTTAGTTAATATTTAGGTGTTCTAATTCACCAATAAACTAATTAGGTGGCGACTCCTTAAATTAAACAAAATAGGAATCACCAATATGTTGTACTCCGATTTAATCCGTTTAAAATGGGGTATAACAGCTTGGCGACTCCGCTGGGGAAATTAGGTTCTAACCACAACAGACTTAGGTTAATTAATATTTTGTTGGGTGTTTTTTTTGTTTGTTTTCTTTATTTTGCCTTATATGCTTTTAAATGTCTTTATTATTGTTTTATGCCTTATTTGCCTTTGCCATGTAATATATATGTTTTTTCTTTTATTAAATTGGCATTCCGTTCATATTTCTTCCACTCCTGGAAAATTCACACAATTCACACACTTAAAGCGGTTTCGCGGTTCGCGGCCGTGCACTACTAAATTACCCCTTTAGTTGGATTGATCTGGTGGATTTAATCGATCGGCGGTGCAGTCGACAGCCACGGACTTTCCACTCCCAAGTTGTCCACTTGGGGGAGTCTTGTGTCGTAGGAAACCAACTCCTAGCTAGCCTAAGATAGAGCGAAAACCAAAACCTTGTAAGGACATGCATCATTTTAAACCTAGGAGGCTTAATACCCTTGGTGTATTGAGTTCATTAGTCAACCTTACCAAATGTCCAAATGAGTCTATGACTCTAAGTGACACTATTCACTATTTATGTGCATTATTTGAAGGACAAATGTGAGGAATCCGTGGACCTAGTACTCTATAGATAAATATTTCAGGAAAACTGACATTTTGTTGCAGGTTGTCGTGGAGCATCCAATTAATGCCGGAGGTTTGAAGACAACCAAAGGAAATTAGTGGAGATGAAGTATTAGATATCTTAGATTAACTTTGAATTGTATTATTAACTGGCATGTAATAAATTTTTATTATTCTTGTAAATTAGTTTTAGGAAGAGTTATGGAATGATACATAAAAGACATGTTTGTCCTTCAAATGTTCGTTAGGCCTACCTCTGGCATAAAGAGGTCCCTTGCATTATAGAACGCGATGTATTATGTGCAATAATGTGTTTACGTGCAATAATATGTCCTTACCGTATACTGAATCGTTTTATTTTTCTTTTCTTATTTTATCTTTTTCTTTTAAAACTTATTTTCAAAACAGAAGGTTGACTTGTGCTAAAGGGGAACTGGCGGAGCATCCATATTTCACACGGTCTAAAGCCAAGAAATCAGACTCTGACTCATCACTAATCATCTGATTAACTAAAAGGACTCGTTCTAAAATGGAGCAAAGTTTGATCAATGCAACCACTTCATCTGAGCCATCTCTTAGTTTACCGATCACGAGTTATCCCACATCCTCTAATGAACCAGAAACACATTTGGAGACCATTGCTCGTCTCGAGAGGCGAGTTGCTGAACTAAGTCACATGGTACTTCAAAATTGGTCATTTTCTCAAACTCCGCCACATATGACTCCATCTCATGGGGTTCGTCAGACTTTACCTATACCACCTCCATTCCCAAACTTGGATGAACTTAACCAAGCAAACTATTTTACCACTTCTCATCCAGCTCATTCTGAACCCTCCGCCCACCTAGTCACTCAAAATGCTCCTCTTTTGTTTAGAGCAGCTTCTTCAAAGGCTCAGTACATACCGCAGGCACATGATGTTACCAATGCGTATCAAGTTCCGCCGGTATATACTTATGCCACAGCTCCACCCATGATACAAACCCAAGGACTATGTCACACGGATGTTGATCATTATGTCGAAGTCGAAAAGGAGGCAAGGGCAGTTAATGATGAAATGGTGAATAGAAAGCTCAAAAGTTTGGAAGATGCTATGAGAAGTTTGCGTGGACTCGGTAGTAACCAAAGCGTGAGATATGAAGAATTATGTGCATTTCCTGAGGTAGAATTGCCACCAGGGTACAAAATTCCAAAATTTGAGAAGTTTGATGGGTCGGGAAACCCTTTCTTCCATTTGAAGGTCTATTGTGAAAAGTTGATTCGTGTGGGGAAGAATGAAGGGATAAGAGTCAAACTATTTAATCAGAGTTTGAGTGGAAAAGATTTGGAATGGTATTCCAAGAAAGATACAACCAAATGGCGTACTTGGGATGACTTGGCAAATGCTTTTGTGGATCATTACAAGTTTCATGTTGAGATCGCTCCTGACAGAATCTCAATTACAAAATTAAAGAAGAAGTCAACCGAATCATTCCGAGAATATGCTATACGGTGGAGGGAAGAAGCATCCAGGGTACACCCGCCCATGGAGGAAGCAGAAATGGTTACTTTCTTCATTCAAGCACTAGAACCGGAGTACTATGAACGTTTGGTGACAATGGGCGGGAAAACTTTTGCAGAAGTGATCAAAGCTGGGGACATGATCGAAGATGGCATTAAGACAGGGAGAATAACAAGTCTAGCGGCATTGCAATCTACTAGTAAGGCCATACAAACTGGTACTCTCGGAAATGGAAAGAAAAACAAAAGAAGCGGCAGCGGTAATGGCTCTGGGAAGCGCCTCATACCACCATCAACAACCTCCGCGGTACCAGTCTAACGCTCTCCACTCACAATATTTTCAATATTCGTCACATCCATACAACCAAGCTTTGTCATCTTACCAACCTCAATCACCACAAATTTCCTACCCCGTCTACAACACACAACCAACATACCGAGCTCCACGACCACCAACACACCAAACTCCACCATCACAATTTCATCATCCAAACAATGCATCCGCACCTCGCTCAAATAGACCTTTCCGCAATTTTACACAGTTAGGAGAGCCATTGAGCGTTGTTTTTGAAAGATTGCAAGTTTCAGGCTTATTATATCCTGTGGAAGGTAGAATTCCAGATCCACTACCTAGAATTTTTGATCCCACCAAAACGTGTGCATATCATTTGGGGGTAAAAGGTCATTCCACTGATCGTTGTTACGCATTGAAACACAAAGTTGAAGATCTTATTGAAGCAAAACAGATCATGGTCAAACAACCGGCACCAAACGTTGATAACAATCCACTCCCGACCCATGATGGAGCCTCGATAAATATGATTGGAGTAGATGAAAGTGATGACGATCCGACCAAATTTATAGTGTCTGTGGATAGCGTGAAAGATCATGGTCTTGTAGCCGTTGCTTCTCCGGCTATAGTGGTAAGAGGTTTTGTGCCTGTCAAGATATTAGGAGCTTCATCAACACCTGTGGAGGTAGTTCAAGCGCCAAATCAGTTGCCAGTACTCGATACCAAAGCCGTACCATGGAATTATCAACAAGCTGTGATGGAATGTCGAGGAAAGGAAACGATCCCTGACAAGACTAAGACGTCAGGAATGACAAGGTCCGGAAGGTGCTATACCCCAGAAGAGCTAGCTAGATTGAAGCAAACTAAAGAAAGCAATGTGCCTCCCAAAAGGGTTGTGACAGAAGCCGAGGCAGAAGAATTTTTGAGGAAGATTAAGACCAGTGGTGTTATACCCCGTATATTTATATGTCAAATTATTCGCAAGCAAGTCGAATCAAGTTAAAGGCGGAATTATTTTCGGACACGAAATAGAAATCTTTAATTCTCAATTTTAATTAAAACATAAATTGTTTATAAATTTTATTGGTATAAAGATATTATTGGAGATTAGGGGTAAATTAACTATGATTAGATTATTAAGTGGGATTAAAATTTAATCACTTCATTAATTAAGCCTAAGGGGCCGTGTGGGCCCCACCTGAATATAAAAAAAATATATATAATGAAAGCATCAAAATCTGGAAATTAAAGAAACAAGGTGCAAAAGTGAGTCATCAAAAGAGGGAATACGTGTAGCAATATGGGGAATAATATATAAAATAAGGCATAGTGCAAATGACACTTTCCAACTCCATTTGTTGAAAAATCAGCTTTCAAGAACTAAACAAACCAAGAAAAAGAAGAGTTGAAATAGAAGGAGGTCACGACCAGATTGGAGAAAAAAAAATCAGTTTTGTGATTTAATATAATTCTAAGGAGAAGACAAGGAGAGGGAGGTGGAGAAGCAAGAATAAGTATAAGAATTTAAGACACAAATTGGAGCCAAGTATTCAAGGTAAGAATTGGTTATTTCTTTTACATTTAGAATGAGTTTGGATACATTATGAACATGTATAGATGATGAATGAATGTATATAATTTTTTGCATGTTGGTATTGGATTGTTGTTGTTGAAGTTGAAGTGAGTCGTGGGTGATAGGTTTAGATGGAATCATGCTTAATCTTCTTGTACATGTATTGGGAGTAAATTGAATGTGTTGTGGTGTGGATAAATGGATAAAAAATCATGAAGTTGTCGTAGTTGTGTTGAAGCCGTGTAGGGGGCTGTTTTCGGCCAACATAGAAAAAAATTGTGGATTGTTGGAAATATTATGTGAATTGTTTAGAATGTTGTTGGTATGGGTTTGGGTTAATAATCGAACGTACGAATGATATTGTGGCTTTAAAGTAAGCCATTAAATTGAATAATTGGAAAGTTGTCGAATGGTGTAAAAGAGAGCTACTAATGTTGTTTTGCCTTTCGGATTGATTATGATGATACTAGGTTGGTTATTGTGGTTGTTGTTGTTGATTTTGAGCGAGTTAAATTCTCGGGATGGCCTATTTACAAGGGAAATGATGCCGAATTTTCTGTAGAATTGAGAGTCAGTTTGGAATGAATAATTACTTAAGTGCCTATGGCTAACATTGGATATTCATGGGCATATTTGTAGACCTTGGGGAGCCCGAGTCGTAGATTTGGATTAGCGTTAGATTGGCTAGCTTGGAGTGCGTACAAGGTATGTAAAGCAACCTCCTTTCTTTTTGGCATGTCTTAGTTTTACAAAGGCTAGATTAGAGCCTTAAGGAAATTCCAAATCCGAAATCCGAGCATGTTATGATCCTTATATATTCCTTGGCACTCTTATGTATGATTTGATGAAATACGAACCATTATGCCTTTGAAATAATTGAATTCCAAACTTTGCATAAAAAGGTGTGTTAAAGAATTTCGAACTATAAACGTCATATCTTTCACGGCAAGGCTCGGATTACTTCCATATTTTTGTATGAGCTTATATGGAATATGATGAGTATATTTTTCATAGGCGGGCCCGATTCGGGTCAATACCCGTCCGAGGGTCCCGCGACTTTCCTTTATGTAATTCGGACAACTTTTGAAGGAATTTGGTATGATTATCATTTCGAATTTCAAGTATGGTCATTTACTTATATTTGAGTCTATGATAATGATTTTATGCATATGGTTACTCATGACTCTGCTCGTACGTTCTGTTATATCTTTCACCGGTTCCCGGGCCGGTTCTGTTATCGTGCGCACTTTGATATACTCCGGAGTTATGCTGTGTTTATGGTTCACCGAGCTACTCGCAAAAGAGGGTCGGGTTCCACATATATTTGGTGTTATGCTGTGTATGGAGTTATGTTGTGATATGTGACGGGGATACGGAGATTTGAAACATTCTGGTGTTATGCTGTGTTATGGCGCCATCGACGGGCGGGCGACCATATTCTTCTGTACCCTACGCATGACTTACATATATTTTTTTTAAAGTAAACAAATTTTGATATGTTGGATTTATACTTATGTTCTGTACTTCTACTTCGTTATGCCTCAGATTTGTTTTCTGTATTTTCTGCTTTGCATACTCAGTACATATTTCGTACTGACCCCCTTTCTTCGGGGGGCTGCGTTTCATGCCCGCAGGTACAGACGCACAGTTTGGTGATCCACCTGTTTAGGACACCCCTTCTGCTATTTGGAGTGCTCCTCTCATTCCGGAGCCTATACTTTTGGTATATATTTGTTAGTACATTTGTATATATTCGTTCATGGGTACGGCAGGGCCCTGTCCCGTCATGTGATTATGTCGGTCTGTTTAGAGGTCTGTGGACATGTTTGTGGGTTAGGGTCTTTCTGTATGGATGTATGTACATGTCGTTTGGGCGATCCCATACGCCGAGGCGGCGGGTCCGCATATGTGTTTGGGCGATCCTATACGCCGAGGCGGCCGGTCCGCATATGTTTATATATTGCTTGGTTAGCCCTGTGTGGCTTTTGTTGGTATTTTCTGCGTGCAGGGTATATTGGATAGTCCGTAAAACAAAGGAAACTCTACCGAAATTTTTCTGCAATTACCTAAATTTGAAATAAAGCCTTGTCGGTTTCCGCCATATACTAGAATGAGTTGAGAGAATTTGAGATAATATTTGATAGATGTGTTTGGGTGCCCAGATCGGGCACTAGTCACGGCCTACGGTGTTGGGTCGTGACAAGTGGATACTCAGTTGTGGATCAGTTGAAAAAGACCAATGCCTAGATTCCTATCCTCTCTTTGATTTTGAGTTCGGATGTACACAGAAATGCACTCTTGAAGATTTTGAGTGAAGCATATGTACCAAGCGAAACAACTAGTGAGACATTAGCTGGAATGATTGAGCGCGTACTTGACAGTCATCGAATCAGTTTCGATAATGAAGAGCTACCACCAGAGGGATGTAGTCACAACATAGCACTCCATATAACTGTCAAGTGTCGTAACATGTTTGTGTCTAAAGTGTTGATTGATGGGGGCTCTGGACTTAACATTTGTCCACTGACGAGTTTGAAGAAGATCGGATATAACACTAGCGAGCTTAAGATGAGTGATGTGAATATTCGAGCATTTGATGGGGCTCAAAGGCGTCCTATTGGAGAAATAGAGCTAAACGTGCTGATCGAACCTGCTGAGTTCATTATGAATTTTCAAGTACTTGATATCTCCACGACATACAACATGTTGTTAGGAAGGCCGTGGATCCATTTGGCTGGAGCTGTGCCATCTACTTTGCATCAGACTGTCAAATTTGAGTGGGATCAACAACAAATATGCGTACAAGGAGAATGTGACGGGTCCATCAATCGAGAGCAATCTATCCCATTCATTGAGGCAACAGGAGGGTTTGATGGAACAACTTACCATGCTTGGGAGGTTGTGAATGTTACTAGAGTGGTTGAAGGGAGTCAAACTCAAGAATCTAAAATGTCATGCGCCGCAATCATGGTTGCAAAGGAAATGCTGAAAAATGGGTACCAACCAGGATTTGGGTTAGGGAAGACATTAAATGGGCGGGTTGATCCTGTAGTTATCCCTGCGCAACAGTTTACATTTGGTTTGGGATATGAACTAACTGAGGAAGAAGTGAAGAAAGCACGAAAGAATAAAGGAAAGGAGATTTTCTTGCCAAAACCCATTCCTACCATTAATCAAACTTTCTTAAAACCTGCCATCTCCAAAACTTCAGATTTGACTGTTAAAGTTGCCTATGATGATATTGTGGAAGGGATCAAGAACTTGTTCGTGGAAGATGAAGATGATCATGCTGTGGTAATTGAGGACATTGCTGAAACACCGACCTTATGGGCTGCCGAACCAGGACCTGAGTTGAAGAATTGGATTTGCATCTCAGCCTCGGTTCGCCGGGAGTTTCAGTAATTTAAGTTTAAATTTCCTTTTATTTTTTTGTCATGTTGCCTCTATGTTTTGTTACGGCCTTTCTAAATTAAGACTTTGTCATTTGTTGTAATGAACTACGTTTGGCCTGACTTCCTTTTGGATACGTAGGCAGCCCATATCGGGTTCGGCCACTCTTTTCAAAACATTTCAGCGTTTTTGTTTTATAGGTTTGAACTACGTGTGGCCTGATTTCCTTTTGGATACGTAGGCAACCCACATCGGGTTCAGTCCTCCTTTTAAATAAAAAAAAACCCCTCAAAAGTTCTTATTTTTAGTCACGAACTACGTCTGGCCTGATTCCTTTGGGATACGTAGGCAACCCAAGGCGGGTTCGGCCCTTCTATTTTAAAAATTTCAATGTCTTTGGTTTGTCCAACCATTTTAGTCCCTATAAGATACATAAGGATTTTGTGTAAAGTTTTGGTATTCCCATTGTTTCAATTCATGCGTCCTAGTATCTTGAAATAGGGACAAATTTTCGAAATCGATCAAATCGCTTCCAAAAATTTTCATTATAACTTCTCACTTTTCAACTGTTTAGAACAAAGCGCCTCCAGGACTGGAAACTGGGGCAATTTTTTAGAAGTAGCACAAAAGTGGTCTTAAATGTTCAACGATTTTAAATAAAGTCCGTTCATATCTTTCTAGAAATGTTGATAAGTTCGAATTCGAGTCTTCACAACCATTTTATCTATTAGAGCCACTAAGTATTTCCCTTCGAAGTCATCCAAATCTCGTTACTATTATTTTCAAAATACACTTTTTATTACTTATAACTGAAACTCCTTGGCAAAGCAAAATATCTGGTGGGGCATCGAAGAACGTGGACGCGACTGAGACAAGAATCAATTCAAGGACCAAGTTCCCCGATATGCACAAATCAACAAATTTTCTTTTAAAAATCACAATTTTTCTTTGATGAGACAGGTTCAATTAATATGAATGTGACACATATTTGACTCTTCTTCAACTTTTAATTATGGACGTGATCAAAGAGTTAGCCTTCTTCAAAAGGCAAATATTCTTCAATGTGGATGTAAATTTAGCTTGCGCTAAACGGTGGACGTTGTTCCACTCTTCATGAAATTTTGATCGCAACAGTGGACATAAATTTATCTTCTCAACCAAGGGTTGTGAGCGTAATTCTTTCAAACCCAGCTATTTACATATTCTTACCACTAACAGTTGTTTCAGCTCGTGGCATTTCTCGATGGATCAAGGGCACATAATCGTGGATTTAACCTTCTTCGAAGTGGATACGAACATGGTCACCTGCTATTGGTTTAAATTCCTCAATTTTGTCATCACTTTGTACATATTTATTTATTTCAAGTCGCTAACAAGTTCTTTTTAGAATGTGGTATTTAACGAGATGACAGGATCGAAATCTTGCATCATATGTTAAATCGTGGGGACAATTGTAGATTTAACTTCCGTCACAACGGGACATGGATTAGGATGTGGAATTATATCTCTTCACGAATGGTTTTGTGGATGTGGACATAAACGTGGATATACCTTTCTACATTACAAATTGTGAGAGTGGACATGGATTTATATTTCAATATCGTGGATTATGTGGACGTGGATTTATTTTCTGCATTATGAGCATTGTGGACGTGGGCGCGCATTTATCTTTCTTGCTTTATAAATTTTGTGAAAGTGGACGTGGATTTACATTTTTCGTACGAATGACTTCGTGGATGTGGACGTGAAAGTGAATTTATATTTCTACATTATAAAAATTTGTAGAAGTGGATGTGGATTTATGTTTTGCACGATGAATTTTTGGCATAGACGTGGATTTATATTTTCACACTGTGGATTTTGTGGATGTAGACGTGGAAGTGGATTTATCTTTTTGCATTATGAACATTGTGGACGTGGACGTGGATTTATCTTTCTTGCATTATACAAATTTTTAAAGTGGACGTGGAAGTGGATTTATTTTTTTACATTATAGATCATGTGGACGTGGAAATGGATTTATCCTTTTTGCATTATGGACATTGTGGACGTGGACGTGGATTCATCTTTCTTGCAGTTTACAATTTGTGAAAGTGGACGTGGATTTAAATTTCCATGCTATGAATCTTGTGGACGTGGACATGATTTTTTTTTTCTACATTATAGATATTGTGGACGTGGATGTAGATTTATCTCTTCGCTCTTAAAGTTTGTGGAAGTGGATGTGGACTTATATTTTTGTACCGTGGAATGCGGACGTGGACGTGGATTTATATTTTGCATTGTGGATTTTGGGCATAGACGTGGATTTAAATTTCAGCACAGTGAATTTCGTGGACGTGAATTTATTTATTTTACATTATAGATCTTGTGGATGTGGAAGTAGATTTATCTCTTTGCACTTAAAGTTTGTGGAAGTGGATGTGGATTTATATTTTTGTACCGTGGAATGTGGACGTGGATGTCGATTTATATTTGTGCATAGTGGATTTTTGTGGATGTGGACATGAATTTATTTTTCTACATCATGAGTTTTATGATGAGGGCATGGATTTCTTGGATAAGGACGTGGATTACTATTTACGCACTATGGATTTTGTGCATATGGACTTGAATGTGGTCATAAATTAGACTTCCTTAAAAGTGGACATCATCGTGGTTTTAGCTTTCCTTAAAAACAGGCGTGGATGTGGATTTAATTTTCGTTAAAGTAAAGGTGGATATCGACTTAATTTCTTCTTCTAGTGGAAACCATAAATCCGATTCATCTCCGAAGTATGATGTGGATTCAACTTCTGAAACGCGGGTTACAAGTGTAAACTTCTTCAACCCTGTCTTATTTACATATATTTCTTTATCACTAACAATTGTTTTTAGCTTGTGGCTTTTTGAAAATGACAAGATTAAAGTTGGCATCGCACATCAACTCGTGGATCATAATCTCAAGCAAGTGAACTGGGGCAATTGCTAAAAGTTGAGTTAAGGGCGTCAGCAAGAGGTCTAAGATCTACTCCCTCACTACATTTTCTACAAACCCGTGGATATGTAGGTATTTCAAATTCTTTCAAGTTCGGTCATGTCCTTTTCTCTAAAATCTTCATTGCCTAACCCAGTCTCTCCATAATTCGACACTGGGACAATTTTTGAAATCGATATCGCCTTATCTATCCGATTCTTGTAGAACCCGAAAATGTTGGCGACTTGAAAACGAAGTTTGACCGTAACTTTTTCGGCTTCCCTTTATACCCCATAATCCTTTTCAAGATCTTTACCACAAACCCTTTCGAGACAACACGTTTGGTCGGGACAAAATTGGCTACTACGTCAACTTCTTTGCCCGAAAACTCTTTCATCATTCCCGGTCAAAGAGGGACAAGTTGTTGACACCCAATTTTGTCCCAATTTTCCTCTAAATGATTTCTTTACGCTTCCTAGTCATTAATAATTAATTTTTACTTATTAGTGTAATTATTTTCATTTCTAATATAGCTACTTATATTTGTAGTACTATTATTATTACTCTTATTAGTAGTATTAGTATTTTTATAATTACATCTCGTTATTATTTTAATATTACTAAGACGTTATTGTCGTTATGCGAATTAGTACATTTATAGTCTATGTTACCACTATTATTAATTCATTAGTATTTTTGTATGTAAATTTTCTAGTTTATAATTTTACTTTGGCCATATTATATGTTGACACCCAATTTTCACCTCATAAATCGCGTCTTTTAATTTTTAAATTTTTCGAGTCCAAGACGGAGTAAGGATGCCCTTAAAAAATTTAAAAAAAAAAAAATCATGAGAAAATTGCAAAAATTGACGTTTAATTATCATTTTTTTTATAAAAAATTAACAATTACAAGAAATTACGAGTTATTTATTTTTACAAACGTGATTAGAAAAGAAGATACGTATCCCGCCCCGTCTAACTCAGAAAAATTATTAATTAAAAATGACGTATGAATTACGGCTCATTTTGACCGCATTTTTTTTATTTATTTTTTTAAATATTGCTAGGAAGTATATCAATATTAGACTCATTTTGAAGCTCGTATCTTAAAACGACGTGTTATAATTTTTTATTTCGTCAAAACATTATTTTACAAGGGGCAAACTCTTGATAATTCTATCTACCCCTTTTCCCTATTCAATAAAAAAAAAAAAAAAAAAAAAGAGAGCGTGCGTCTCTTTCTTTCAATCTGTGCTCCATTTTTCTTTGGACAAAAGTCCAACTTTCCCTCATCTGATTTCCTTTTTTTTTTTTTGGGCCCCACACGTTTTCTCTTTATCTTTTTTGACTGCATGTTACTTTTCCCCTAAATTTGCTCCTTCTCCCCCCGCTCCTCTCCTCTTCACCCGCTCCCTACGCTCCTCTCTACCCTACTCCTCTCTCTCCCGCTCCTTCCCTCTCTCTTTTCTTTGACAAATCCTATAAATGAATGGCTAGTTATTCTCTGAAGAAAAAAAAGTTTTCAGGGGTCAAAAAAAAAATCCCTTGAAAAATTAAAGTTTGGGGAACAGATCTAAAAACCCCTGTTTATTCTCTGAAAAAACAGGTTTTCCAGTGGCTAAAATCCTTTTTTTTTTTTTTTTTTTTTTAAAAAGGGAGTTTGGAGAAACACAAAAAAAATCTCTCAACTCTTGTCTATCTACTTTAGTTATTTATAGGTTTTAATTCTCATTTTATTAGGGGAGTAGTAGTGGATCTAAGACCTCAAAGCCTCGTTCACTGCTCCCGTGGAAGGTAATAATCCGAAACCATTATTTTGCTTCTTCTCTTGTTAATAACGTGTGTTTGTCTAGAAAATCATGTCATAGATCCGTTTTTTTTTTTTTTTGAATGACAAGATACTATTAAAATAAAGTCTGAGTAAGTTTGAAATCCTTTAGGCTATTTCAATATTAGTAAAAGAGATTTTAAGGCTTGAAATATTTACACATTAATCTGATGACTCTTGAATGTGTTCCATGTATCATGATTTGATGAATGTTTCTTTTTAACTTGCGTGGGTGAGCATTTTTTTTTTTTTTTAAAAAGAATTTTTCTCTTTATCATGATGATTCTAGTATTTACTATACTTTGCTGTTGAAGGACACGTTTGTTCATTGATGATTATATGATGTCTAAGTTTGCTTCCTTTTAAGCTCATAGTTATATTAGCACGTGTAGTTAGAATGAATTAAAGGGTCTACCTCGCATTTGTTCTGGACGATAGATATGCGCATGTTAAATATTCATGGTACTTTGAAATAATTGTTACTTGACAATCTTGCTTACTAACAGAATTATTTATTTTTATCTAATCTTTTTTCTTTCTCCTCTTTCATTTGCATGAACATTTTGGAGCAAACATGGAGTCTTAATGCAAGACTCTTCCCGAGCATGGACACGGAGTCACTCTTCCCGAACTATCATTTTCTCTTGTCTTAGCTATGTAAAAGCCAAAATAGTGGAAATAGGTCCCCACCTCCTATTATTTTGTGATGCTTAGGAAGAATTAGTATGGGTTATATGCTTTAATATTATGTCACTCTTTACTCCTCAACGCCTAGGATTCACGTCGAATTAATAGAGTAGTCTAAATCGGTAATGGAATCCTATAAACATGCTTAACCAAGCTTTAATCCACCAAAAATTTCTTATTTCATAAGTCAAAATTTAAATTTAAATCAAACCACATTTTTACAAGTTTGACCAGAAATCATTTTATTGCTTTTTTCTCAATTTTGTTAAGTCAAGTCACCATATTTTTTCCCATACGTGGCTAAATATTTTTAGCAGTTCTAACCTTCTATAAATTTGCTACATTTTATTTTCTTGGATGGCACAATTGGTATTCTTATGCTTATATAATTTAAACTAATAGATGTCCTACTTTCCACTTTAATGTTTTACTCATGCATTCATATTTTGTAAGGTTTCAATAAATATACATTAGTATAGTATTTTCAAAATATTCATTTTTAGCCATATTTGAATTAACCTAAGTTTGGACGGTAAACCATAATTAATGGATTCTAAAGGATGCTTAATCCCTTCCCTTTAGGATAATCTAGAACCCTTACCTAGAATCACGCTAATTGAGTAGACCATTAACAGAGGTTTAGTTTAACTTTACCTTAGTTAATATTTAGGTGTCCTAATTCACCAATAAACTAATTAGGTGGCGACTCCTTAAATTAAACAAAATAGGAATCACCAATATGTTGTACTCCGATTTAATCCGTTTAAAATGGGGTATAACAGACATGAGCATGAATTTTTTTTGTATTTCTGTCCCATCTTTTAACGATTTCATACCTGCCTTTTGCTTCTAGAACTTCTTTTCAATAGCATAAAATCTTATCAATTCAGCCTGCACTTTCTGCAATCTTTGTCTATTCAAGTTGTTGGGATGTTTTTCAAACTCCTGTTCATGGATTTGTACCACCTCCTCCAAAGTAGCAATTTGTCTAAATATATCTCCATAAGTTTCCTTTCTCCATATGGAAATTGCTTTACTCACCTTTTTTAACTTGTTATGAAAGTTAAAAAAAAAATAGATCAGAACTGAAATTTGAAGCCCAGTTATTTTTGACCACTTCCTGGAAAGTCTCATGCTCCACCCAGAAGTTCAGGAAACTGAAAGACTTCTTGATTGGTCTACTATCCTGCTTGGGACTTATCAATAAAGGAGAATGATTTGACCCTTGCTTGATCAAATGTTCTACTTCCAGATTAGGGTAAGTGTTCAGCACAGCTTAATTCCCTAAGCACCTGTCCAATCTTTTGAAAATACAGGCCTCATCTGATCTCCCATTCCACCAAGTGAACATACTCCCTGTGAAACCAAGATCCACCAGTTGACTTACATCAATGCATTGTCTGAAGTCTTCAGTCTCTGCAAATTGAACAAGAAGCCCTCTATATTTCTCATCAGCCTCTGTAATCACATTAAAATCTCCACCTACCAGCCATGGGAGATGTATATGTGTAGCAATATCATACAGGTCCTCCCATAATGCAATTCTAGTACCTCTATCTGTACTAGTATAAACTACAGTTATAATAACTTCATGTTCCCCATCAAAAGAAGTGAGCTTGAAGGACAACAATTGATCAGTGTCCTTCAAAATTTCCACTTGAAATTCTTCTTCCACAAAAATCCATATCTTCCCATTTACATTGTAAGCAGTAGTCTCCATAGTAAGCCACATTTTATATATATCAATGTGTCTAAAATGTTGAAATGGCTCCATAAGGGCTATAACATTGAATTATTTTTGTCTATTAGTAACACCACTCTTTCAAAGGCCTGTTGAGTAGTTGCAGATCGGATATTCCAAATGAGAAAGCAATTCATTGAGAAGTGGATTTGACAAGTGCTTTCCTTGTTTGTACACCTCCTGTTATTTTAGGAGGTAAACTTTTGTCTCTTTGTCTGTGATGCTGGTCTCCTTCCATGCCTTTGTAGTATTCTTTGGAGATCTGTCTGCATTACTAGTATCTTCAAGCATTTTTCTTTCTTCTTCCTCATCATCTCCAATGTCAATCTCATGTTCTTCTTCATTTTCATTAATTATATGTTGATCTTGTTGCTGCAATTTACTGCCTTCCTCTACTTCTGTAATGCCTTTTGTTTCCCCTGTTATGTTCATCATTATTTCTTCCTTGTTGTTCAAAATATGAATTTGATTGTCTTTGCTCATGGTTGTATCGGTTTGCCCATCTTGAGTATCTGCTATAGCTAATATCCCTGTGGTAACTGATTCTGTAGGTAATCTAGGTTGTAATAATTAAAGATCTGTATTGTGATTATCATCAGGCGGTTTTTTCAGAGTGTTTTTTTTCCCCTGGACAGGATTTTTCCTGACCTCCACAAGAAATGGCTTCTGGCCTATGTCGAGTGTTTTCTTGATTATGCCTTTTCAGAGACCATTCCCCTTATTGTTATTTGTTGCCTTTTTCAGTAGACAACTTCTTATTTTGTTTTGCTTCATTACCTTGTGGTTTTGTCATTAAATTTTTCGGTTGGTCTTTGATTGCACATGCTTGTGTTTCAATTGTTTCTGTCTTGTGTTGGTTATCGTTGTTGTTGTTATCTTTGTTGTGAATCTCTGTCCTCTTCCCTTTCTCCCATTCTTTGTTGCTTTCTATATCCTTGCTGGTAGCACTTTTCTTGCCAAAAGATGCCTCAACCCAAGGCTTGGAAGTTTCTTTTTGATCTTTAGTGTTAGTTGTATGCTGCTTCTCTAATTTCTCTTGCATCTCCTGTGTTAGATCTACCAAAGTATCAAACTTGTTTGTTGTTACTGTATTCTTGGAAGTATGTTATCCTTCTGATTGTGTTGCCTCCTTTACATTTTTCTTATTTTTCTTATTTTGCACAACATTCCAATTCTAATATACCAGTTTTCCATTTTTATACACCCCATGTTGCTGTAAGTCATCAACTGGTTGTTTTCCAATTGATTTATTGATTTCCTCCTTGGGTTTCCTTTTTGTAATATCCTGTCGTCCTCCTTTTTGCTCTTCTCTTTTTGGCCTGTGTTCCGGATACAAAATCCAGCAGCCATGTATGTCATGGCCTTGCAATTTGCAGTGTGTACAATATTTAGGCAAATAATCATATTGAATTTTTTGCCATTTTGATCTCAATTCTCCTGTCTCCTCATCCAAGCAATTGATTTGAATTCTTTTTGGTTACTTTTTCAACAAATCGACTTCCACTTTAATCCTAGCACAACTAGGTCTCGTTTGATTGTTTGTGGCCTTGTCAATCATTAGTGGTGTACCAACTGCAGTTGCCAAAGAAAACATTGATTCTTTGTCAAAAATATTTGTTGGTAGTCCAGGAAAAGATATCCAGGCAATGGCTATGGTTGTCTCTTTCTCCGGATTGAACCATGGATCCCATTTTAGAAATCTGAGGGGAAAATATCTATTTCTGACCCTTAATTCCCAAGCTTTTGACATTAATGTTGCATAATCCTCTAACGGTGACAATCAAATCAAAATGTGGCGTTCCTCCAAAAATCCAATATTGCACTTTCCTTTGATTTCCAGTGGGATTGGCAATATTTTCCTCAATTCCGCCAGATCTGGCCTTCCATAGGAAAATTTTGCTACAACAGCAAATTGTAAATTTTGTCGCCTTATTAACTCTTCGAACTCGTTCTTCATCCATGTCATAGTTGGTTCACCATGCAACAAAGTAATAATTTTTTGTTCAAAAGGTTCAGGGGTTTGTTGTTCTAAAGCATTATGTAACGCAATAGCATAGTTCATAGGTTTAGGGTTGGTGTTATTTTGTGATTGGAGTATTTGTAGTAGGGGTCCCGGGGGTGGCCGCCGGCCGGCGCCGCCATTCCTGGTAGAATAGTTCAACAATGATCTAGGGTAGTGTAGGTTTTGCGTTAAAGTGTAATTATTTATCAGCAAGTGGGAACTATCAAAACGCGAGGCAATTGTTGGATTTTTGGAAGCATGTAAATGCAGCATTATCTTCTCTTTTTTTTTTTTTTTTTTTTGTGAATTACCATTTTTTTAAAAATTTAAAATAAGAAATTTATGGTGATGACTTGTCATCCTAATATTGTTTTATCTTTTTGTCTTTTCTTTTGATTTTTGTTGTCTTTTTTAATTTATTTTATTTATTAAATATGAATTTTCTGGTGATGACACTTGTAATCACATCATGCGTTTGCTTTTCCTATTCTATATAGATAGATAGATTAAGAGCGGTTTTGTAGTCTTAAAAGATATATATTGTGTGTCAAAATATTTTTTTTAATTTGTGATTTTAAATATGTTATGTAGGGTATTGAATTAAAGAGTTGTCAAATTAGTTTTTTTATTTTTTTTTTAATTTTTTATAAAGCAGCCTAAAAATGAAAGTAAGATAAATAAATTGAAACAAATGGAGATAGAAAATATTAATTTTGTGTAAATTTAATTGTATTAATTTATTTATTTATTAATTCAAATTATTTTGACTTATTTAGATAATTTATTTAAGGCGGAATAGTTTTGGGAGACCCTCTACTTGTCCATTTTTGTCATCTTAGTTTGCCAATTAAACCCGTCTACTTTTTAAAACTGAGTATTGTAAACACCTCTGACCGTTAACCGATCCTATTTGGCAACTTGATGGTTGAATTGGAACAATACATGAATTTCATGCATATAAAGAGCGTGAACATAAAAATTTAAATAAAAAAATGATAAAAATGAAAAAAAAAAATAGAAAGACAAAAAAAAAAATATATGAAAACTCTTTCTTCTTCCCCCACGGGCCCCACTCCACCCTTTATTGTTCTTCCTCATCCCCTCCCTTATTTCTTTTTCCCTTTCTCTCCCCTCCCCATTTTCACCACCTTCATAGCTTCAATCAATATTTGAGAAAAATAATTTTCATCTCCCTTTGTCTTCCTCGTACTTTCTTTATACACCAACCCAAAATACAAAGAAACAAATCAACAATTTTCAGGTGAGTTTTTCGTTCTTTACTTTCTTCTGCATTTCATTGTTATTTAAGCTTCGTAAATTTCTAGGTTTCGTCTATATTTAGCTTGTTTCTCTATTTTTTAATAGATTGAGTAATTTTCAAAGTTCTTGAAGATCTTTTCCTTGAATCCAAGAACAAGGAAAAATGTTGAGCTTAAAATTGCATTCGGCTCTGGCAAATTGTTGAGCTTTTACGTAATGAAATAGGTTGATGGTGACATGATTTTGGTGGTGGATGGAAGAGGGAGATGGGAGGGTAGAGAGAGAAGAGAAAGGTTTGGGGGGTAAGAAAAAGGAATAATTTTTTTTTCCCAAAGCTATTTTTTATAAAAATAAATGATGATATGGCATTAATTTATTTAGGTGGATCTGATGTGTCCTTCATGTCAAGGCGAGTGAGCTACACACAGTGTCAGAGGGGTTGAAAATACTTGTTTTGATAGAGTTGAGGGGTTTAGTTGACAAACCCGTAAATACGAACACCTGCATGACAAAAATGGACAAGTATAGGGGCCTCCCAAGCTATTCCACTTTTATTTAAAGTTGAGCTGATGAAGGTTGCGTATGACATGAATAATGCATCGAATGAAATTCTTCTCTTCCAAAAAGTATTTGAAAATGAGAAAAGAACAAAATTTACAAGCGGGATGAGGCAAAAGCAATGGCTACAACGACAAAGAGGATTATTAGCTACAGACGCTTATTTCGGTTGGATATTTACGCTTAACGGTTTGACTTATCGATTTTTAAATGTATATCAATTTGTTAACCTAACCAATAAAATATCAGTTCGTTCAGTTTGAATTTAACAGTTACGATCGGTTAACCAATAAAGTCAAATTAAAAAAAAAAGCAAAATCCAAAAGATTCGTCGCTAAATCTGGTAAAGTGAAGCATGAAATTCAAGAACTTTCTCATCACTTTCTAATATAACTGAAGTATGATATTCAAACACTTTCTAATCACTTATCACTAGCAAAACCAAAACACATAAACAAAAGAAAACTGAAGCAGAAAAGTCAAAACAAATGAAAAAAGAAAGAAAAAATGCATACCCCTCTATTTTGGGGAAAAAAGGGCTAAAAACATTCTCCATTACAAATTTGGATAAAAAATATCCCTCCCGTCATTAAAGTTTTCTAATATAATTCCGTTTTAACGGAAATTCTCAAAATAACCCGATTTCATTTTTATACCCGCTCCTGTGCCTAGTGGCTCCAAATGTAGGGCTCGGGAAGAAGTTGCTCGCATATGAGTTTTTTATGTAGTTGGGTCGGGTTTAAAATGAAATCCGGTTAGTTTGGGAAATTTGGGGATTTCTGTTAAGATAGGGGTATTTTTGAAAGCTTTAATGACAGGAGGGGTATTTATGACCCAAATTTATAACAGAGAATACATTTAGCCCTTTTCTCAAAGTAGAAGGACATTTTTTATGTTTTTACCTAGAAACATTTGAATTTCAAGCGCGACTATGAGCCCGTTTGGATGGGCTTAAAAAAAGTGACTTTTATGTATGAAGTGCTTTTAGAACTTTTAAGTGCTGAAAGTTATTTTTATAAATAAGCAGTTGAGTGTTTGGATAAAAGTACTTATGCTGAAAATAAGTTGTTGATGTGTTTGGTAAATAAGTGCTGTTAAGCACTTATTTTATGTCAAAATGACTGAAATGCCCTTAAAGCTGTTAACACCATAATAAGTTGATTTAAAAGATGTTCATTTATAAATTCTTGTGAAGGTAATTCTGTAGAACTAATTATAAAAAATGTTCATTTATAAAAATGTCCTCGTGTATAGTCTTTAAAAAACTTATAGCAGTGTGATTTAAAAAAAAAAAAACTATTAGTGAATTTAGCACGTTATAAATGTTACCAAAGTGTTCATTACAATTCAGAAATTGCTGACCAATTCCTATATATTTATCCAATAAATTGTAATTTTCACGATGAAATTGAATAATTTCAGACATGTGCTTTTTTCTTATTCTTCCAGCAGCCCTGTGCAAAAACAGTAAGCTCGTGAATATGAATTCTCTTTGGCCATTTTCTGACCACATTTTCTCCACTGGAAACCATACATAAAGTATTAAGTCTATCCTCAGTTATTGTAAGATACCAAACAATCTCAAAGTAGCTGCAAGAACCTTATTAAATGTCAAACAACTAACAACCCTTTAAATTTATTGTCAGAGCCAATTCATTAAGCCTAGGACCTTCTTTTTTCTCCACACCTTTGAGCTATAAACCGCCTAATCAATAATGTCGAACAGAACAAAGGAAGTCATGAAATTGCAAAATCAAGAGGACTGAAGAGAATCCAACAAAATACGGGGAAAAAAAGAGGAAGAGAAAACAGAGCAAGAATCTCCAAAAAAAAAAAAAAAAAAAAAGGAACAACAGAAGAGAACCAAAGAAGATGAAACGGTTGTTCTTATATTTTTTATCATCAGATTTAACACCTGTAACTGGAACACCGGTTGAGACTTGAGATGTGGAGGCTGCGTTGTTGGTGAAAAAATGAGGGTGAATTTTAGGGCTTTAGCTGTGAGGGCACTTTGGGAATTAAAATAAAATATAAGGGATATAAAAGTAATTTTTATGGTCAACGAAACTGGCTTTAAGCCATTCAAAAAAAAAGTTAGGATTTCCAACTTTTCAATTTTGGGTGACTTTAAGAACTTTCTGACTTAAATTTGGCATTTTAAGTTGATACCCAAACACCACAATAAGCTAAAAAGGACTTATAAGTTGGTTTGACCAACTTATAAGCCCATCCAAACGGGCTCTATATCTACTCTTTAGAGTTTAATATTTTAATAACTTCTTATACTTTCTAAACTACGTATATATACGGAGGATATAAATGCATATTTAATCTTTCTTAATGGGTTAATAATTTATCTGATAATGAAATTGAGTAATCTTTATTCCACACCGTTAAGCCATTAAGTAAAAATTTCAATCAGTTCACCAACCTTTAATCCGATACTCCAATACCAATAAACTTATAAAATTATTTGGAATAATTACTTGGCATAGCTACCTCTAAGAGGTAATTATTGATAATAACTACCTTTTAATTTATTTACTTTTCATAGCTACAATGAATTCTCAAGTTACCCGTCATAGCTATACCAAAATACATAGACCTCTCTTTATTCTCCCTCCCTACACATTTCAAATTTTTCATCTTCTCCAAACCCTAAATAACTTTCTCTCTCTTTCTTATTCACTAACACAACCGCCGCCGCCCCACTGTCAGGGCTCTGACGACGAACCACGACAGCAACACCTCTCCCCTCTCCCTCTCCTTCACACGACTCCCAAAGCTCTCATTCGACGAGCAACTGGAGCTCCACGAACCACAAACAACCACCACATCCCGCCGCCATTGCTTCTGTCATAGACGCTGCCACGTCGGCGTCGTAGAAGAACAAGCAGAACTTACTCCGGCGGCTGTATTTTTTACCTAAATACAGTGTATTTTATAAAAAAAAAAACTGAATAGGTTCTTCATTTTTGGTTAAATACAGCGGTGTATTTCGCCAGAGATCCGATCGGTTTTGATTGCATTCTTCCTTTTAAAATGTATCTCGCCTAGACGGATCCATGACTTCTTCTCCTTTGTATCTCATTGCTGAGTGTATTTGAGTGTATTTCGTCATATGTATTTGACTCATATGTCTTGTATCTCATATGTATTTGGCTGGTTGTGTTGTATCTGAATGTATTTTTGCTTCTTGTCTTGTATCTGAATGTATTTTGCTTCATATGTATTTTAAATGCACACAATGTATTTGAAATTTTGTTGAAATACATTCAACTTCGCGACAGCTTGAGTACATTTAAATACATGTGACATCAGATAATGTTGAATACAACTGAACAGTGTATTCAAATACAGTAAAAATGTCTAATGTAGCTACGAATTATAAATATAAAAAAGATAGCTACCGATGAATAATTATTTCTAAAAGATAGTTATTCATGTAAGTTGCCCTTTATTTTTGTGTTGTTGTTGGGTTATCATCTGCGGAACCGCACAATTATCGGCCCATTCAGTCATCAAACATTTGCAAGACTCTTAGCTACAAGGCCCAGTAACATCAATCAACTGGGCCCGTATAAAAGAATACTCCATCACCATAACCTGACCCTCTTCCTTGCTAATTTCCTTAACGCCTCTCCATCTCTGTTAAATAAGGAGAGGATATTTTGACGCAAAATCAAACAATGGCAACTGAATCGGCACCGGTAGAGTCGGCGGCGACGGAGATTCCGCCGGTCACGGCGGCGGTTGAGACGGCGGCGAAGCAGCCACATAAGCTAGATAGAAAATGGACGTTTTGGTTCGATAACCAATCGAAACCGAAACAAGGTGCTGCTTGGGGAAGTTCTCTAAGAAAAGCATATACTTTTGAAACTGTTGAGGAATTCTGGAGGTACTAGCAACATCATATCTTCTCCTAATTTTTAATTAGATTTGTGGAAACCCTACCTATAGCACCAATTTGGATTTTTAATGAAACGAAATTTCTATGGACGTGTTTTTAGCTATTTGCTCGAAGTTTTATTTCATCTGATTAATCAATCAATTAAGATAGCTTTCGTGTTGAAACATTTATGTGTTGTGGAAACCCTATCTATGGCTTGTATAACAAATCGATATCTGTACTTACGACGAAATGAATTAGTAATATCTGTGCACGTGTTTTTTATTTTTTTTCTATTTGCCTGAATTTAGATTTTTAATGTGATTTATCGAATTGTGTTTGTGGAGTTTTTTTGTTCAATCTGATTAATTAATTGACTAAGATAGCTTTGATATTGCAACATTTGTGTTGAGGAATTCTGGAGGTAATAATCGTCGCTATTAAATGTATAATAGGAAAAAAAAATGATGTGTTCTGGATATTCTGGTTATGGTTATTCAGGTGTGTGCTTGGTATTTGTGGAAACCCTATCTATGGCTCGTATCACAAATTGATAACCAAAATAAAATTTCTGTGGATGTTTTTTTTTCTTTCTATTGCTCGAATTTAGATTTTTAATGCGATATATCAATTGCGCTTGTGGTGTTTTGTTTCATCTGATTAATTAATCAATTAAGAGAGCTCTGATAGTGCAACATTTGTGTTGATCTAAGGCTAATAGTATGTATGATCTTCTCAAAAAGGAGCGTGTTATATGGCACTGTTTCTATTTTGTGGATGTTGAAAAAGTTTGCGCCTTTGAAGATATCTTCGATTAAGTTCCATTATTAGTTTTGTTCTATGCAACTTTCACAATTTTCAAGAAATCAAATTTACTTAGCAGTTCAAAGCATATGATGCTTTCTCTATAAAGCTAACTTTAAGATATTACTCCCTCCAATTCAATTTGTTTGTCATACTTTCCTTTTTTATCTGTTTCAAAGAATGTCTCTTTCCTTTTTTGGCAACTCTTTAATTCCAACTTTCCTCGTGACATGTTTATGACCACAAGATTAAAGCACATTTTGGTACATTCTACATGTGCTTACTTGACAATCACAAGATTCAAAAGTCTCCTCTACTTTCATAAACTCTGTGTCAAGTCAAAACCAGATAAACAAATAAAAACTGAGGAAGTATTATTTTAATATTTTCTTCAACTACCATTGCTATAATTATGGGTGAAATCGGCATGTTAAACTCACTGTCCAGTCAAGCAGTGTAATATTAAACGAATGGAGCACCTTTTATCTTAAATTTCATAATTTTCCTAATGTTGATTTTTTGGTGCGATTTATCTAATACTTTGGATGTTGTACGGCTTGTTTTTGATTGATTAATGAGGTACTATGGTTTAGAAAGAATAATAGGTGGTAGAAGCTTGTCTTAAATGTGGATTGAAGTGTTGGATCATCCTCTTTGCAGTTTATATGATCAGATATTCAAGCCCAGCAAGTTGACTGTTAATGCAGAGTTTCATTTGTTCAAAGCTGGGATTGAGCCCAAATGGGAAGATCCTGAGTGTGCCAATGGTGGCAAATGGACTGTTACGAGCAGCAGAAAGACTAATCTTGAGACTATGTGGCTTGAAACTGTAATAAATTCATTCTTTACTCTTTGGTTTCTATTCATTAGTTATTATGCCATAGAAAGCACTTTGTTGATTAGTCTTCTTGCTAAAGATGCTCATATATTGTTTGCTGGATGGGATTCTTTTGGACAGCTGATGGCATTGGTTGGTGAACAATTTGATGACTCAGAAGATATATGTGGAGTGGTTGCCAGTGTGCGTAGGAGTCAGGATAAACTATCCTTGTGGACTAAGACTGCCGCCAATGAAGCAGCTCAGGTTAGTTTCAAATTCTCTTGGTGTTAAATAGCTTCTGAACTGAAATCTGAGTTGTTTTCCCACTATTTCCTAAATGTGATATGAAATCTTTTAAAAAAAAGGATATACCAGTATACCAGAAACAGATACATTTGAAGCAATTTTGGTGACTCTCCTCTTTCATTTTCCATTAATATGGTCTTGTTATGTGTTTATCTTTTTTCTTAATGCTGATATGAGACCTATCTCTGTGTTTCTTTTTAAATAGGTAAAAAAGAAAAAGCGGCTTTATTTGAGCACCAAATTTGAGAACAAGAAAAAATGCCCTTCCCCATTCCGACCGTTAGTTGAATATATAATTTATTTACCTGATCAGAACCATCACAAGCTGTTGATTATTTTTATTTCCTGGCAGGGAAGACCTTAATATTTCTCTTCACTTATTCTTTAACCATAGTTGGTAGATGTGATATATATATATATTTTTTTTAATGTATTGTAGTGGTAACCTTTATCTGTGGCATTTGTTCTTGTTATCTTTTTCTGTCTTCTGTTCTTGCATTCTGATAAAAAGCGCTTTGCCCGGGGCCCTTGTCCTTTGCGCTGTTCATGGATGTGTATGCATCTAAATCTGGTTCATTTTCAACTTCTGCTTTGAACTCTTCTGAAAACTCCTTAAAATGTGTCTTGGAATCTAAATTGTTTTGTGGTGATGTTCTATAGAGCGTAAGAAGGCTTAAAGGGTGTGAAGGTTTGAAAGGTGTTCCCTAGGAGGCTGTACTCATCAGTGACTTATCACCAACGTGGTTATTTTGAAGAGTTAATGGCTAAAAACACCTCTTAATCTATCATGTTTTTTGCAAGATTCATACCCCATGAACTATATCTTTCATGGGTTAAAACCCCTTGCTTCACAGTTGACAAAGTGTTTGTTAACACTTAGAGGCACGTGAGGGGTAAAAGAAGTCTTCCACGTGGCTTTTATAATTGCTAAAACCTCCTAAACTATCACTGTTTTGTAAGTTTCATACTTAAACTATCAGGAATTTTTATTACCCACTAAGGGGTAGTTATTTTTTTATTAAGGTTGTGGTGGGATGGGATTTAAAATGGTGGTTTTTTTTTTGTTTGGGGGGGAGGGGGGGGGGGTCATTAGCATCTTTTACCTATGAAAAAAGAATCTTTATGAATTGTCAAGTTGAAGTATGAAGATTATAGAAGTGTGATGAATTAGTTGTGCATCCAACCCAAAAACCTTAAGGCTGTGTGAGGTAACCAAAGATTTTTATTAATTCCTTTTGAAGCCCTTACTTCCCATGTGGAACAACTATCCAACTTATGAGAGTGAGATATGAATTTTGTGAAAGGTAGGCTTTGATACCATGTCAAACAATTTGAGCATTCACCCTAGAACTCTAAGGTCATTGGTGGAGTAGCCCAAGATCAAAGCAATGAGTGGAGTAGCTCCTGTCCTTCATTAAACCTTTGGATGCCCTCCCATGACCCATGTAAGACAAGTAGACAACTATATAACTCAACAGCCTCAGTTCTTAACAAATCAGCTAACATTATGTGGGAGAAGAACATTAGGACTAATATGAAAAAATCCTGCAATAACTGTAGTACTGTGGTGAAACATGTGTCATTTGATGGTAGTAAACTGAGGAAGGGCAACTTCTGATTGCTTAATTACCAGCATCATGCTGTGAGAGTTTCATATACGTTAGGTTTTCCTGAATTATTTTCTTGATGTATCATAATATAGTCTTTATGAATTGTCAAGTTGAAGTATGAAGATTATAGAAGTGTGATGAATTAGTTGTGCATCCAACCCAAAAACCTTAAGGCTGTGTGAGGTAACCAAAGATTTTTATTAATTCCTTTTGAAGCCCTTACTTCCCATGTGGAACAACTATCCAACTTATGAGAGTGAGATATGAATTTTGTGAAAGGTAGGCTTTGATACCATGTCAAACAATTTGAGCATTCACCCTAGAACTCTAAGGTCATTGGTGGAGTAGCCCAAGATCAAAGCAATGAGTGGAGTAGCTCCTGTCCTTCATTAAACCTTTGGATGCCCTCCCATGACCCATGTAAGACAAGTAGACAACTATATAACTCAACAGCCTCAGTTCTTAACAAATCAGCTAACATTATGTGGGAGAAGAACATTAGGACTAATATGAAAAAATCCTGCAATAACTGTAGTACTGTGGTGAAACATGTGTCATTTGATGGTAGTAAACTGAGGAAGGGCAACTTCTGATTGCTTAATTACCAGCATCATGCTGTGAGAGTTTCATATACGTTAGGTTTTCCTGAATTATTTTCTTGATGTATCATAATATAGTCTAGTGATACTAAACCCAAGATGGTATTATTTGTATGTTTTTCCTAAATTATAGTTCCTCGTTCTCAATTTAGTTATCCTACATAAGACTTGAATGTTGTTTTATTACAAAAGAAATGTGGAGATATTTATTGTATTCAGGCTTCTAATTTAAAGAGTGGGTGTCGAAGTACTACTCTTTTATAGCCGAATATTGACAGATTATTTCAGTGTATGAGGAACAAACTTCCTTTTGGGAAAAGCAACATAATGGACGAAACAACAAGGGGAAATAGTTTTAATTAATTTGGGACAAGAGAGGATGGAGTAATTTTTGGTTGTTAAACGTGGTACAAAGTATCGGTTCTAATGCATCATTCATCTAATCTGTGTATATGTGGTAGTTTTAAGTTAATTCTTGGATTGCAGTTGAATGTTATGGACAGCTGGCTCAATAAAGTTGAGTTCCAGTTCTCATCACCTTTGTTTAACACACATGCCACCTGTGTGTATTAGTACTAATGGATTTGCTCATGGATGATTTAATTCCCACTCTCATATTTAGTTTTTTTTTTTTTTTTTTTAATATCCTAATAGATCCTCTTTTCCAATTTATTCAAGTACCCCCCGGCTCTCCCTCTCCACCTTCCCCTAAGATGAATCCTCCTTCCCTCTAGATATGCATCATGGAGTTTTCAACATTAGTACTTGTATTTCATTGTTTAAGGACTATTCCATGTAATACCAAATGCTTATATTAATATTCATCGTTTACAGCATTGCAATACACAGTTCTCCTTGCTTCACTAGGTTTTCTCAATCCTCTTTAGCAGATGATTCTCCTTTTTGTATTGATCTGTAATCGCGTATGCTTTCCTGCTTTTGGCCTTGTAACATGTCTGCATATGACAATGTTCAGTCTGAAATGCTTTGCCTTCTGGCATGATGTTACACTTGATGCACCATGGTTTTGCAAATTATATATAACTGGTTTGTTTTATGTTGTAGATGGGCATTGGTAGGAAGTGGAAGGAGATTATTGATGCTGAAAAGATAACCTATAGTTTCCATGTAACTTCCCTTACCACTTACCATTCTTGCATACTCAATAGGTATTCTTTCGACTTGATTTTTCTCTCTTTCTTAACCAACGTTTCTTTTGGTCATTGCAGGATGATTCTAAGAGGGAGAGGTCAGCTAAGAGCCGATACACACTGTGAATTTATTTAACGTGTGGGATTGACACCTCTCCCTAAGTTTTACCAGAAATTGTATGATTAGCACAGTTTTGCACTTGTCTGCTGCAAATTTTGAGTTTATTGAAATTTATTTGGACTGATGTATGTTTGGATGTAATGTGTTGAGATTTTGTTCAGCTTATCGTTACTTATGTAGAGTTGCTCCATTTCTAAATTTGGCGATGAGAGTTTTGCAGAGTTTTCACCCCCCCTCCCCCCTCCCTCTTTTAAGAAAAGTCTAGTCGATTGATTGAGTAATTTTATAGCGAGTCCGGAACCAAAATGCCCTCAAAAAAATCACTTTGAACCAAAATATCCCAACAAAAAATATTGTTACAAAACTACCTTTAGCGTAGTAATTTACTGCGCTAAAGCAGTTCACGGAGACGGAGCCGTTAATTGCTTTGGCGTAGTATTTTATTGCGTTATAGAAGCAGTTAATTTTTTTTTTTATCTATAACGCAGTAAAATACTGCGTTATAGAAACAGTACCAAAAAAAAAAAAAAAAATTGGCCAACTTTATTTTTTGCAAGACTTAGTGTTTTTTTTTCATACTTTGATCAATGATTAGTCGTGTGTCAAGATTTTGAAACGTCAATATTTTATATAGAATTTGATATTTTTTTCTGCGTACAATAATATACATCAAGGATACGTAAACGTTCGGATCGTCATTTTAGGGGTTGAAAAGATGCTCGGAGTAAGTTTTGTTTGTAAATTTTAGGTTTAAGTGTTCTATATACATAGACGTCCATTTTTGTTTGAAGACTTGTTATCATTAGCTTAAAGTTTTTTATTTTTAGGGTTTAGATTTAAGTGTGTTATTTCGAATATACATGGTTTTTTGCGCTCGAATGTTCGATTTACGTGATTTTTTATTTTTTTTTGCAACATATTCGAAAGAAAGTTACGCATTAAAAAATAACACACTTAAGGAACTTAGTGTTTTTTTCCATAAAAAGATCGCAACATCTAATTTTAATAAATCTTTTCTTTGCAGCGCTTAGTGTTTTTTCCATACTTTGACCAACGATTAGTCGTGTGTCAAGACTCCGAAACGTCAATATTTTATATAAAACCTGATATTTTTTTCTGCGTACAATAATATAGGCTAAATACATTAAGGATACGTAAATGTTCGGATCGCCGTTTTAGAGGTTGAAAAGGTATCCGAAGTAAGTTTTGTTTAAGGTTTAAGTGTTTTATTTTTTAAGGTTTTGATTTAAGCGTGTTATTTTTAATCACGACATAACTTTATTTTGAACATAAATATAATTCTAAAAAATACAGGGAGAAAAATTAGTTGTAAAGTGGTCAAATTTTAGATAGTCATAACTTTGCGCTCGGACGTCCGTTTTACGCGTTTTTTTTAACTTGCGTATTTTTTCGAGATCTACGCGGACAAACCGCCGGTTTGGCTGAGCTGATTTTTCATCCTATTCAATTTCAATTTTCCCCCAAATTGGCCTGAAATTTTCAGTTTTATTTACTTATAAGATGATGATACGCAATAGATTTCAACGTAAAAATCCCGGGGTAATGTAGCTGTGAATGTCAATTTCACTTATGTGGTTTCAATTTTTGAAAATAAAGCTGACTAATTTTCTCGACATATAAAGTTGACTAAAATAACCTTACAATCAAATACTAAGTTTTTTCAAACAAATTTACTTCGGGCACCTTTTCAACTCCTAAAATGACGATCCGAACGTATACGTATCCTTGATTTATTGAGCCTACATTATTGTACGCAGAAAAAAATATCAGGTTCTATATAAAATATTGACGTTTCGGAGTCTTGACACACGATTAATCGTTGGTCAAAATATGAAAAAACACATTATGTGTTGCAAAATTTTTTTTTTTAGTACTCGCTATTTTACTGCGCTATACAAAAAAAAAAAAAAAATTACTGCGCTAAAGCAGTTAAAAACCTTTTGGCAACGACTTTATTTTCAATAAATCTAAACCCTAAAAATAAAAAACCTTAAACTAATGACAACAAGTCTTCAAACAAAAATGAACGTCTATGTATATAGAACACTTAAACCTAAAGTTTACAAATAAAACTTACTTCGAGCACCTTTTCAACCCCTGAAATGACGATCCGAACGTTTACGTATCCTTGATGTATTGAACCTACATTATTGTACGCAGAAAAAAATATCAGGTTCTATATAAAATATTGACGTTTCGGAGTCTTGACACACGACTAATCGTTGGTCAAAGTATGGAAAAAAAACTAAGTGTTGCAAAAAATAAAGTTGGCCAATATTTTTTTTTTTTTGGTACTGTTTCTATAACGCAGTATTTTACTGCGTTATAGATTTTTTTTTTTTTAACTGCTTCTATAACGCAGTAAAATACTGCGCTAAAGCAGTTAACGGCTCCGTCTCCGTGAACTGCTTTAGCGTAGTAAATTACTGCGCTAAAAGTAGTTTTGTAACATTATTTTTTGTTGGGGTATTTTGGTTCAAAGTGGTTTTTTTGGGAGCATTTGGTTCCGGACTCTTTTATAGCTAGCTATTTAATGTATGGAAAAGAACAAGAAGAAAAAAACTGGTTTAAGTTATAGGTCAGGTCGATTGAAGCAGAAAAATGATTGTAGCAATTGAGCCTTTTTAGTGAGGGTATAAATGAATTTGGAGGATAATAGTAATTGGAGACTTTGCATGCTGATGTTGGATCGAACTAGCAGACTGACAAAAAATTCAGATTCGTAATTTTGCAAAGATCACTTTTACCCCGAACGTACACTAGCTAAAAGTACTTCCAAGTTACTAGCAAAGATTTGAAGCACATTTTCATACTTTAAAATGGTCACAACTCTAGTACATCGTGTCTCAGATACGGTCATACTTTTGTGTATCCACATGAGATTGTAAGCCCATGTTAGTTACTTCTTTTTTATATACTAATAATAATGATGATGTTCAGTTTGCACGCTAACTCATTGGATGCCTACTATTTTCTTCGCACATTTATCGTGTAATTCTGTACACTGAACATAAATAGATGAGAGGAAATATGTTTGTTACATCCGTAAACTTAGACTATTCTTCCACATGTGACATGACGATTCAAAGTTCCAAATATTGATGGGCTTTTGGTTTGCACTTTGCACCTTTCAACTTGTGCCTTGTGGAAGAGGAATTTGAGGGATGCAAAATAGTAACAAGAAGGATCCTTTCAAATATGATAGTACTTGGCAATTTGGAGTACGAAGTTCAAAATTAAAATCTTATTATCATGACTTTTCATGAAGATGTATTTCTTCTTTTCGAAAATTTCTCTTGTACTTCGTTATATTTCCTTAAAGGGGTTAATATATACGATGAATACGGATACAAATACAAATGTTGAAACAAGAAAGCATACCTAGACTACAAAGCATATCGTATATGTTTGAATAGTACAGATAATTAAGTTGTATCTGATTGATTTGTCTCAAGTACACAAAGCTATAGCTATTTGATCATAACACATTTTCCATTGGCAATGGTATGGGACACCATATATAAAGAGCATCAAGCAAGAAATCCAAGTCTTTCACCATTCTTCTTTGCCAATCGGATCAATCCTTGCCTTTGCTTCTGATCTGCTCCTATTGACTTGCAGAATTCTGTGATTACCTGAAAACAAATACCATAAAACAGAATTCTTTTTTAGTACTATAGCTTGTAGAAAATGATAATACTACTAGATACTTTCACTTTTCTGACATACAGGAGCGGAGCTAGGGGTGCAAGGGGTTCATCTAAACTCCATTCATCGGAAAATTACACTATAAATACTAGGTCAAAATTACTTTTATGTATATATATCAGATGTAGAATGACCTTGCTTCTTCGTCTGTTTACTTCTTTATATTTTAAATCTCTTTAGTGAAATTTCTGACTCCATCAGTGTTTAGCATATTCAGGTATAGAAAGTTGTTTCTAGCTAAAGTGCTTATAAGAAAGTAAAAAATCTCTTCGATATGATAATCTGATGTTCATGGAATGAATGGGCGTTGTATAATTCTTCTATTTTTCTTCCAAAGAAATTAACAGTTTAATCTAGCGAGGAGAAAAAGCTTGAAATCCATTGACACGACCCATTTGGATATTCCAAAACAATTTTGAATTGGTAATACAAAACTTAAAAATAGTTTGTTTGAACCCTTGTTTCAAATGCATTCAAACTAATACAGAACTTTAAGGATCTGAAAACTATATATTTAGTTTTCAATTTGAACATCACACGAAATTGTGTTTAAATCTTGATATTAATTTATACTTTTTACCAGTTTTTACCAAACAATTGTGATATTTTTACTGACTTATCTCCAAATTAGAACTTTGATAGAGCATTCAATCACATCAATACTTAAGAAAGACCAACGCCAAAAATACATCTGCCCAAGTTCTACAACTACATAAACAAGAAGAAAAAGATGACATAAATTTAAAATATTAGTTAGTGACTTAGTGCACACAAGGACGTGGTCTAGTAATCAATGAAGTGGGTGAAAAATAATAGAAGATCAAAATCTTAACAGAGACAAAAAGACGTTAGGTAATTTCTGGTCAACGCAATACTGGTGGGAGGACAAAATTATTCGATATCTATGCCGGTCGGCAGTTACAGTTTCCAAGTAAAATAGTACTAATAAGTGATGATTACCTGAGAGTGTAAAGCAATAGCTTTGCCCCTTAGTTGGTTGAATCTTTTCTTGCCAACAATATTCCTAGTCACAACAACAATTGGTGCAAATAGTCCTTTCCCTTCATTAACATTCCCCATCATTGGCCTTGATCTCACTGCCTTCCCCATTCTAACATTCACTGGTTGCACTTTCCTAATAAGCATCCCATAATCTTCACCACCAACACATGAAGAAAAGGATGTAGTTGCAATTGCAGTTGTAATTGCCATTGGAAAAAAGAATTTCAACTTTTTTTGAAGTACTATTATATTCTTGATTATTGAAGGAACAAGTGATAATGGAGCTACGGGATTCTTTGTTGTTATTGTGGTGTGTTTTTGAGCTTATGTTATAAGATTATTTTTTTGTGGTTTATGAAGGAGGGGTGGTTGTAAAATTTTTAGCCTTAGTTTGGTTGTTTATATTGAGTGGTAGTGAAGAGGCATATTGAGAGCCACACAATTGCACTTGCTGGCTTTGATTTTTTTGTTGGACTTTGATTTTTGCATTTTACTTGAATAATAGGAGTAAGATTCTATTTATCCCATCTGTTTGGAGATCTGTATCTTCTATTCTAGTGGTTCTTTTTCTCCGTGTGGGGACACCACCATTGCAATTTGAACATCCATATGCCAAGTGGTGGTCGTTTATTAATTGAATTTTTAAAAGTCTTTTAATGAACACGAATTGTGATTCTCAATTTTGGAGCTTGAACATTTTTTTAGAAAATTTAATTAATAATGAATTTATTGAACCACCTAAATGAAAAAAGACAGTAAATTACTCTAAATAGAACAAAATTTTATTTTCCTGTGTTCGATAAGAGTCTTTTTGGTCTCATCAGAACTTTATATTCCCGAACTTTTGATATGAGTTTTTTTTTTAATATTGTTGGACCAACACAAGCTTCAATAAAACAATCATACAACAATGATGATTCATATGCTTAATTACAATTTGCTTGAAATTGAGGCATATATACTCGATAGTAGAATAAAAATTTATTAGTTGAATTTGAGTGCATATTAATAGTTCAACACGTTGTGAGTACGAGTGTACGACTCTTTCTTTTTCCTTTTGCTTTATGACAAGGTCTTTTTTTTTTTTTTTTAGACTGCCAATTTTTTTTGTTTTTTGTTTTGAACATGTGTTGTTTACTAATGGACGATGCAAAACACTCGAGGGGAAGTGGTAGGTTTGACCCAAAATGCGACATTTTAAGTTTTGTGTTCAAGAATCATAAGGGGCAGCTCACCAGTCACCACTAGATGATTCTTGTTCATACTCCCTCTATCTGGATTTATGTATCTTAATTTCTTTTTTAATCTCTTGAAAAAATAATATCGCTTTTATATTTTTAAGCTTTTAATGCCAATATTTTTTAAATATTGTTCATGCACCCCTTATAGGAATAGCATTGCAAGTTTAAGACGGCAAGATTCGAAAGATATTCTAATTAATGCGTTATCACTTTTAGTTTAAGATTATAAAATTTCCTTTAAAAAATAGCTTTGAATTAACTTTTCGTTCAGTCAAATTAAGATACAGATAAAACAAGTGAAGTAAAAGATTTGATACAGATAAAACAAGTGAAGTAAAAGATTTGTCTATTCGACACAAATTTTAATTGTACGTACGTTTTTTCTTAGTGGTTTCAAACCATTTGTCAAACAATATGGTTCAGAATCATACACGAAGTCGTAGACGATCCAAGACACTTGGAATGCCAGCATGCTATTAGTTGACAATTGGACGGTGCAAAACGTTTGAAGACGAGTACACAGTTTTCACTCGAGGTGGGATATTTGAGTTTGTATTTGTAAAGTCATAATTTTTTATTTTTTTTTAATTCAGTTTCATATTTGGTGCATGTGAACAATATTCTTTATGTGGAGAATCTGAACTTTCAGCCGTTAATATGGTAGTATGTATGTCCTATATATGAAGCTTCATAGAACTGCGTACTGCAAATTATTTGCCTCTCGAATGAGACATGTTTACTTGGCTTTCTTTAAGGACGGTTTACATATACGAAACAGAATTTATATTTGCAATAACTCATACTAATATTATTTCATTACGTAGAATTCATCATGTGTATTTCTTTGTTCAATAATCTTTCTGGACGCATTTTGATCCACCTCATCATTTAGAAAAAGTAAGTCATCGGTTCTTTACTATTATTACTGCCTAAAAATGGTAAATTATCCGATAAGATCTCATTTGTAAGTGGCTAAGTGCTACAAGATCTCGTGCACTTTTTATTCCTGGTTCTGAACTCGAACATTAGTACATGATATTTCTTATTCCAAATGGTTGACCCTGTTGGATCATCCAAATACAACCTTTTTTATTTAAACTCTATTAGTTTTACTTATTAACCATCTGTTAATCTAAGTTTACCATTTGCCTCTTATATTGAAATCAACGCATAATTATCACTCCTTCAAGACCTTTTACATGCCAGGCGGACTATAGGGAGAAGCTACAAGTAAAACGCCTATTATCGACCAAATTAGCGTATATTTTATGACATATTCTATATTTGAGAGGTGATCCAAGTTACTGCATCTAAGAGAAATGAATCCTAAGGTTTTGGAGCCTAAACATTTTTCATTTACCTCAAAGTTCTATAATTGTCATGTATGTCATAATTTAATCATTTAGAAATATATATAATTATGTCTATTGGTCTGTAAGCATCGTGAAATATTTTTATCACATTATAGTAACTGATTGTGCGTGAATTGATCATAAATTACAAATAATTGGAGTGATTATCTGCGGAGATGATCTTCTTTACTTCTAGGAATTACTAAAATATGTTAGAGTCTTCTGTTACTATTTTGGAATGTTTTTTGTTCTATATTTCTTTTTTATATGCCTAATGTTTGGTAAATACTATAGTGCATCTAATAGCTTACTCCTGATGAGAATAATCTGATTATTAATTTGTTTCAAATCCTTTTTATATATATTCAAAAATTCGTCTAGGAATTGAAGCATATCCTGAATTCCGGTTTTGGTTGATTCTGTAAGCATTTCTCAATTGGTCGACAACGTTTTTGGTGATTTATATCCTACTATATCCTTCACGTCTATCATGATCAAATCAAACATATTTTTGCCACTCTCTTTTTAGCTCATTTAATATCTCTTCATACATACATAATCAGGATATGAACTATTATTAATATTTTATGTTTTGAAATTAGTCGTGCGAAGTCATTAAAGAAATATTAAAATGATCAAAGCTCGTCATAATTAACCACATGACATGCTTATAGAAATTCAGATAGCACTTTTGGAAGAAGAATGCTCCGATCCTTACACGTTTGTAATTAATGAGGCGACAAATGAAGACAATTTTAGTAAAATTAATAAGTTACTTTTAGTAAATAAAATTTAAAATAATATAATATTAAACTTTTTTTGGTTAAGAAAATATATATTATATATACTTAAGATGCAACTTTACAAAAGTTAGTGCTGCTAGGAGCACCAAATGGTGATCACCATTTTGGTGATTTGATGAGATGTTATGGGAGTCAAACATTAGCTGATAGGATACCATAGTGGTTATCTAGAACGTTTTGAATATAATTACATAAATTATTCGAAATCATCCTAGCAAAAGGAGTTCTTATTTTGTCTGACTCAAAGATTGGCAAAGCAAACAAGGAAATTGTTAGACTATGTAAATATTTAGTCAAATATATTTTGTAATCTTCTATTTTAGGATAGCGTATGTTAGAATTATATTAGTCAAATTAGTTCCTAATTTGTAGCCTACAATTATGTTGTAAATGCTGTATATTAACCTATTCAAGGAATGAGAATAATCACGGCAAATATTCTCTTACATGGTATCAGACTAGGTCTCTCCTAAAACCCTAGCATCCTAACCCTAGCCGCCGACCACCTCTTTCGTTTTTCCCCCTCTTTGGCCCTTCCTCCTCCTATTCTCCATGGCTGACGCGTCCAAGTTGCACCCTGCGACTACAGTCACCAATATCAAATCATGCATTCTTATTGTTCTTGATTATGAAGGAAGCCAATACAATAATTAGGCTACCCTCTTCAAGCTCCATTGCCGAGCAAACTTGATGATCGACCACATACTACCTCCTGCCTCCCCCACCGTGCCACCCCGGCACCTGCAGCCGAGAAACTTGCTACGAAGGCTCTATGGGAACGGCTAGATGGCATCGTTCGGCAATGGATATATAGTACAATATCGAATGATCTTCTCAACACGATCATTCATCAAGAGGACACCGCGGCCGAGGCTTGGAATCGCCTTGTTCATCTCTTTCAGGACAACAAATCGGCTAGGGCTCTTGCTCTTGATGTAAAATTCACCAACACCAAATTGGTGGATTTTTCGAATGTGAAAGCATACTGCACCAGGCTAAAAGTTCTTGCAGACAATCTCGCCAACGTCGGCCACAAAGTTTCCGACGAACGACTTGTGCTTTGTCTTCTGCGAGGATTATCGGAAGAATACAAAACCTTTCGAACGACGGTGCAGCACCGTACTCCTCTCCCATCAAAACAAAATCCCAAGTTTATGATTGTTTCTTGTCTTTCCGGACTTTCATTCACACTCAGTTTGAAAAAAGAAATAAAAAACTTTCAATGTGACAACGGGCGTGAATTTGATAATGGTCCTTTTCATAAATTTTGTGAACAAAACGGGATGCTTTTCCGATTTTCTTGCCCGCCCACCTTACCCCAAAATGGTAAGGCGGAACGGAAAATTAAATCCATAAATAATATTGTTCGTACACTCCTTGCCCATGCATCTATGCCCCCCTCCTATTGGCATCACGCCTTGGCCATGGCAACATACCTCCACAATATTCTCCCTTCTAAAATCTTAGCATATAAGACACCCACTTATATTCTTTATCAAAAGATTCCATCCTACTCTCATCTCCGAGTTTTTGGTTGTCTATGCTTTCCTCTTTTTCCATCCACACAAATTCATAAGCTCCAATCTAGGTCCACTCCGTCTGTTTTCCTGGGGTATCCTTCTAATCATCGGGGGTACAAATGCTATGATCCATCGAGCCGAAAAATAATCATAGCTCGGCATGTGTGGTTTGATGAAAACTCTTTTCCATTTTCACAAATAAATAGTCCATCTTCTACCTCATATGAGTTTTTGGGTGATGATAATTCTCCATTGAGAATCCATTTGTTGCATGACCAGGCCGCTGCCCCGCCGCCTGCTCCTCCCTCATCGCCTATCCCGCAAACACCTCCCACCACCCCAGCTGCCCGCCAACTCCCGTCACTGCCAGCCCCTCCGTCTCCCTCGCTGCCAGCCCCCCACCACGGCAGCAGCCCCACCCCTGCCAGCCCCCCACCCGCTCCTCGCATGACTACACGTAGTAAACATGGGATATTTAAGCCGAACTTGAAATACCATAATCAAGCCTTAAGTGTCACCAACAATTCTATCTCCCCTATTCCCCGGAATCCATTTGGTGCGCTTAATGACCCGAATTGGAAAAATGCTATGCAAGATGAATATAATGCTCTTATTGATAGTAAGACTTGGGAGTTGGTCCCTCGTCCTTCAAATGCTAATATTATTCGGTCTTTATGGATTTTTCGGCATAAAAAGAAATCTGATGGTTCTTTTGAGAGGCATAAAGCCCGTCTTGTAGGTGATGGCAGGTCTCAACGGGAAGGTGTTGATTGTGACGAGACTTTCAGTCCGGTCGTCAAACCGGCAACTATCCGTATGGTACTTATTATTGCTTTATCTCACTCTTGGCCCATTCACCAACTTGATGTAAAGAATGCTTTCTTGCATGGCAACTTGAATGAGACCGTCTATATGTATCAGCCCCTGGGATTCCGGGATCCGGATCGTCCAGATCATGTTTGTCTCTTGCGTAAGTCTCTTTATGGCTTGAAACAGGCACCCCGGGCATGTTATCAGCGTTTTGCTGATTTTGTGGCAACCATTGGTTTCTCGCATAGTACATCTGACAACTCTCTCTTCACTTATTGTCGTGGAAAGGATACTGCTTACATTCTGTTATATGTGGATGATATTATTCTAACTGCATCTTCAGACTCGGAATTATGTCCAAGTTAGCTACGAAATTTGCAATGAAAGACTTGGGTCCGTTGAGCTATTTTTTGGGGATTACCGTATCCCGGGACAAAAATAGCCTATTCATGTCTCAGAGTTCTTATGCAGAGGATATTCTTGACAGGGTAGGCATGTCACAATGTAATCCTTGCCCCACACCAGTTGATACAAAAGGGAAACCCAGCGCCAATTCGAGCGCCCCATATGAAGATCCTACGAAGTACCGTCGGCTGGCAGGTGCTTTGCAATACTTGACATTTACTCGGCCAGACATATCGTACGCAATCCAATAGGTTTGCTTGTTTATGCATGATCCCAAAGTCGAGCATATGGAAGCATTAAAACGCATCTTGCGTTACATTCGAGGTACGATTGATTTTGGTACACATTTATACAAAACCTCTCTACAGTCACTATTGTCATATACAGATGCTGATTGGGGTGGATGTCCAGACACTCGATGCTCCACATCGGGTTATTGCGCATATTTTGGGGATAACTTGATTTCTTAGTCTTCAAAGCGTCAACCTACCCTATCTAAGTCTAGTGCTGAAGCTGAATACAAAGGGGTTGCTAATGTTGTCTCTGAATCTTGTTGGATTCGTAATCTGTTGCTTGAACTCAATTGTCCTATTCGTAAAGCAACTTTGGTCTATTGTGACAATGTGAGTGCCATTTATTTGTCTGGAAATCCGGTACAACATCAACGTACCAAGCATATTGAAATGGACATTCATTTTGTTCGTGAAAAGGTTAGACGTGGAGAGGTTCGCGTCCTACATGTTCTGTCCCGTTATCAGATTGCCGACATTTTCACCAAAGGTCTTCCGCGCGTACTATTTGATGATTTTCGGGACGGTCTAACCGTTCGTAAACCTACCACTTCGACTGCGGGGGTGTGTTAGACTATGTAAATATTTAGTCAAATATATTTTGTAATCTTCTATTTTAGGATAGCGTATGTTAGAATTATATTAGTCAAATTAGTTCCTAATTTGTAGCCTACAATTATGTTGTAAATGCTGTATATTAACCTAATCAAGGAATGAGAATAATCACGGCAAATATTCTCTTATAGGAATCTTTAAAAAGCACAAAAAGATCATGAGATTTGAGCCTAGCTCCTTCCTTAGCTAAGGCATCCGCTAGCTGGTATGGTGGAGGTGCAGGTTTCGAGCATGAACATTAAGAATCTTTAATGGAATGCCTATTAAATCTTATAATATTTAGGACCAAATATGGACTATGATATCAGAATATCATGAGCATGCCAAAACTCAACAAATTACCTTTCAAGAAATCAAGTGAAGGAAAATCTGGTTTCAAGTACCAAAACATAATCATACCAAACTTACAAATTGCCTATCATGGCATGAAATTATCAAACTCTGGTTATAACACCAGAATACAAACAGACTGAAATCAAACGCCAGAATACAAACAGAACGAACCCAACTTATTGCTCTAAAAGAAATTAGTAAATCAAAACTTGGACAAATCACCAAAACACAAAGCAAAGATTAAAATTTTCAAATTGAAACCAACAAGTAATCAGTCGAAACAATGCTACTATTCGAATATTTTTTGAATTCTCTTGAGCATCTTAACAATGATTAATTTAATTGTCAAAAGGAGGCACCAAAACCATAGGTACTTGGCTGAATGACGACCAAAAGAATGATATGTGGAAGAGTTTTGGTGGAAATTGTATTAAGTTAACTTCAAAGAGAAGTTTAAGTAAGTTTATAAAAATGTTTATCCTTCATATCTGTTTCAAATTTTTTCAAACTTTTGTTTATTGTTCTGTTTCCTAAGTCTACAGGCAAATACTTTCGGGGCTGGAGATATTGCATGATTCTGGATTACGCCATGGAAATTTGCTTGATAGAGTTTATTTCGGGGCGAATGAGAAAGTCCTTTTATGCAACTTTTTCTTCCCTGAAAGTACATATCATCCTTTGGCACAATTATTTTGACATATCTACCATTTTCATCTACCAAAAACCCTAATTATGCTTATGCTTGAAATTCATATTGGTCTTCATTTTTCAATTCTCGCCCTGGTATGATGCAAGGTTACGAATTGGTTCTTCTATTTGATCTACTTTGCAGATGAATGGTTTTGGAAGGTCATTTTTTTGTTTGACATAGTCAATTTTTTGGATTACTGGATTTTAATTTTGTTAAATGTCCTTTTTGTTTTTTTGTTCCTTTTTTACTGAAAAATTAACACTAGGACACTATTATATTTGTAATTTTTTCTTACAGAATATTGTTTTAGACGACGAATCCGTTTTTCAAGAAGAATTCTTCTTGAATGTCAAGTTCAAATTTTAGAACGCAGTGTAAAGTGGTACATGATTCAACCTTAACGATTTATAAATTGCAAATTGATAATATAATTGTTCAATTTATTCTATTTCCATTTGGTGAATAGAAAAATTAAGACGTACATATATAATAGTTTAGCATCATCTTTTGTGTGAATTGATGAGTAAAGGTGCAGAAAATCCAAGAACTGAAATGATTTTTTTGCATACAATAGTTATTTCACTTGAATATTTTAAGGAACTGAAAACATTTTAAGGTTTATCATTGCTAACATGTGAAAATGCCTAACAATAAAGTGAAAACAGATAATTTAAACGTTATCAATTATATTTTTTATTTGACTATTATGCATTATTATTTGTTTGAATATTATTCAATTTGTTTGTATCTCCAACTATATAGTTATGATTGTTGTGCCATTCAAACGGCTCTGACATTACAATTTATTTTCTTTGATTTCACAGATTTTTTATTTTTGTGTATGTTACAAAGTGATATTGAATGAGAATAAAGATTTAAGAAAGAAACTAAAAAGAAAATTCCTTGCGTGCTATTAGCTGGGATGTTAATTAAACAGTAACTACAAGTTTTCAATGATTTCATCAAATAAAATCTATCCGTCTAAAAAAGTTCTTTCCACTGTGATCGTCAGATTAACTTCTGTACAAAAGGTGTGATCGCCAAATTAAAATATTGTTCGTCTTCCACATCTTTTAACACTAGATGGCCTATGCCCATGCTGCGCACGAGCCCAACACTTCGGATTATAGTGTATCTATATATATATATGTAGTTGTGTTTAGATAGTGATAATATATATATATACACACACTGTGTTCAAAATACGATTAATATAACATTGTAGTTTGCGCTCCGTATCTAAAACTTTATTATATTCATGTTTGCTACGAAAATTTATTAATACTTTTTAAAAGAGAAGAATTGTTTAAAAGAAAACTATTTTCCTCTCTTTGAGATAGAATAATAGCAATATTTAAGCATCAGTTGATACTTTCAATTTTAATTCGATTAATTTAAAGGCGTAAAATACTTATTATTTTTTATCAAATTTTGATTTGGATAATTCTAATTCAAATTATTAAATTAATTTTACATGTTTAAAACGAAACAAAGTAGAAATTGATTTTCTATTTAAACGAAGAAATGCTATTTTTTAATTTTTGGTAAATATTCTCGGTTTAGCTCATTTTACTTGTCATGTTGTCTTTTGCATGATTTTTTAAGGAAACGTAAATTAGAATTATAATTTGACTAATTTACCTTATTCATTATTTGATCTTCATTTGATATTAATCTCTTTTCACATTTATTAGAGTAAGAATAAAAATAAAAAAGTAATTAAATTGTATATTATTTTTTAAATATATAAATTTTAAGTATATTTATTTTAGTAAACATAACAAATAAATGACATGGCGGAATAGCAAATACAGCAATTAAATATTTTGAAGAAAAGTAATAATATGGGGTCCATGTTTTTTGCTTGCAATAATTTCATTTGCTCCCACTAATGAGTTAATATGCATGTGGCAATGAATCCACTATTATTGACTTGATGGGGATACTTTGGAAGTTACATGAATATTTTTTGATTTTTTAATATATAGGGTGCATGTTTTTTTTTTTTTTTGACGTTGCCTTTTTTTTTTAAATATGAGATCCACTTTTTTTTTCATGAGTTTGGAGAGGATGGGGTCCACCTTTTTTTTTCATGAGTTTGGAGAGGGTGGGGTCCACCCTTTTTTTTTAAGAGTGACTGACGACGAAGCATGGGTAAACCGATACTTCTATATAGTAGAAAAATAGAAATATAATAAAGTATTTCTATCTACCTTTTAGAAGAGTTGGTAATATAAAATATAAAACGTCATTTTTTTACCCTTAAATAAAAAGTGGGTGGAACCACAAAGGATTTTTTTGCCCTTAAATAAAAATGTAGGACCGAACACGGACGACGGTCTTACCTCTATAAACCGGCTCTTCTATATAGTAGTAATAGTAAAGTAATACATATAATTTTTTTTTATCAAATTTTGATTTGGATAATTCTAATTCAAATTATTATATTAATTTTACATGTTTAAAATGAAACAAAGTAGAAATTTGATTTTCTATTTAAATGAAGAACTTCTATTTTTTAATTTTTAGTAAATATTTTTTGTTTAACTCATTTTACTTGTCATGTTATTTTTTACACGGTTTTTTAAGGAAACATTAATTAGAATTATAATTTCATTAATTTACGTTATTAATTATTTGATCTCCATTTAATATTATTTTTTGTTTTATGACATTAATCTCTTTTCACATTTATTAGAGTAAGGGAAAAATGAAAAAGTAACTAAATTCTATGTTATTTACTATATAAGTATTTTACGTATGTTGCTGTACAATAATTTCATTTGCTCCCACTAATGGGTTGATACGCATGTGGCAATGAATCCATCATTATTGATTTAATTGTTTGATTTTCTAAGCACTTTTTTTTAACATTGTTTGTTTTTTTAATATGGGATTCACTTTTTTTTTTTAATCTTGCTTGATTTTGTTAATATAGGGTCCACTTTTTTTTCCCGTGAGTTTGGATGTGGGGGGTTCTACTTTTTTTTTTTTAATACTGGTTGATGTTTAATATGGGTCCATGAAGAACTTCTATTTTTTAATTTTTAATAAATATTTTTTGTTTAACTCATTTTACTTGTCACGTTGTTTTTTACAAGATTTTTTAAGGAAACGTCAATTAGAATTAGAATTTCACTAATTTACCTTATTAATTATTTGATCTCGATTTAATGGTATTTTTTCTTTTATGACATTAATCTCTTTTCATATTTATTAGAGTAAGGAAAAAATGAAAAAGTAATTAAATTCTATCTTATTTTAATATATAAGTTCTTTAAGTATGTTGTTGTACAATAATTTCATTTGCTCCCACTAATGGGTTGATACGCATGTGGCAATGAATCCATCATTATTGATTTAATTGTTTGATTTTCTAAGCACCTTTTTTTTAACATTTTTTTTTTAATATGAGATTCACTTTTTTTTTTTTTAATATTGCTTGATTTTGTTAATATGGGGTTCACTTTTTTTTTCCCGTGAGTTTGGATGTGGTGGGTTCCACTTTTTTTTTTTTTTTTTTTAATACTGGTTGGTGTTTAATATGGAGCCCAATTTTTTTTTTTTAATATTAGTTGTTGTTTTTTAATATATATGAGGCTATTTTTTTTTAACTTGGAATGGACAATGGTCGACGAAAAGGAGCCGGTTGGATGACGAAAAAGCAGCCCAACCGGCTCTTCTAAATAGTTAGAATTTCTTCCAATTTCTTGTTAGATATAGAGATGGATCAATAAAGCTGAGATTTTTAAGTAAGAATTAGATAATAAATTAACACTAGTTGATAAAATTCTAGCACTATAAACTTTAAATTCTTTTTCAGTAATATCAAGAAGAAAAAAATACTAGGACTACTTAAAGCTAAAGGGACAAGTTCATCGAGTCCGGAGCCTAAAGGGCACAAAAATACACAAAATAAACTAAAAGGGGGCTGCCTTCCACTATATACCAAAAGGGGTATAACGTGGAGGGGCCAGCGTTATACCCTAATTTTTTTTTCGAATTGTCAGACCAAAAAAAAAAAATTAATGGTATAACGTGGACTGATCCACGTTATACAAATAATATTGTATAACGTGGATCAGTCCACGTTATACAATATATGTATATATATATATATATATATATATATATATATATATATATATATATATATATATATATATATATATATATATATATATATATATATAGTGTTAATTGTGGGTTGTCCACCAATCTGAGATAATATTTATCGGAACCAGTACCCCCAAAAAAAAAATTGGCCAACTTTATTTTTTGAAACACTTAGTGTTTTTTTCCATACTTTGACCAATGATTAGTCGTGTGTCAAGACTCCGAAACGTTAATATTTTATATAGAACCTGATATTTTTTTCTGCATACAATAATGTAGGCTCAATACATCAAGGATACGTAAACGTTCAGATCGTCATTTTAGGGTTGAAAAGGTGCCCGAAGTAAGTTTTGTTTGAAAACTTTAGGTTTAAGTGTTCTATATACATAGACGTCCATTTTTGTTTGAAGACTTGTTGTCATTAGCTTAAAGTTTTTTATTTTTAGGGTTTAGATTTAAGTGTGTTATTTTTTAAAGCGTAACTTTATTTCGAATATACGCGGTTTTTTGTCGATTTTCTTTTTTTTTTGCAACATATTCGAAAGAAAGTTACGCATTAAAAAATAACACACTTAAGGAACTTAGTGTTTTTTTCCATAAAAAGATCGCAACATCTTATTTTAATAAATCTTTTCTTTGCAGCACTTAGTGTTTTTTTCATACTTTGACCAACGATTAGTCGTGTGTCAAGACTCTGAAACGTCAATATTTTATATAGAACCTGATTTTTTTTTTTTTGCATACTATAATGTAGGCTCAATACATCAAGGATACGTAAACGATCCGAACGTTTACGTATCCTTGATGTATTGAGCCTACATTATTGTACGCAGAAAAAAATATCAGGTTCTATATAAAATATTGACGTTTCGGAGTCTTGGCACACGACTAATCATTGGTCAAAGTATGGAAAAAAACACTAAGTGTTTCAAAAAATAAAGTTGGCCAATTTTTTTTTTTTGGTACTGGTTCCGATAAATATTATCTCAGATTGGTGGACAACCCACAATTTACCATACATATATATATATATATATATATATATATATATATATATATATATATATATATATATATATATATATATATATATTGTATAACGTGGACTGATATAACGTGGATCAGTCCACGTTTTACAACATATATATTGTAAAACGTGGACTGATCCATGTTATACAAATAATTTTGTATAACATGGATCAGTCCACGTTATACCATTAATTTTTATTTTTATTTTGGTCTGACAATTCGAAAAAAAAATTGGGGTATAACGTTGCCCCTCCACGTTATACCCCTTTTGGTATATAGTGGAAGGCAGCCCCTTTTGATTTATTTTGTATATTTTTATGTCTTTAGGCTCCGGACTCCAAGTTCATCACTTATTCAAATTATATTGTCAAATCAATGTGTTTATGCATTCGCCATAGCAAAAGAAATCGAAAAAAGCATTGAGTCAAGAAAGAGCATAGGAAAAATAGAGCAATCGAGAGATGAAAGTTATGAGTGAGTGAAATAGTCTAAAGACGAAGTGGATCACTAATGTCAGGATTAGAAGACACGTTAATCTATTAAATATCTTAACAAATATCTAAAATGGCCTCAAATGAGCTAAATGGCTGGTTTGCCCACCATGGATCATTCTTGATTTTTTTATATGATAAAATTAAGGGAAAAGGGTCAAATATACTCTTTTACTTTAATTTAATAATTAAAGATATCCTCCGTTAGTCAGAGTAGGTAAATATACCCCTTCCGTTAGTTAAAGTAGATAAATATACCCCTTCCGTTAATCAAAGTAGATAAATATACCCCTTTCGTTAAGAAAGTACACAAATATACCCCTCAGTCGACAGAATTCCCAATTCCACCATTAATTACCCGATTTAACTTTTAAAAAAACTCATGCCCGACCAGCCCCGACCTGCAGATTAAATTCTTCCACCCAAATATACCCAGCAGCACTACAACCGACCCAACACAACCACTATCACCACTTCCACCACCACAACCAGTAAATTCTTCATAACCATCCTTAACCACAATCCCAATTGTTTTGTGCCTAAAACTTCAAGAGATTGTTGATTTTTAGTTTTTAATTTTAGATTGGAGGACCGTTGTTTAGAAAGGAGGCTTGTGGCGAGATTTTCTAGCCTTTATGAGCCTAAAGCTTTCATTTTTTATTGATTTTAATGTTGCTAGCTACCTGGATATGTGATACAGTGATATTTGAAGAAATTTATCTCAGTTTGCTCCAAGCCAAAGCTCTCCGTTGGATACCTAAGTATTTTATAAAGGGTGAAATATTATAATAATCATGTTTGACTGATGACAATCATGCTTTCTCTGGTATTTTGCATATGATATTCAATACTATATTTACTGAGATCGAATGATCTTTTTTGTTTTGTTCAATTAATGATGTCCGAGGACATGGTTAAGGATGGTTATGAAGAATTTATTGGTTGTGGTGGTGGTGGTTGTGTTGGGTCGGTTGTAGTGGTGGTGGGTATATTTGGGTGGAAAGAATTTAATTTACGGGTCGGGCATGAGTTTTTTTAAGTTAAATCGGATAGTAAAGGGGTATATTTGACCCTTTAATAATAATAATAAGTATTTTATTTCATTTAAATAATTTTACTTAAAGACCTCTCTACTTATAAACTGCAAAAGAAAAGAAAAAGAAAAACCTCCAACTTAACAAATTTTGGACAATCACACTTTTAGAGCAAAGTAACAGAACATCAAACTTAAGGTATCTATTTTTAATAACACTAGTTTCACGCCACGTGCGTTGCACGTGTATGCCGAATAATGTTGTTACTGCACCACCACTTCATCGCGATGACACTCACGTATTGCGCACACAAAATTCCACATAAAAACCATCTCATTCAAACGTCTCTCTCACATTGTCGTCTTTACTATTTTTTTACATGCCACAATTTTACCCAACAATCCTCAATCGCTATAACCCATCTTTAACCGCCATAATATTGTTGCAAAGGATTTAGAAGTTAAATATTGTATACATAGGTTTATTTTAGCATTAGGAGGTTGATGTGGAGCTTTGAAATTAGTACTGGTGATCTGAGAAGGATTGTTGATGGAGTTGCATTGATAGAGTTTCCAACAAAGGGTGAAATTTAACTTAGTGGTGCTAATAGTTACATTGTTTGAGTTATATTTGGGATGACTTTGGGGCTTGAGAGTGGTTAATTTGCGCTTAGGGAATAGTGACATTACGGTTGGACGTTTTGAGTGTTCATGAAGACGATTTTGCTGCCGCGGATATAATAAGCCTAATTTTGCAAAGTTCGGACACAAATCTAGACCATTTCACAAAATCTAAGGGTAAATTTGAATCTTTTCTCTCGTAAAAAGGTCAGATGTTGAAAAACTTCCGCCATTAGTGAATAAGGACATATGTGCTAATTTATAACGATAGGGGTGTATTTTACCCTAGATATTAACAAATGACATACTTGAGTAATCTCTAAGTTCAGTGGCATATTTGAACTTTTTCTCTTTTTATATAAATTCAAAGAGAAGCAGGAGCATAACAGGTGTTTCATTTTGAAGTTTGAAGTGATGGACAGTGGGAAACTGGAAACACTTTAGATCATCCAAAATGGGATTTAAAAAATAGTGACGGACAAGATGATATTTCGCTTCTTTTTGTAACTCTAATCCATTCCGATCAAAATGGCGATAATGTGATTTGAACTCATGACCTTTTTGCTCTAATAATATGTTGAATTGTGTTACAAACTCATTTAATAATTCAAACTGTTAGAACACACTTTTAATTTATTTAATTATTCCATATGTTATATGATCAACACCATAGATACACCTATGCACTACAAAAAAATCATTATTTTCCCACGAAAAATGTTTAGTGACTATTCTCACAGATATTTTGATTGAATCACTGAGAATAGAAAAAAATAATAGTGTTTTCACATGAAAATATTAGAAAGTTTCCCAGCGTTTCAATAGGAATCTGTTTTCCTCCATGTGTTTTCTCAATGAGTTGGTTCGATGGCAATGAGGTAGGAAAATCATGTTTTATATCACAAATTTTTCACTGGTTCTGGTTGGGAAAAATCTATGTTTCTAGTTGTGATATATGTGGAGCATAGTGATTTCACTTTATACATTGAGAGAGGAATTTTTTACCAAAGTAAGCTATTATTTCAGCCAATTCACCAAAATAATATATTCTTTTGAAAATTTACAGAAGTAGAATAAACGTATTCCGCAGTAACGTATTATGCATTATTTTATTAAAAAAATTCAACGGGCAAAAAAGTTAAAGGTTAACGGTGTTAAAGGGTAATTCGTTACTGCGAGTAACGTTTTATGGTTAATACGTTACTGTGAGTAACGTTTTATAGTTAATTAATGGTTTCAATGTTCCACTGATTTGAGTTCTTTATTTTATCCTAGCTGATTTGAGTGCTTTATTTTATGGAGTATATATGATTCAATAAGGTCTCTTAGTCTACAACTTGATGAAAACCATTCTTAGCTGTCGTTTTGCTTTATACAAATTTAGTTCTAGCGAAGTGAATTAAGAGATCAAATTTAGCTGTTGTTTTGTTTCTAGAAGATGGAGTATTTTTCGTTAAGCAGTAGATATGAAAGATGGTTGCTTCTTAATTTTCATATAAGAAAAGACTGTGATATATAAGCATTAATTACTAGTAGTTATTGTTGTAAACTTAAGACATTGTATCTTTAATTTCTTTTGGGTCTTAACCATCTTGCACTTTAAAATGTATAAGAAAATGTTGAAAGGGAGAATTAACCAACTTCTGCTCATATAATTTTCCACTGCTGGTGTTGTTTTGAAATTGAAAAACTGCTACTTTATTTAGCTAATCAATACTTTTTTTTATAAGGCTAATCAATAGTTTTTTAAGGCTAATCAGTATCTTTTTGTAAGGCTAATCGATACCTTTTTTTTAAGGGTAATCAATATTGTCGGTAAAGTTTTATAATTACATCAATCAGAAGGGTTCGTAATTTGAAGAATTCTTTGCAGGATTTAACTACTCGTGCCTGGATTATGTAGAATCGTTACTGTCAGTTACGTTTCAGCCTGAAGTTGTAACTCTGAGTTACGACTTTAAGATCAATCAATGTTAGATTTTGTATTCTTTAGAGTCGTTACTCAGAGTAACGTATTAACCATAAAACGTTACTCACAGTAACGACTTACCCTTTAACACCGTTAACCTTTAACTTTTTTGCCCGTTGAATTTTTTGAATAAAATAATGTCTAATACGTTACTGTGAAATACGTTTATTCTAGTTCTGTAAAATTTCAAAAAAATGTATTATTTTAGTGAATTGGCTAAAATAATAGCTTATTTTGGTCAAAGAGTCTTGAGAGAGCATACACTCAATAATGACGTTTGTAATGGGCATAGCAGGGTAGAGCCAAAATCTGGGACCGAGTTTTAAATGAAAATTCTTACAAATACAATGATTTGAATATTGGATAATGGAGCCTGATTACAATTGAATGTACTCTTCTTCTTTTTTTTTTTTTTGTTAAAATTGAATGTACTCTATGCGTTAGTTGTTCCTATACCAATGATATTCAGAAAGTGATCTCAAAATCAAAATCAAGAAAGCATAAAAAAATTTCTTCCAAGTTGACCCTTATTTAAATTAGTGGAGTTTTACCTACCAAGAAACCACTAAATACCGTACTTCTTTATCAAGAAATTTAATTAAGAATAAGTTAGTAAAAAGACTTATTATTTTCTAGAGTAAATAATTTCTTAAGGGGTGTGTCCAAACTAAAAATATCAGTGAAACGGAGGGAGTGATAATTAAGCAATGGAACACAAATAAATTGGGATCTTCTTCTTACTCAATTGAAAACACAAATAAGAACCTTGTAGAACAAATTGAATCTAGACTCAAATGATAGTAATGTACCTGCTTGGGTAGCATTTAGCAATCAAATGAGAAAAGAAAAAATCAGGCACGGAACTCTCGGTATTCTCCAACAAAGATATCACCCCTAAATTATTCTAAAGATTTGTCAAATAAGGAACTTTGATAAACTTAATAAATTAATAATTGTCAAATAAGGAACTTTGATAAACTTAATAAATTAATAACTCAAAGAAGAGTTTAATATTAGAAAAGGGTAAATTAGTTCAATTGTAATTCTTTTTGATTAATGATAAATATGTTAAAAGAATTATTACAAAAAATAAATCAAAATGAAGGAGGAAATATCATAAAACACGAGGAAAGTAGTGTTACGAAGTAAGACTTGAAGGGAGGTCTATGAGATTATATACTTTGCTAGACATAGAAGTGTTGCAAGAGAGCAGAGCAAAGCAAGTACTAAAATTTTTACTGAAAAAACGAATGAAATTCATCTAACTGTTTACTTTTGTTTATTTATTTTATTGAAAATTGTGAACATCCCCTCCTAAAAACACATCTATTTTTGTATCTTTGGATCAATATGTTATTTTTAGTCTTAAACAAATACATACCAGAATGAAACGGGAAAGATAAAATATGATCATACCTCTTTCAAAATGAAGAATGGAATTTTTTTTCACTTTGTTGTCTTGTAACGGCTTAGCAAACATAATCAATAGGACACGACCTTTTAAGTAATTTAACTTTTAAGTGACGAGTTTATGTTTTTAATATAATATAAATATTTCTTCTATTTTTAAGGTGGCCGGCGTTAAGATTTTCAGGTATTGACTTTGGCTAAAAACATCACCATTGATGAACATTTCTCCTTAATCTCATCAAACCTTAAAAACATTCAAAATCATCACATTTTTATACAATTAAGATGTCATTAGCAACCCATTTTTCAGCATTCCTTATTCTTTTTACACTAGGCATTAGGCGTCTTGTTTGTTGCATATGCAATTATCTCAAAAACCCATCACTTTACAGATCAAAAACATGGTATTTCTCAGAACCAAAATTAAAAAATCTTGATTTATACTCTCTTCTTATAATCCTTCCAATTGCCTCTTTTTCTCATGTATTTTTGTTCTTAGCTTTTTCAGGCAACAATGTAACATATAAATTCTCATTCTTGCAACAATCTTTAGTCATTTTCTTCTTTTGGGTATTATTGATTTTGATTATAGTTAAAGAAAGTTTTGATCTTTATGCAATTCTTGATAGTTTGGTTTATAGTTTTGGTGGGGTTTGTTTTGCTGTTGAATTCTTGATGAATGGGAAAGGACTTGTTGGTCTTAGTGGTGATATGTCCACAAAGTGGTGACGAAACGTATAACTTGTACAAATCTTTCCATTTTCCAAGTCGATCCGATACCCTGCTACTAATTCTTCTTCTGCTTCTGGTAAATCAAAAGGTAATCTTTCACACTCGGCTAGAGAAGAAATTAGAAAAACGATAAACCCGATGGGTTGACGCC